>NW_026108868.1:0-338547 GCF_024516045.1 Bombus affinis | reverse complement strand
CTATAGCCTAACCTAAAACCAATCCATCTTGCGTTCATTATTCGATATGATGGCGACATATTTCAAATTTGCGAACGTGTCGGATCGGTTGTGAGGTTGGACTAGATTTTTTTCGAGCGAGCGGAGCGAGCGAGCAACGGTCACAATTTCCAAGCTATACATATACCATATATTGTCTTGCATATATTTCGTGCTTGTACCTAATTTTGTCAGCCATTTCGGACATCACGTTGCACTGTACTATGAGGAAACGGTACTAATTATGTGAAACTATTGGTAAACCGTAAACATTTGTCATAAGGCAATAGGATAAAGACTTCCGGCTCCTCGGGCTGGTGCGAATATATCAATGTCCGTATGTGCAAAACCGATGGTTTGTGACACACCTTTACGCGTCTCTCGTACGCTGCGCTCGCACGAAAGCTATAGCCTAACCTAAAACCAATCCATCTTTCGTTCATTATTCGATATGATGGCGACATATTTCAAATTTGCGAACGTGTCGGATCTTTTGTGAGGTTGGACTAGATTTTTTCGAGCGAGCGGAGCGAGCGAGCAACGGTCCCAATTTCCAAGCTATACATATACCATATATTGTCTTGCATATATTTCGTGCTTGTACCTAATTTTGTCAGCCATTTCGGACATCACGTTGCACTGTACTATGAGGAAACGGTACTAATTATGTGAAACTATTGGTAAACCGTAAACATTTGTCATAAGGCAATAGGATAAAGACTTCCGGCTCCTCGGGCTGGTGCGAATATATCAATGTCCGTATGTGCAAAACCGATGGTTTGTGACACACCTTTACGCGTCTCTCGTACGCTGCGCTCGCACGAAAGCTATAGCCTAACCTAAAACCAATCCATCTTCCGTTCATTATTCGATATGGTGGCGACATATTTCAAATTTGCGAACGTGTCGGATCGGTTGTGGGGTTGGACTAGATTTTTACGAGCGAGCGGAGCGAGCGAGCAACGGTCACAATTTCCAAGCTATACATATACCATATATTGTCTTGCATATATTTCGTGCTTGTTCCTAATTTTGTCAGCCATTTCGGACATCACGTTGCACTGTACTATGAGGAAACGGTACTAATTATGAGAAACGATTGGTAAACCGTAAACATTTGTCAGAAGGCAATAGGATAAAGACTTCCGGCTCCTCGGGCTGGTGCGAATATATCAATGTCCGTATGTGCCAAACCGATGGTTTGTGACACACCTTTACGCGTCTCTCGTTCGCTGCGCTCGCACGAAAGCTATAGCCTAACATAAAACCAATCCATCTTCCGTTCATTATTCGATATGGTGGCGACATATTTCAAATTTGCGAACGTGTGGGATCGGTTGTGAGGTTGGCCTAGATTTTTACGAGCGAGCGGAGCTAGCGAGCAACGGTCACAATTTCCAAGCTATACATATACCTTATATTGCCTTCCATTTATTTCGTGTTATTACCTAATTTTGTCAGCCATTTCGGACATCACATTGCACTGTACTATGAGGAAATAGTACTATTTATGTGAAACTATTCATAAACTGTAAACATGTGTCGGTAGGCAGTAGGATAAATACTTCCGGCTCCTCGGGCTGGTGCGAATATTTCAATGTCCGTATGTGCCAAACCGTTGGATTATGACACACATTTACGCGTCTCTCGCTCGCGGCGCTCGCTCGAAAACTATAGCCTAACCTAAAACCAATCCATCATGCGTTCATTATTCGATATGATGGCGACATATTTCAAATTTGCGAACGTGTCGGATCGGTTGTGGGGTTGGACTAGATTTTTACGAGCGAGCGGAGCGAGCGAGCAACGGTCACAATTTCCAAGCTATACATATACCATATATTGTCTTGCATATATTTCGTGCTTGTACCTAATTTTGTCAGCCATTTCGGACATCACGTTGCACTGTACTATGAGGAAACGGTACTAATTATGTGAAACTATTGGTAAACCGTAAACATTTGTCAGAAGGCAATAGGATAAAGACTTCCGGCTCCTAGGGCTGGTGCGAATATATCAATGTCCGTATGTGCCAAACCGATGGTTTGTGACACACCTTTACGCGTCTCTCGTTCGCTGCGCTCGCACGAAAGCTATAGCCTAACCTAAAACCAATCCATCTTCCGTTCATTATTCGATATGGTGGCGACATATTTCAAATTTGCGAACGTGTGGGATCGGTTGTGAGGTTGGACTAGATTTTTACGAGCGAGCGGAGCGAGCGAGCAACGGTCACAATTTCCAAGCTATACATATACCTTATATTGCCTTCCATATATTTCGTGTTATTACCTAATTTTGTCAGCCATTTCGGACATCACATTGCATTGTACTATGTGGAAATAGTACTATTTATGTGAAACTATTCATAAACTGTAAACATGTGTCGGTAGGCAATAGGATAAATACTACCGGCTCCTCGGGCTGGTGCGAATATTTCAATGTCCGTATGTGCCAAACCGTTGGTTTATGACACACCTATACGCGGCTCTCGCTCGCTGCGCTCGCTCGAAAACTATAGCCAAACCTAAAACCAATCCATCTTGCGTTCATTATTCGATATGATGGCGACATATTTCAAATTTGCGAACGTGTCGGATCGGTTGTGGGGTTGGACTAGATTTTTACGAGCGAGCGGAGCGAGCGAGCAACGGTCACAATTTCCAAGCTATACATATACCATATATTGTCTTGCATATATTTCGTGCTTGTACCTAATTTTGTCAGCCATTTCGGACATCACGTTGGACTGTACTATGAGGAAACGGTACTAATTATGTGAAACTATTCATAAAGTGTAAACATGTGTCGGTAGGCAATAGGATAAATACTTCCGGCTCCTCGGGCTGGTGCGAATATTTCAATGTCCGTATGTGCCAAACCGTTGGATTATGACACACGTTTACGCGTCTCTCGTTCGCTGCGCTCGCACGAAAGCTATAGCCTAACCTAAAACCAATCCATCTTCCGTTCATTATTCGATATGGTGGCGACATATTTCAAATTTGCGAACGTGTGGGATCGGTTGTGAGGTTGGACTAGATTTTTACGAGCGAGCGGAGCGAGCGAGCAACGGTCACAATTTCCAAGCTATACATATACCTTATATTGCCTTCCGTATATTTCGTGTAATTACCTAATTTTGTCAGCCATTTCGGACATCACATTGCACTGTACTACGAGGAAATAGTACTATTTATGTGAAACTATTCATAAACTGTAAACATGTGTCGGTAGGCAATAGGATAAATACTTCCGGCTCCTCGGGCTGGTGCGAATATTTCAATGTCCGTACGTGCCAAACCGTTGGTTTGTGACACACCTTTACGCGTCTCTCGCTCGCGGCGCTCGCTCGAAAACTATAGCCTAACCTAAAACCAATCCATCTTGCGTTCATTATTCGATATGATGGCGACATATTTCAAATTTGCGAACGTGTCGGATCGGTTGTGAGGTTGGACTAGATTTTTACGAGCGAGCGGAGCGAGCGAGCAACGGTTACAATTTCCAAGCTATACATATACCATATATTGTCTTGCATATATTTCGTGCTTTTACCTAATTTTGTCAGCCATTTCGGACATCACGTTGCACTGTACTATGAGGAAACGGTACTAATTATGTGAAACTATTGGTAAACCGTAAACATTTGTCAGAAGGCAATAGGATAAAGACTTCCGGCTCCTCGGGCTGGTGCGAATATTTCAATGTCCGTATGTGCCAAACCGTTGGTTTGTGACACACCTTTACGCGTCTCTCGTACGCTGCGCTCGCACGAAACCTATAGCCTAACCTAAAACCAATCCATCTTCCGTTCATTATTCGATATGGTGGCGACATATTTCAAATTTGCGAACGTGACGGATCGGTTGTGAGGTTGGACTAGATTTTTTCGAGCGAGCGGAGCGAGCGAGCAACGGTCACAATTTCCAAGCTATACATATACCATATATTGTCTTGCATATATTTCGTGCTTGTACCTAATTTTGTCAGCCATTCCGGACATCACGTTGCACTGTACTATGAGGAAACGGTACTAATTATGTGAAACTATTGGTAAACCGTAAACATTTGTCAGAAGGCAATAGGATAAAGACTTCCGGCTCCTCGGGCTGGTGCGAATATTTCAATGTCCGTATGTGCCAAACCGATGGTTTGTGACACACCTTTACGCGTCTCTCGTTCGCTGCGCTCGCACGAAAGCTATAGCCTAACATAAAACCAATCCATCTTCCGTTCATTATTCGATATGGTGGCGACATATTTCAAATTTGCGAACGTGTGGGATCGGTTGTGAGGTTGGACTAGATTTTTACGAGCGAGCGGAGCGAGCGAGCAACGGTCACAATTTCCAAGCTATACATACACCTTATATTGCCTTCCATATATTTCGTGTTATTACCTAATTTTGTCAGCCATTTCGGACATCACATTGCACTCCACTATGAGGAAATAGTACTATTTATGTGAAACTATTCATAAACTGTAAACATGTGTCGGTAGGCAATAGGATAAATACTTCCGGCTCCTCGGGCTGGTGCGAATATTTCAATGTCCGCATGTGCCAAACCGTTGGATTATGACACACCTTTACGCGTCTCTCGCTCGCGGCGCTCGCTCGAAAACTATAGCCTAACCTAAAACCAATCCATCTTGCGTTCATTATTCGATATGATGGCGACATATTTCAAATTTGCGAACGTGTCGGATCGGTTGTGGGGTTGGACTAGATTTTTACGAGCGAGCGGAGCGAGCGAGCAACGGTCACAATTTCCAAGCTATACATATACCATATATTGTCTTGCATATATTTCGTGCTTGTACCTAATTTTGTCAGCCATTTCGGACATCACGTTGCACTGTACTATGAGGAAACGGTACTAATTATGTGAAACTATTGGTAAACCGTAAACATTTGTCAGAAGGCAATAGGATAAAGACTTCCGGCTCCTCGGGCTGGTGCGAATATATCAATGTCCGTATGTGCCAAACCGATGGTTTGTGACACACCTTTACGCGTCTCTCGTTCGCTGCGCTCGCACGAAAGCTATAGCCTAACCTAAAACCAATCCATCTTCCGTTCATTATTCGATATGGTGGCGACATATTTCAAATTTGCGAACGTGTGGGATCGGTTGTGAGGATGGACTAGATTTTTACGAGCGAGCGGAGCGAGCGAGCAACGGTCACAATTTCCAAGCTATACATATACCTTATATTGCCTTCCATATATTTCGTGTTATTACCTAATTTTGTCAGCCATTTCGGACATCACATTGCACTGTACTATGAGGAAATAGTACTATTTATGTGAAACTATTTATAAACTGTAAACATGTGTCGGTAGGCAATAGGATAAATACTTCCGGCTCCTCGGGCTGGTGCGAATATTTCAATGTCCGTATGTGCCAAACCGTTGGTTTATGACACACCTATACACGTCTCTCGCTCGCTGCGCTCGCTCGATAACTATAGCCTAACCTAAAACCAATCCATCTTGCGTTCATTATTCGATATGATGGCGACATATTTCAAATTTGCGAACGTGTCGGATCGGTTGTGGGGATGGACTAGATTTTTACGAGCGAGCGGAGCGAGCGAGCAACGGTCACAATTTCCAAGCTATACATATACCATATATTGTCTTGCATATATTTCGTGCTTGTACCTAATTTTGTCAGCCATTTCGGACATCACGTTGCACTGTACTATGAGGAAACGGTACTGATTATGTGAAACTATTGGTAAACCGTAAACATTTGTCAGAAGGCAATAGGATAAAGACTTCCGGCTCCTCGGGCTGGTGCGAATATTTCAATGTCCGTATGTGCCAAACCGTTGGTTTATGACACACCTTTGCGCGTCTCTCGCTCGCTGCGCTCGCTCGAAAACTATAGCCTAACCTAAAACCAATCCATCTTGCGATCATTATTCGATATGATGGCGACATATTTCAAATTTGCGAACGTGTCGGATCGGTTGTGGGGTTGGACTAGATTTTTACGAGCGAGCGGAGCGAGCGAGCAACGGTCACAATTTCCAAGCTATACATATACCTTATATTGCCTTCCAAATATTTCGTGTTATTACCTAATTTTGTCAGCCATTTCGGACATCACATTGCACTGTACTATGAGGAAATAGTACTATTTATGTGAAACTATTCATAAACTGTAGACATGTGTCGGTAGGCAATAGGATAAATACTTCCGGCTCCTCGGGCTGGTGCGAATATTTCAATGTCCGTATGTGCCAAACCGTTGGATTATGACACACCTTTACGCGTCTCTCGCTCGCGGCGCTCGCTCGAAAACTATAGCCTAACCTAAAACCAATCCATCTTGCGTTCATTATTCGATATGATGGCGACATATTTCAAATTTGCGAACGTGTCGGATCGGTTGTGAGGTTGGACTAGATTTTTTCGAGCGAGCGGAGCGAGCGAGCAACGGTCACAATTTCCAAGCTATACATATACCATATATTGTCTTGCATATATTTCGAGCTTATACCTAATTTTGTCAGCCATTTCGGACATCACGCTGCACTGTACTATGAGGAAACGGTACTAATTATGTGAAACTATTGGTAAACCGTAAACATTTGTCAGGAGGCAATAGGATAAAGACTTCCGGCTCCTCGGGCTGGTGCGAATATTTCAATGTCCGTATGTGCCAAACCGTTGGTTTGTGACACACCTTTACGCGTCTCTCGTTCGCTGCGCTCGCACGAAAGCTATAGCCTAACCTAAAACCAATCCATCTTCCGTTCATTATTCGATATGGTGGCGACATATTTCAATTTTGCGAACGTGTGGGATCGGTTGTGAGGTTGGACTAGATTTTTACGAGCGAGCGGAGCGAGCGAGCAACGGTCACAATTTCCAAGCTATACATATACCTTATATTGCCTTCCATATATTTCGTGTTATTACCTAATTTTGTCAGCCATTTCGGACATCACATTGCACTATACTATGAGGAAATAGTACTATTTATGTGAAACTATTCATAAACTGTAAACATGTCTCGGTAGGCAATAGGATAAATACTTCCGGCTCCACGGGCTGGTGCGAATATTTCAATGTCCGTATGTGCCAAACCGTTGGTTTATGACACACCTTTATGCGTCTCTCGCTCGCGGCGCTCGCTCGAAAACTATAGCCTAACCTAAAACCAATCCATCTTGCGTTCATTATTCGATATGATGGCGACATATTTCAAATTTGCGAACGTGTCGGATTGGTTGTGGGGTTGGACTAGATTTTTACGAGCGAGCGGAGCGAGCGAGCAACGGTCACAATTTCCAAGCTATACATATACCATATATTGTCTTGCATATATTTCGTGCTTGTACCAAATTTTGTCAGCCATTTCGGACATCACGTTGCACTGTACTATGAGGAAACGGTACTAATTATGTGAAACTATTGGTAAACCGTAAACATTTGTCAGAAGTCAATAGGATAAAGACTTCCGGCTCCTCGGGCTGGTGCGAATATTTCAATGTCCGTATGCGCCAAACCGTTGGTTTGTGACACACCTTTACGCGTCTCTCGTTCGCTGCGCTCGCACGAAAGCTATAGCCTAACCTAAAACCAATCCATCTTCCGTTCATTATTCGATATGGTGGCGACATATTTCAAATTTGCGAACGTGTCGGATCGGTTGTGAGGTTGGACTAGATTTTTTCGAGCGAGCGGAGCGAGCGAGCAACGATCACAATTTCCAACCTATACATACACCTTATATTGCCTTGCATATATGTCGTGTTATTACCTAATTTTGTCAGCCATTTCGGACATCACATTGCATTGTACTATGTGGAAATAGTACTATTTATGTGAAACTATTAATAAACTGTAAACATGTGTCGGTAGGCAATAGGATAAATACTTCCGTCTCCACGGGCTGGTGCGAATATTTCAATGTCCGTATGTGACAAACCGTTGGTTTATGACACACCTATACGCGTCTCTCGCTCGCGGCGCTCGCTCGAAAACTATAGCCTAACCTAAAACCAATCCATCTTGCGTTCATTATTCGATATGATGGCGACATATTTCAAACTTGCGGACGTGTCGGATCGGTTGTGAGGTTGGACTAGATTTTTATGAGCGAGCGGAGCGAGCGAGCAACGGTCACAATTTCCAAGCTATACATATACCATATATTGTCTTGCATATATTTCGTGCTTGTACCTAATTTTGTCAGCCATTTCGGACATCACGTTGCACGGTACTATGAGGAAACGGTACTAATTATGTGAAACTATTGGTAAACCGTAAACATTTGTCAGAAGGCAATAGGATAAAGACTTCCGGCTCCTCGGGCTGGTGCGAATATATCAATGTCCGTATGTGTCAAACCGATGGTTTGTGACACACCTTTACGCGTCTCTCGTTCGCTGTGCTCGCACGAAAGCTATAGCCTAACCTAAAACCAATCCATCTTCCGTTCATTATTCGATATGGTGGTGACATATTTCAAATTTGCGAACGTGTGGGATCGGTTGTGAGGTTGGACTAGATTTTTACGAGCGAGCGGAGCGAGCGAGCAACGGTCACAATTTCCAAGCTATACATATACCTTGTATTGCCTTCCATATATTTCGTGTTATTACCTAATTTTGTCAGCCATTTCGGACATCACATTGCACTGTACTATGAGGAAATAGTACTATTTATGTGAAACTATTCATAAACTGTAGACATGTGTCGGTAGGCAATAGGATAAATACTTCCGGCTCCTCGGGCTGGTGCGAATATTTCAATGTCCGTATGTGCCAAACCGTTGGATTATGACACACCTTTACGCGTCTCTCGCTCGCGGCGCTCGCTCGAAAACTATAGCCTAACCTAAAACCAATCCATCTTGCGTTCATTATTCGATATGATGGCGACATATTTCAAATTTGCGAACGTGTCGGATCGGTTGTGAGGTTGGACTAGATTTTTTCGAGCGAGCGGAGCGAGCGAGCAACGGTCACAATTTCCAAGCTATACATATACCATATATTGTCTTGCATATATTTCGAGCTTATACCTAATTTTGTCAGCCATTTCGGACATCACGCTGCACTGTACTATGAGGAAACGGTACTAATTATGTGAAACTATTGGTAAACCGTAAACATTTGTCAGGAGGCAATAGGATAAAGACTTCCGGCTCCTCGGGCTGGTGCGAATATTTCAATGTCCGTATGTGCCAAACCGTTGGTTTGTGACACACCTTTACGCGTCTCTCGTTCGCTGCGCTCGCACGAAAGCTATAGCCTAACCTAAAACCAATCCATCTTCCGTTCATTATTCGATATGGTGGCGACATATTTCAATTTTGCGAACGTGTGGGATCGGTTGTGAGGTTGGACTAGATTTTTACGAGCGAGCGGAGCGAGCGAGCAACGGTCACAATTTCCAAGCTATACATATACCATATATTGTCTTGCATATATTTCGTGCTTGTACCTAATTTTGTCAGCCATTTCGGACATCACGTTGCACTGTACTATAAGGAAACGGTACTAATTATGTGAAACTATTGGTAAACCGTAAACATTTGTCAGAAGGCAATAGGATAAAGACTTCCGGCTCCTCGGGCTGGTGCGAATATTTCAATGTCCGTATGTGCCAAACCGTTGGTTTGTGTCACACCTTTACGCGTCTCTCGTACGCTGCGCTCGCACGAAAGCTATAGCCTAACCTAAAACCAATCCATCTGCCGTTCATTATTCGATATGGTGGCGACATATTTCAAATTTGCGAACGTGACGGATCGGTTGTGAGGTTGGGCTAGATTTTGTCGAGCGAGCGGAGCGAGCGAGCAACGATCACAATTTCCAACATATACATACACCTTATATTGCCTTGCATATATGTCGTGTTATTACCTAATTTTGTCAGCCATTTCGGACATCACATTGCATTGTACTGTGTGGAAATAGTACTATTTATGTGAAACTATTCATAAACTGTAAACATGTGTCGGTAGGCAATAGGATAAATACTTCCGGCTCCTCAGGCTGGTACGAATATTTCAATGTCCGTATGTGCCAAACCGTTGGTTTATGACACACCTATACGCGGCTCTCGCTCGCTGCGCTCGCTCGAAAACTATAGCCTAACCTAAAACCAATCCATCTTGCGTTCATTATTCGATATGATGGCGACATATTTCAAATTTGCGAACGTGTCGGATCGGTTGTGAGGTTGGACTAGATTTTTTCGAGCGAGCGGAGCGAGCGAGCAACGGTCACAATTTCCAAGCTATACATATACCATATATTGTCTTGCATATATTTCGTGCTTGTACCTAATTTTGTCAGCCATTTCGGACATCACGTTGCACTGTACTATGAGGAAACGGTACTAATTATGTGAAACTATTGGTAAACCGTAAACATTTGTCATAAGGCAATAGGATAAAGACTTCCGGCTCCTCGGGCTGGTGCGAATATATCAATGTCCGTATGTGCAAAACCGATGGTTTGTGACACACCTTTACGCGTCTCTCGTACGCTGCGCTCGCACGAAAGCTATAGCCTAACCTAAAACCAATCCATCTTTCGTTCATTATTCGATATGATGGCGACATATTTCAAATTTGCGAACGTGTCGGATCTTTTGTGAGGTTGGACTAGATTTTTTCGAGCGAGCGGAGCGAGCGAGCAACGGTCCCAATTTCCAAGCTATACATATACCATATATTGTCTTGCATATATTTCGTGCTTGTACCTAATTTTGTCAGCCATTTCGGACATCACGTTGCACTGTACTATGAGGAAACGGTACTAATTATGTGAAACTATTGGTAAACCGTAAACATTTGTCATAAGGCAATAGGATAAAGACTTCCGGCTCCTCGGGCTGGTGCGAATATATCAATGTCCGTATGTGCAAAACCGATGGTTTGTGACACACCTTTACGCGTCTCTCGTACGCTGCGCTCGCACGAAAGCTATAGCCTAACCTAAAACCAATCCATCTTCCGTTCATTATTCGATATGGTGGCGACATATTTCAAATTTGCGAACGTGTCGGATCGGTTGTGGGGTTGGACTAGATTTTTACGAGCGAGCGGAGCGAGCGAGCAACGGTCACAATTTCCAAGCTATACATATACCATATATTGTCTTGCATATATTTCGTGCTTGTTCCTAATTTTGTCAGCCATTTCGGACATCACGTTGCACTGTACTATGAGGAAACGGTACTAATTATGAGAAACGATTGGTAAACCGTAAACATTTGTCAGAAGGCAATAGGATAAAGACTTCCGGCTCCTCGGGCTGGTGCGAATATATCAATGTCCGTATGTGCCAAACCGATGGTTTGTGACACACCTTTACGCGTCTCTCGTTCGCTGCGCTCGCACGAAAGCTATAGCCTAACATAAAACCAATCCATCTTCCGTTCATTATTCGATATGGTGGCGACATATTTCAAATTTGCGAACGTGTGGGATCGGTTGTGAGGTTGGCCTAGATTTTTACGAGCGAGCGGAGCTAGCGAGCAACGGTCACAATTTCCAAGCTATACATATACCTTATATTGCCTTCCATTTATTTCGTGTTATTACCTAATTTTGTCAGCCATTTCGGACATCACATTGCACTGTACTATGAGGAAATAGTACTATTTATGTGAAACTATTCATAAACTGTAAACATGTGTCGGTAGGCAATAGGATAAATACTTCCGGCTCCTCGGGCTGGTGCGAATATTTCAATGTCCGTATGTGCCAAACCGTTGGATTATGACACACATTTACGCGTCTCTCGCTCGCGGCGCTCGCTCGAAAACTATAGCCTAACCTAAAACCAATCCATCATGCGTTCATTATTCGATATGATGGCGACATATTTCAAATTTGCGAACGTGTCGGATCGGTTGTGGGGTTGGACTAGATTTTTACGAGCGAGCGGAGCGAGCGAGCAACGGTCACAATTTCCAAGCTATACATATACCATATATTGTCTTGCATATATTTCGTGCTTGTACCTAATTTTGTCAGCCATTTCGGACATCACGTTGCACTGTACTATGAGGAAACGGTACTAATTATGTGAAACTATTGGTAAACCGTAAACATTTGTCAGAAGGCAATAGGATAAAGACTTCCGGCTCCTAGGGCTGGTGCGAATATATCAATGTCCGTATGTGCCAAACCGATGGTTTGTGACACACCTTTACGCGTCTCTCGTTCGCTGCGCTCGCACGAAAGCTATAGCCTAACCTAAAACCAATCCATCTTCCGTTCATTATTCGATATGGTGGCGACATATTTCAAATTTGCGAACGTGTGGGATCGGTTGTGAGGTTGGACTAGATTTTTACGAGCGAGCGGAGCGAGCGAGCAACGGTCACAATTTCCAAGCTATACATATACCTTATATTGCCTTCCATATATTTCGTGTTATTACCTAATTTTGTCAGCCATTTCGGACATCACATTGCATTGTACTATGTGGAAATAGTACTATTTATGTGAAACTATTCATAAACTGTAAACATGTGTCGGTAGGCAATAGGATAAATACTACCGGCTCCTCGGGCTGGTGCGAATATTTCAATGTCCGTATGTGCCAAACCGTTGGTTTATGACACACCTATACGCGGCTCTCGCTCGCTGCGCTCGCTCGAAAACTATAGCCAAACCTAAAACCAATCCATCTTGCGTTCATTATTCGATATGATGGCGACATATTTCAAATTTGCGAACGTGTCGGATCGGTTGTGGGGTTGGACTAGATTTTTACGAGCGAGCGGAGCGAGCGAGCAACGGTCACAATTTCCAAGCTATACATATACCATATATTGTCTTGCATATATTTCGTGCTTGTACCTAATTTTGTCAGCCATTTCGGACATCACGTTGGACTGTACTATGAGGAAACGGTACTAATTATGTGAAACTATTCATAAAGTGTAAACATGTGTCGGTAGGCAATAGGATAAATACTTCCGGCTCCTCGGGCTGGTGCGAATATTTCAATGTCCGTATGTGCCAAACCGTTGGATTATGACACACGTTTACGCGTCTCTCGTTCGCTGCGCTCGCACGAAAGCTATAGCCTAACCTAAAACCAATCCATCTTCCGTTCATTATTCGATATGGTGGCGACATATTTCAAATTTGCGAACGTGTGGGATCGGTTGTGAGGTTGGACTAGATTTTTACGAGCGAGCGGAGCGAGCGAGCAACGGTCACAATTTCCAAGCTATACATATACCTTATATTGCCTTCCGTATATTTCGTGTAATTACCTAATTTTGTCAGCCATTTCGGACATCACATTGCACTGTACTACGAGGAAATAGTACTATTTATGTGAAACTATTCATAAACTGTAAACATGTGTCGGTAGGCAATAGGATAAATACTTCCGGCTCCTCGGGCTGGTGCGAATATTTCAATGTCCGTACGTGCCAAACCGTTGGTTTGTGACACACCTTTACGCGTCTCTCGCTCGCGGCGCTCGCTCGAAAACTATAGCCTAACCTAAAACCAATCCATCTTGCGTTCATTATTCGATATGATGGCGACATATTTCAAATTTGCGAACGTGTCGGATCGGTTGTGAGGTTGGACTAGATTTTTACGAGCGAGCGGAGCGAGCGAGCAACGGTTACAATTTCCAAGCTATACATATACCATATATTGTCTTGCATATATTTCGTGCTTGTACCTAATTTTGTCAGCCATTTCGGACATCACGTTGCACTGTACTATGAGGAAACGGTACTAATTATGTGAAACTATTGGTAAACCGTAAACATTTGTCAGAAGGCAATAGGATAAAGACTTCCGGCTCCTCGGGCTGGTGCGAATATTTCAATGTCCGTATGTGCCAAACCGTTGGTTTGTGACACACCTTTACGCGTCTCTCGTACGCTGCGCTCGCACGAAACCTATAGCCTAACCTAAAACCAATCCATCTTCCGTTCATTATTCGATATGGTGGCGACATATTTCAAATTTGCGAACGTGACGGATCGGTTGTGAGGTTGGACTAGATTTTTTCGAGCGAGCGGAGCGAGCGAGCAACGGTCACAATTTCCAAGCTATACATATACCATATATTGTCTTGCATATATTTCGTGCTTGTACCTAATTTTGTCAGCCATTCCGGACATCACGTTGCACTGTACTATGAGGAAACGGTACTAATTATGTGAAACTATTGGTAAACCGTAAACATTTGTCAGAAGGCAATAGGATAAAGACTTCCGGCTCCTCGGGCTGGTGCGAATATTTCAATGTCCGTATGTGCCAAACCGTTGGTTTATGACACACCTATACGCGGCTCTCGCTCGCTGCGCTCGCTCGAAAACTATAGCCGAACCTAAAACCAATCCATCTTCCGTTCATTATTCGATATGGTGGCGACATATTTCAAATTTGCGAACGTGTGGGATCGGTTGTGAGGTTGGACTAGATTTTTACGAGCGAGCGGAGCGAGCGAGCAACGGTCACAATTTCCAAGCTATACATACACCTTATATTGCCTTCCATATATTTCGTGTTATTACCTAATTTTGTCAGCCATTTCGGACATCACATTGCACTCCACTATGAGGAAATAGTACTATTTATGTGAAACTATTCATAAACTGTAAACATGTGTCGGTAGGCAATAGGATAAATACTTCCGGCTCCTCGGGCTGGTGCGAATATTTCAATGTCCGCATGTGCCAAACCGTTGGATTATGACACACCTTTACGCGTCTCTCGCTCGCGGCGCTCGCTCGAAAACTATAGCCTAACCTAAAACCAATCCATCTTGCGTTCATTATTCGATATGATGGCGACATATTTCAAATTTGCGAACGTGTCGGATCGGTTGTGGGGTTGGACTAGATTTTTACGAGCGAGCGGAGCGAGCGAGCAACGGTCACAATTTCCAAGCTATACATATACCATATATTGTCTTGCATATATTTCGTGCTTGTACCTAATTTTGTCAGCCATTTCGGACATCACGTTGCACTGTACTATGAGGAAACGGTACTAATTATGTGAAACTATTGGTAAACCGTAAACATTTGTCAGAAGGCAATAGGATAAAGACTTCCGGCTCCTCGGACTGGTGCGAATATATCTATGTACGTATGTGCCAAACCGATGGTTTGTGACACACCTTTACGCGTCTCTCGTTCGCTGCGCTCGCACGAAAGCTATAGCCTAACCTAAAACCAATCCATCTTCCGTTCATTATTCGATATGGTGGCGACATATTTCAAATTTGCGAACGTGTGGGATCGGTTGTGAGGATGGACTAGATTTTTACGAGCGAGCGGAGCGAGCGAGCAACGGTCACAATTTCCAAGCTATACATATACCTTATATTGCCTTCCATATATTTCGTGTTATTACCTAATTTTGTCAGCCATTTCGGACATCACATTGCACTGTACTATGAGGAAATAGTACTATTTATGTGAAACTATTTATAAACTGTAAACATGTGTCGGTAGGCAATAGGATAAATACTTCCGGCTCCTCGGGCTGGTGCGAATATTTCAATGTCCGTATGTGCCAAACCGTTGGTTTATGACACACCTATACACGTCTCTCGCTCGCTGCGCTCGCTCGATAACTATAGCCTAACCTAAAACCAATCCATCTTGCGTTCATTATTCGATATGATGGCGACATATTTCAAATTTGCGAACGTGTCGGATCGGTTGTGGGGATGGACTAGATTTTTACGAGCGAGCGGAGCGAGCGAGCAACGGTCACAATTTCCAAGCTATACATATACCATATATTGTCTTGCATATATTTCGTGCTTGTACCTAATTTTGTCAGCCATTTCGGACATCACGTTGCACTGTACTATGAGGAAACGGTACTAATTATGTGAAACTATTGGTAAACCGTAAACATTTTTCAGAAGGCAATAGGATAAAGAATTCCGGCTCCTCGGGCTGGTGCGAATATATCAATGTCCGTATGTGCCAAACCGATGGTTTGTGACACACCTTTACGCGTCTCTCGTTCGCTGCGCTCGCACGAAAGCTATAGCCTAACCTAAAACCAATCCATCTTCCGTTCATTATTCGATATGGTGGCGACATATATCAAATATGCGAACGTGAGGGATCGGTTGTGAGGTTGGACTAGATTTTTACGAGCGAGCGGAGCGTGCGAGCAACGGTCACAATTTCCAAGCTATACATATACCTTATATTGCCTTTCATATATTTCGTGTTATTACCTAATTTTGTCAGCCATTTCGGACATCACATTGCACTGTACTATGAGGAAATATTACTATTTATGTGAAACTATTCATAAACTGTAAACATGTGTCGGTAGGCAATAGGATATATACTTCCGGCTAATCGGGCTGGTGCGAATATTTCAATGTCCGTATGTGCCAAACCGTTGGATTATGACACACCTTTACGCGTCTCTCACTCGCGGCGCTCGCTCGAAAACTATAGCCTAACCTAAAACCAATCCATCTTGCGTTCATTATTCGATATGATGGCGACATATTTCAAATTTGCGAACGTGTCGGATCGGTTGTGAGGTTGGACTAGATTTTTTCGAGCGAGCGGAGCGAGCGAGCAACGGTCACAATTTCCAAGCTATACATATACCATATATTGTCTTGCATATATTTCGTGCTTGTACCTAATTTTGTCAGCCATTCCGGACATCACGTTGCACTGTACTATGAGGAAACGGTACTAATTATGTGAAACTATTGGTAAACCGTAAACATTTGTCAGAAGGCAATAGGATAAAGACTTCCGGCTCCTCGGGCTGGTGCGAATATTTCAATGTCCGTATGTGCCAAACCGTTGGTTTGTGACACACCTTTACGCGTCTCTCGTACGCTGCGCTCGCACGGAAGCTATAGCCTAACCTAAAACCAATCCATCTTCCGTTCATTATTCGATATGGTGGCGACATATTTCAAATTTGCGAACGTGACGGGTCGGTTGTGAGGTTGGACTAGATTTTTTCGAGCGAGCTGAGCGAGCGAGCAACGGTCACAATTTCCAAGCTATACATATACCTTATATTGCCTTCCATATATTTCGTGTTATTACCTAATTTTGTCAGCCATTTCGGACATCACATTGCACTGTACTATGAGGAAATAGTACTATTTATGTGAAACTATTTATAAACTGTAAACATGTGTCGGTAGGCAATAGGATAAATACTTCCGGCTCCTCGGGCTGGTGCGAATATTTCAATGTCCGTATGTGCCAAACCGTTGGTTTATGACACACCTATACACGTCTCTAGCTCGCTGCGCTCGCTCGATAACTATAGCCTAACCTAAAACCAATCCATCTTGCGTTCATTATTCGATATGATGGCGACATATTTCAAATTTGCGAACGTGTCGGATCGGTTGTGGGGTTGGACTAGATTTTTACGAGCGAGCGGAGCGAGCGAGCAACGGTCACAATTTCCAAGCTATACATATACCATATATTGTCTTGCATATATTTCGTGCTTGTACCTAATTTTATCAGCCATTTCGGACATCACGTTGCACTGTACTATGAGGAAACGGTACTAATTATGTGAAACTATTGGTAAACCGTAAACATTTTTCAGAAGGCAATAGGATAAAGAATTCCGGCTCCTCGGGCTGGTGCGAATATATCAATGTCCGTATGTGCCAAACCGATGGTTTGTGACACACCTTTACGCGTCTCTCGTTCGCTGCGCTCGCACGAAAGCTATAGCCTAACCTAAAACCAATCCATCTTCCGTTCATTATTCGATATGGTGGCGACATATATCAAATATGCGAACATGTGGGATCGGTTGTGAGGTTGGACTAGATTTTTACGAATGAGCGGAGCGAGTGAGCAACGGTCACAATTTCCAAGCTATACATATACCTTATATTGCCTTCCATATATTTCGTGTTATTACCTAATTTTGTCAGCCATTTCGGTCATCACATTGCACTGTACTATGAGGAAATAGTACTATTTATGTGAAACTATTCTTAAACTGTAAACATGTGTCGGTAGGCAATAGGATAAATACTTCCGGCTCCTCGGGCTGGTGCGAATATTTCAATGCCCGTATGTGCCAAACCGTTGGTTTATGACACACCTTTACGCGTCACTCGCTCGCGCCGCTCGCTCGAAAACTATAGCCTAACCTAAAACCAATCCATCTTGCGTTCATTATTCGATATGATGGCGTCATATTTCAAATTTGCGAACGTGTCGTATCGGTTGTGGTGTTGGACTAGATTTTTACGAGCGAGCGGAGCGAGCGAGCAACGGTCACAATTTCCAAGCTATACATATACCATATATTGTCTTGCATATCTTTTGTGCTTGTACCTAATTTTGTCAGCCATTTCGGACATCACGTTGCACTGTACTATGAGGAAACGGTACTAATTATGTGAAACTATTGGTAAACCGTAAACATTTGTCAGAAGGCAATAGGATAAAGACTTCCGGCTCCTCGGGCTGGTGCGAATATATCAATGTCCGTATGTGCCAAACCGATGGTTTGTGACACACCTTTACGCGTCTCTCGTTCGCTGCGCTCGCACGAAAGCTATAGCCTAACCTAAAACCAATCCATCTTCCGTTCATTATTCGATATGGTGGCGACATATATCAAATATGCGAACGTGTGGGATCGGTTGTGAGGTTGGACTAGATTTTTACGAGCGAGCGGAGCGAGCGAGCAACGGTCACAATTTCCAAGCTATACATATACCTTATATTGCCTTCCATATATTTCGTGTTATTACCTAATTTTGTCAGCCATTTCGGACATCACATTGCACTGTACTATGAGGAAATAGTACTATTTATGTGAAACTATTCATAAACTGTAAACATGTGTCGGTAGGCAATAGGATAAATACTTCCGGCTAATCGGGCTGGTGCGAATATTTCAATGTCCGTATGTGCCAAACCGTTGGTTTATGACACACCTATACACGTCTCTCGCTCGCTGCGCTCGCTCGATAACTATAGCCTAACCTAAAACCAATCCATCTTGCGTTCATTATTCGATATGATGGCGACATATTTCAAATTTGCGAACGTGTCGGATCGGTTGTGGGGTTGGACTAGATTTATACGAGCCAGCGGAGCGAGCGAGCAACGGTCACAATTTCCAAGCTATACATATACCATATATTGTCTTGCATATATTTCGTGCTTGTACCTAATTTTGTCAGCCATTTCGGACATCACGTTGCACTGTACTATGAGGAAACGGTACTAATTATGTGAAACTATTGGTAAACCGTAAACATTTTTCAGAAGGCAATAGGATAAAGAATTCCGGCTCCTCGGGCTGGTGCGAATATATCAATGTCCGTATGTGCCAAACCGATGGTTTGTGACACACCTTTACGCGTCTCTCGTTCGCTGCGCTCGCACGAAAGCTATAGCCTAACCTAAAACCAATCCATCTTCCGTTCATTATTCGATATGGTGGCGACATATTTCAAATTTGCGAACGTGTCGGATCGGTTGTGAGGTTGGACTAGATTTTTTCGAGCGAGCGGAGCGAGCGAGCAACGATCACAATTTCCAACCTATACATACACCTTATATTGCCTTGCATATATGTCGTGTTATTACCTAATTTTTTTAGCCATTTCGGACATCACATTGCATTGTACTATGTGGAAATAGTACTATTTATGTGAAACTATTCATAAACTGTAAACATGTGTCGGTAGGCAATAGGATAAATACTTCCGGCTCCTCGGGCTGGTGCGAATATTTCAATGTCCGTATGTGCCAAACCGTTGGTTTATGACACACCTATACGCGGCTCTCGCTCGCTGCGCTCGCTCGAAAACTATAGCCTAACCTAAAACCAATCCATCTTGCGTTCATTATTCGATATGATGGCGACATATTTCAAATTTGCGAACGTGTCGGATCGGTTGTGGGGTTGGACTAGATTTTTACGAGCGAGCGGAGCGAGCGAGCAACGGTCACAATTTCCAAGCTTTACATATACCATATATTGTCTTGCATATATTTCGCGCTTGTACCTAATTTTGTCAGCCATTTCGGACATCACGTTGCACTGTACTATGTGGAAATAGTACTATTTATGTGAAACTATTCATAAACTGTAAACATGTGTCGGTAGGCAATAGGATAAATACTTCCTGCTCCTCGGGCTGGTGCGAATATTTCAATGTCCGTATGTGCCAAACCGTTGGTTTATGACACACCTTTACGCGTCTCTCGCTCGCGGCGCTCGCTCGAAAACTATAGCCTAACCTAAAACCAATCCATCTTGCGTTCATTATTCGATATGATGGCGACATATTTCAAATTTGCGAACGTGTCGGATCGGTTGTGAGGTTGGACTAGATTTTTACGAGCGAGCGGAGCGAGCGAGCAACGGTCACAATTTCCAAGCTATACATATACCATATATTGTCTTGCATATATTTCGTGCTTGTACCTAATTTTGTCAGCCATTTCGGACATCACGTTGCACTGTACTATGAGGAAACGATACTAATTATGTGAGACTATTGGTAAACCGTAAACATTTGTCAGAAGGCAGTAGGATAAAGCCTTCCGGCTCCTCGGGCTGGTGCGAATATATCAATGTCCGTATGTGCCAAACCGATGGTTTGTGACACACCTTTACGCGTCTCTCGTTCGCTGCGCTCGCACGAAAGCTATAGCCTAACCTAAAACCAATCCATCTTCCGTTCATTATTCGATATGGTGGCGACATATTTCAAATTTGCGAACGTGTGGGATCGGTTGTGAGGTTGGACTAGATTTTTACGAGCGAGCGGAGCGAGCGAGCAACGGTCACAATTTCCAAGCTATACATATACCTTATATTGCCTGCCATATATTTCGTGTTATTACCTAATTTTGTCAGTCATTTCGGACATCACATTGCACTGTACTATGAGGAAATAGTACTATTTATGTGAAACTATTCATAAACTGTAAACATGTGTCGGTAGGCAATAGGATAAATACTTCCGGCCCCTCGGGCTGGTGCGAATATTTCAATGTCCGTATGTGCCAAACCGTTGGTTTATGACACACCTTTACGCGTCTCTCGCTCGCGGCGCTCGCTCGAAAACTATAGCCTAACCTAAAACCAATCCATCTTGCGTTCATTATTCGCTATGATGGCGACATATTTCAAATTTGCGAACGTGTCGGATCGGTTGTGGTGTTGGACTAGATTTTTACGAGCGAGCGGAGCGAGCGAGCAACGGTCACAATTTCCAAGCTATACATATACCATATATTGTCTTGCATATATTTCGTGCTTGTACCTAATTTTGTCAGCCATTTCGGACATCACGTTGCACTGTACTATGAGGAAACGGTACTAATTATGTGAGACTATTGATAAACCGTAAACATTTGTCAGAAGGCAATAGGATAAAGACTTCCGGCTCCTCGGGCTGGTGCGAATATATCAATGTCCGTATGTGCCAAACCGATGGTTTGTGACACACCTTTACTCGTCTCTCGTTCGCTGCGCTCGCACGAAAGCTATAGCCTAACCTAAAACCAATCCATCTTCCGTTCATTATTCGATATGGTGGCGACATATTTCAAATTTGCGAACGTGTGGGATCGGTTGTGAGGTTGGACTAGATTTTTACGAGCGAGAGGAGCGAGCGAGCAACGGTCACAATTTCCAAGCTATACATATACCTTACATTGCCTTCCATATATTTCGTGTTATTACCTAATTTTGTCAGCCATTTCGGACATCACGTTGCACTGTACTATGAGGAAACGGTACTAATTATGTGAAACTATTGGTAAACCGTAAACATTTGTCAGAAGGCAGTAGGATAAAGACTTCCGTCCCCTCGGGCTGGTGCGAATATTTCAATATCCGTATGTGCCAAACCGTTGGTTTGTGACACACATTTACGCGTCTCTGGCTCGCTGCGCTCGCACGAAACCTATAGCCTAACCTAAAACCAATCCATCTTCCGTTCATTATTCGATATGGTGGCGACATATTTCAAATTTGGGAACGTGTCGGATCGGTTGTGAGGTTGGACGAGATTTTTACGAGCGAGCGGAGCGAGCGAGCAACGGTCACAATTTCCAAGCTATACATATACCCTATATTGCCTTGCTTATATTTCTTATTATTACCTACTTTTGTCAGCCATTTTGGACATCACATTGCACTGTTATATGTGGAAATAGTACTATTTATGTGAAACTATTCATAAACTGTAAGCATTTGTCAGTAGGCAATAGGATAAAGACTTCCGGCTCCTCGGGCTGGTGCGAATATTTCAATGTCCGTATGTGCGAAACCGTCGGTTTATGACACACCTTTACGCGTCTCTCGCTCGCTGCGCTCGTTCGAAAACTATAGCCTAACCTAAAACCAATCCATCTTCCGTTCATTATTCGATATGGTGGCGACATATTTCAAATTTGCGAACGTGTCGGATCGCTTGTGAGGTTGGACTAGATTTTTGCGAGCGAGCGGAGCGAGCGAGCAATGGTCACAATTTCCAAGCTATACATATACCATATATTGCCTTGCATATATTTCGAGCTAGTACCTAATTGTGTCAGCCATTTCGGACATCACGTTGCACTGTACTATGTGGAAATAGTACTATTTATGTGAAACTATTCATAAACTGTAAACATGTGTCGGTAGGCAATAGGATAAATACTTCCGGCTCCTCGGGCTGGTGCGAATATTTCAATGTCCGTATGTGCCAAACCGTTGGTTTATGACACACCTTTACGCGTCTCTCGCTCGCTGCGCTCGCTCGAAAACTATAGCTCAACCTAAAACCAATCCATCTTGCGTTCATTATTCGATATGATGGCGACATATTTCAAATTTGCGAACGTGTCGGATCGGTTGTGGGGTTGGACTAGATCTTTACGAGCGAGCGGAGCGAGCGAGCAACGGTCACAATTTCCAAGCTATACATATACCATATATTGTCTTGCATATATTTCGTGCTTGTACCTAATTTTGTCAGCCATTTCGGACATCACGTCGCACTGTACTATGAGGAAACGGTACTAATTATGTGAATCTATTGGTAAACCGTAAACATTTGTCAGAAGGCAATAGGATAAAGACTACCGGCTCCTCGGGCTGGTGCGAATATATCAATGTCCGTATGTGCCAAACCGATGGTTTGTGACACACCTTTACGCGTCTCTCGTTCGCTGCGCTCGCACGAAAGCTATAGCCTAACCTAAAACCAATCCATCTTCCGTTCATTATTCGATATGGTGGCGACATATTTCAAATTTGCGAACGTGTGGGATCGGTTGTGAGGTTGGACTAGATTTTTACGAGCGAGCGGAGCGAGCGAGCAACGGTCACAATTTCCAAGCTATACATATACCTTATATTGCCTGCCATATATTTCGTGTTATTACCTAATTTTGTCAGCCATTTCGGACATCACATTGCACTGTACTATGAGGAAATAGTACTATTTATGTGAAACTATTCATAAACTGTAAACATGTGTCGGTAGGCAATAGGATAAATACTTCCGGCCCCTCGGGCTGGTGCGAATATTACAATGTCCGTATGTGCCAAACCGTTGGTTTATGACACACCTTTACGCGTCTCTCGCTCGCGGCGCTCGCTCGAAAACTATAGCCTAACCTAAAACCAATCCATCTTGCGTTCATTATTCGCTATGATGGCGACATATTTCAAATTTGCGAACGTGTCGGATCGGTTGTGGTGTTGGACTAGATTTTTACGAGCGAGCGGAGCGAGCGAGCAACGGTCACAATTTCCAAGCTATACATATACCATATATTGTCTTGCATATATTTCGTGCTTGTACCTAATTTTGTCAGCCATTTCGGACATCACGTTGCACTGTACTATGAGGAAACGGTACTAATTATGTGAGACTATTGATAAACCGTAAACATTTGTCAGAAGGCAATAGGATAAAGACATCCGGCTCCTCGGGCTGGTGCGAATATATCAATGTCCGTATGTGCCAAACCGATGGTTTGTGACACACCTTTACGCGTCTCTCGTTCGCTGCGCTCGCACGAAAGCTATAGCCTAACCTAAAACCAATCCATCTTCCGTTCATTATTCGATATGGTGGCGACATATTTCAAATTTGCGAACGTGTCGGATCGGTTGTGAGGTTGGACGAGATTATTACGAGCGAGCGGAGCGAGCGAGCAACGGTCACAATTTCCAAGCTATACATATACCTTATATTGCCTTGCTTATATTTCTTATTATTACCTACTTTTGTCAGCCATTTTGGACATCACATTGCACTGTTATATGTGGAAATAGTACTATTTATGTGAAACTATTCATAAACTGTAAGCATTTGTCAGTAGGCAATAGGATAAAGACTTCCGGCTCCTCGGGCTGGTGCGAATATTTCAATGTCCGCATGTGCGAAACCGTTGGTTTATGACACACCTTTACGCGTCTCTCGCTCGCTGCGCTCGTTCGAAAACTATAGCCTAAGCTAAAACCAATCCATCTTCCGTTCATTATTCGATATGGTGACGACATATTTCAAAGTTGCGAACGTGTCGGATCGCTTGTGAGGTTGGACTAGATTTTTGCGAGCGAGCGGAGCGAGCGAGCAATGGTCACAATTTCCAAGCTATACATATACCATATATTGCCTTGCATATATTTCGAGCTAGTACCTAATTGTGTCAGCCATTTCGGACATCACGTTGCACTGTACTATGTGGAAATAGTACTATTTATGTGAAACTATTCATAAACTGTAAACATGTGTCGGTAGGCAATAGGATAAATACTTCCGGCTCCTCGGGCTGGTGCGAATATATCAATGTCCGTATGTGCCAAACCGATGGTTTGTGACACACCTTTACGCGTCTCTCGTTCGCTGCGCTCGCACGAAAGCTATAGCCTAACCTAAAACCAATCCATCTTCCGTTCATTATTCGATATGGTGGCGACATATTTCAAATTTGCGAACGTGTGGGATCGGTTGTGAGGTTGGACTAGATTTTTACGAGCGAGCGGAGCGAGCGAGCAACGGTCACAATTTCCAAGCTATACATATACCTTATATTGCCTGCCATATATTTCGTGTTATTACCTAATTTTGTCAGCCATTTCGGACATCACATTGCACTGTACTATGAGGAAATAGTACTATTTATGTGAAACTATTCATAAACTGTAAACATGTGTCGGTAGGCAATAGGATAAATACTTCCGGCCCCTCGGGCTGGTGCGAATATTACAATGTCCGTATGTGCCAAACCGTTGGTTTATGACACACCTTTACGCGTCTCTCGCTCGCGGCGCTCGCTCCAAAACTATAGCCTAACCTAAAACCAATCCATCTTGCGTTCATTATTCGCTATGATGGCGACATATTTCAAATTTGCGAACGTGTCGGATCGGTTGTGGTGTTGGACTAGATTTTTACGAGCGAGCGGAGCGAGCGAGCAACGGTCACAATTTCCAAGCTATACATATACCATATATTGTCTTGCATATATTTCGTGCTTGTACCTAATTTTGTCAGCCATTTCGGACATCACGTTGCACTGTACTATGAGGAAACGGTACTAATTATGTGAGACTATTGATAAACCGTAAACATTTGTCAGAAGGCAATAGGATAAAGACATCCGGCTCCTCGGGCTGGTGCGAATATATCAATGTCCGTATGTGCCAAACCGATGGTTTGTGACACACCTTTACGCGTCTCTCGTTCGCTGCGCTCGCACGAGAGCTATAGCCTAACCTAAAACCAATCCATCTTCCGTTCATTATTCGATATGGTGGCGACATATTTCAAATTTGCGAACGTGTCGGATCGGTTGTGAGGGTGGACTAGATTTTTACGAGCGAGCGGAGCGAGCGAGCAACGGTCACAACATCAAAGCTATACAAATGCCATATATTGCCTTGCATATATTTCGTGTTATTACCTAATTTTGTCAGCCATTTCGGACATCACATTGTACTGTACTATGTGGAAATAGTACTATTTACGTGAAACTATTGGTAAACTGTAAACATTCGTCAGTAGCAATAGGATAAGGACTTCCGGCTCCTCGGGCTGGTGCGAATATTTCAATGTCCGTATGTGCCAAACCGTTGGTTTATGACACACCTTTACACGTCTCTCGCTCGCTGCGCTCGCTCGAAAACTATAGCCTAACCTAAAACCAATCCATATTGAGTTGAGTATTTCATATGATGGCGACATATTTCAAATTTGCGAACGTGTCCGATCGGTTGTGAGGTTGGACTAGATTTTTACGAGCGAGCGTAGCGAGCGAGCAACGGTCACAATTTCCAAGCTATACATATACCATATATTGCCTTGCATATATTTCGTGCTAGTACCTAATTTTGTCATCCATTTCGGACATCACATTGCACTGTACTATGTGGAAATGGTACTATTTATGTGAAACTATTCATTTACTGTAAACATGTGTCGGTAGGCAATAGGATAAATACTTCCGGCTCATCGGGCTGGTGCGAATATTTCAATGTCGGTATGTGCCAAACCGTTGGTTTATAACACACCTTAACGCGTCTCTCGCTCGCTGCGCTCGCTCGAAAACTATAGCTTAACCTAAAACTAATCCATCTTGCGTTCATTATTCGATATGATGGCGACATATTTCAAATTTGCGAACGTGTCGGATCGGTTGTGAGGTTGGGCTAGATTTTTACGAGCGAGCGGAGCGAGCGAGCAACCGTCACAATTTCCAAGCTATACATATACCATATATTGCCTTGCATATATTTCGTGCTAGTACCTAACTTTGTCAGCCATTTCGGACATCACATTGCACTGTACTATGTGGAAATAGTACTATTTATGTGAAACTATTCATAAACTGTAAACATGTGTCGGTAGGCAACAGGATAAATACTTCCGGCTCCTCGGGCTGGTGCGAATATTTCAATGTCCGTATGTGCCAAACCGTTGGTTTGTGACACACCTTTACGCGTCTCTCGCTCGCTGCGCTCGCACGAAAGCTATAGACTAACCTAAAACCAATCCATATTGCGTTCAGTATTTCATATGATGGCGACATATTTCAAATTTGCGAACGTGTCGGATCGGTTGTGAGGTTGGACTAGATTTTTACGAGCGAGCGGAGCGAGCGAGCAACTGTCACAATTTCCAAGCTATACATATACCATATATTGCCTTGCATATATTTCGTGCTAGTACCTAATTTTGTCATCCATTTCGGACATCACATTGCACTGTACTATGTGGAAAAGGTACTAATTATGTGAAACTGTTGGTAAACCGTAAACATTTGTCAGAAGGCAATAGGATAATGACTTTCGGCTCCTCGGGCTGGTGCGAATATTTCAATGTCCGTATGTGCCAAACCGTTGGTTTGTGACACACCTTTACGCGTCACTCGCTCGCTGCGCTCGCACGAAAGCTATAGCCTAACCTAAAACCAATCCATCTTCCGTTCATTATTCGATATGCTGGCGACATATTTCAAATTTGCGAACGAGTCGGATCGGTTGTGAGGGTGGACTAGATTTTTACGAGCGAGCGGAGCGAGCGAGCAACCGTCACAAATTCCAAGCTATACATATACCATATATTGCCTTGCATATATTTCGTGCTAGTACCTAATTTTGTCAGCCATTTCGGACATCACATTGCACTGTACTATGAGGAAACGGTACTAATTTTGTGAAGCTATTCATAAACTGTAAACATGTGTCGGTAGGCAATAGGATAAAGACTTCCGGCTCCTCGGGCTGGTGCGAATATTTCAATGTCCGTATGTGCCAAACCGTTGGTTTTTGACACACCTTTACGCGTCTCTCGCTCGCTGCGCTCGCACGAAAGCTATAGACTAACCTAAAACCAATCCATATTGCGTTCAGTATTTCATATGATGGCGACATATTTCAAATTTGCGAACGTGTCGGATCGGTTGTGAGGTTGGACTAGATTTTTACGAGCGAGCGGAGCGAGCGAGCAACGGTCACAATTTCCAAGCTATACATATACCATATATTGCCTTGCATATATTTCGTGCTAGTACCTGATTTTGTGAGCCATTTCGGACATCACATTGCACTGTACTATGAGGAAACGGTACTAATTTTGTGAAACTATTGGTAAACCGTAAACAGTTGTCGGAAGGCAATAGGATAAAGACTTCCGGCTCCTCGGGCTGGTGCGAATATTTCAATGTCCGTATGTGCCAAACGGTTGGTTTGTGACACACCTTCACGCGTCTCTCGCTCGCTGCGCTCGCTCGAAAACTATAGCCTAACCTAAAACCAATCCATCTTCCGTTCATTATTCGATATGCTGGCGACATATTTGAAATTTGCGAACGTGTCCGATCGGTTGTGAGGTTGGACTAGATTTTTACGAGCGAGCGGAGCGAGCGAGAAACGGCCACAATTTCCAAGCTATACATATACCATATATTGCCTTGCATATATTTCGTGCTAGTACCTAATTTTGTCAGCCATTTCGGACATCACATTGCACTGTACTATGTGGAAATAGTACTAATTATGTGAAGCTACTCATAAACTGTAAACATGTGTCGGTAGGCAATAGGATAAAGACTTCCGGCTCCTCGGGCTGGTGCGAATATTTCAATGTCCGTATGTGCCAAACCGTTGGTTTGTGACACACCTTTACGCGTCTCTCGCTCGCACGAAAGTTATAGCCTAACCTAAAACCAATCCATCTTCCGTTCATTATTCGATATGGTGGCGACATATTTCAAATTTGCGAACGTGTCGGATCGGTTGTGAGGGTGGACTAGATTTTTACGAGCGAGCGGAGCGAGCGAGCAACGGTCACAACATCAAAGCTATACAAATGCCATATATTGCCTTGCATATATTTCGTGTTATTACCTAATTTTGTCAGCCATTTCGGACATCACATTGTACTGTACTATGTGGAAATAGTACTATTTACGTGAAACTATTGGTAAACTGTAAACATTCGTCAGTAGCAATAGGATAAAGACTTCCGGCTCCTCGGGCTGGTGCGAATATTTCAATGTCCGTATGTGCCAAACCGTTGGTTTATGACACACCTTTACACGTCTCTCGCTCGCTGCGCTCGCTCGAAAACTATAGCCTAACCTAAAACCAATCCATATTGAGTTGAGTATTTCATATGATGGCGACATATTTCAAATTTGCGAACGTGTCCGATCGGTTGTGAGGTTGGACTAGATTTTTACGAGCGAGCGTAGCGAGCGAGCAACGGTCACAATTTCCAAGCTATACATATACCATATATTGCCTTGCATATATTTCGTGCTAGTACCTAATTTTGTCATCCATTTCGGACATCACATTGCACAGTACTATGTGGAAATAGTACTATTTATGTGAAACTATTCATAAACTGTAAACTTGTGTCGGTAGGCAATAGGATAAATACTTCCGGCGAATCGGGCTGGTGCGAATATTTCAATGTCCGTATGTGCCAAACCGTTGGTTTATGACACACCTTTACGCATCTCTCGCTCGCTGCGCTCGCTCGAAAACTATAGCCTAACCTAAAACCAATCCACCTTGCGTTCATTATTCGATATGATGGCGACATATTACAAATTTGCGAACGTGTCGGATCGGTTGTGAGGTTGGACTAGATATTTACGAGCGAGCGGAGCGAGTGAGCAACGGTCACAATTTCCAAGCTATACATATACCATATATTGCCTTGCATATATTTCGTGCTAGTACCTAATTTTGTCAGCCATTTCGGACATCACATTGCACTGTACTATGTGGAAATAGTACTAATTATGTGAAGCTATTCATAAACTGTAAACATGTGTCGGTAGACAACAGGATAAAGACTTCCGGCTCCTGGGGCTGGTGCGAATATTTCAATGTCCGTATGTGCCAAACCGTTGGTTTGTGACACACCTTTACGCGTCTCTCGCTCGCTGCGCTCGCACGAAAGCTATAGCCTAACCTAAAACCAATCCATCTTCCGTTCATTATTCGATATGGTGGCGACATATTTCAAATTTGCGAACGTGTCGGATCGGTTGTGAGGTTGGGCTAGATTTTTACGAGCGAGCGGAGCGAGCGAGCAACCGTCACAATTTCCAAGCTATACATATACCATATATTGCCTTGCATATATTTCGTGCTAGTACCTAATTTTGTCAGCCATTTCGGACATCACATTGCACTGTACTATGTGGAAATAGTACTGTTTATGTGAAACTATTCGTAAACTGTAAACATGTGCCGGTAGACAACAGGATAAAGACTTCCGGCTCCTCGGGCTGGTGCGAATATTTCAATGTCCGTATGTGCCAACCGTTGGTTTGTGACACACCTTTACGCGTCTCTCGCTCGCACGAAAGCTATAGCCTAACCTAAAACCAATCCATCTTCCGTTCATTATTCGATATGGTGGCGACATATTTCAAATTTGCGAACGTGTCGGATCGGTTGTGAGGGTGGACTAGATTTTTACGAGCGAGCGGAGCGAGCGAGCAACGGTCACAACATCAAAGCTATACAAATGCCATATATTGCCTTGCATATATTTCGTGTTATTACCTAATTTTGTCAGCCATTTCGGACATCACATTGTACTGTACTAAGTGGAAATAGTACTATTTACGTGAAACTATTGGTAAACTGTAAACATTCGTCAGTAGCAATAGGATAAAGACTTCCGGCTCCTCGGGCTGGTGCGAATATTTCAATGTCCGTATGTGCCAAACCGTTGGTTTATGACACACCTTTACACGTCTCTCGCTCGCTGCGCTCGCTCGAAAACTATAGCCTAACCTAAAACCAATCCATATTGAGTTGAGTATTTCATATGATGGCGACATATTTCAAATTTGCGAACGTGTCCGATCGGTTGTGAGGTTGGACTAGATTTTTACGAGCGAGCGTAGCGAGCGAGCAACGGTCACAATTTCCAAGCTATACATATACCATATATTGCCTTGCATATATTTCGTGCTAGTACCTAATTTTGTCATCCATTTCGGACATCACATTGCACTGTACTATGTGGAAATGGTACTATTTATGAGAAACTATTCATTTACTGTAAACATGTGTCGGTAGGCAATAGGATAAATACTTCCGGCTCATCGGGCTGGTGCGAATATTTCAATGTCGGTATGTGCCAAACCGTTGGTTTATAACACACCTTTACGCGTCTCTCGCTCGCTGCGCTCGCTCGAAAACTATAGCTTAACCTAAAACTAATCCATCTTGCGTTCATTATTCGATATGATGGCGACATATTTCAAATTTGCGAACGTGTCGGATCGGTTGTGAGGTTGGGCTAGATTTTTACGAGCGAGCGGAGCGAGCGAGCAACCGTCACAATTTCCAAGCTATACATATACCATATATTGCCTTGCATATATTTCGTGCTAGTACCTAACTTTGTCAGCAATTTCGGACATCACATTGCACTGTACTATGTGGAAATAGTACTATTTATGTGAAACTATTCATAAACTGTAAACATGTGTCGGTAGGCAACAGGATAAATACTTCCGGCTCCTCGGGCTGGTGCGAATATTTCAATGTCCGTATGTGCCAAACCGTTGGTTTGTGACACACCTTTACGCGTCTCTCGCTCGCTGCGCTCGCACGAAAGCTATAGACTAACCTAAAACCAATCCATATTGCGTTCAGTATTTCATATGATGGCGACATATTTCAAATTTGCGAACGTGTCGGATCGGTTGTGAGGTTGGACTAGATTTTTACGAGCGAGCGGAGCGAGCGAGCAACTGTCACAATTTCCAAGCTATACATATACCATATATTGCCTTGCATATATTTCGTGCTAGTACCTAATTTTGTCATCCATTTCGGACATCACATTGCACTGTACTATGTGGAAAAGGTACTAATTACGTGAAACTGTTGGTAAACCGTAAACATTTGTCAGAAGGCAATAGGATAATGACTTTCGGCTCCTCGGGCTGGTGCGAATATTTCAATGTCCGTATGTGCCAAACCGTTGGTTTGTGACACACCTTTACGCGTCACTCGCTCGCTGCGCTCGCACGAAAGCTATAGCCTAACCTAAAACCAATCCATCTTCCGTTCATTATTCGATATGCTGGCGACATATTTCAAATTTGCGAACGTGTCGGATCGGTTGTGAGGGTGGACTAGATTTTTACGAGCGAGCGGAGCGAGCGAGCAACCGTCACAAATTCCAAGCTATACATATACCATATATTGCCTTGCATATATTTCGTGCTAGTACCTAATTTTGTCAGCCATTTCGGACATCACATTGCACTGTACTATGAGGAAACGGTACTAATTTTGTGAAGCTACTCATAAACTGTAAACATGTGTCGGTAGGCAATAGGATAAAGACTTCCGGCTCCTCGGGCTGGTGCGAATATTTCAATGTCCGTATGTGCCAAACCGTTGGTTTGTGACACACCTTTACGCGTCTCTCGCTCGCTGCGCTCGCACGAAAGCTATAGACTAACCTAAAACCAATCCATATTGCGTTCAGTATTTCATATGATGGCGACATATTTCAAATTTGCGAACGTGTCGGATCGGTTGTGAGGTTGGACTAGATTTTTACGAGCGAGCGGAGCGAGCGAGCAACGGTCACAATTTCCAAGCTATACATATACCATATATTGCCTTGCATATATTTCGTGCTAGTACCTAATTTTGTCAGCCATTTCGGACATCACATTGCACTGTACTATGAGGAAACGGTACTAATTTTGTGAAACTATTGGTAAACCGTAAACAGTTGTCGGAAGGCAATAGGATAAAGACTTCCGGCTCCTCGGGCTGGTGCGAATATTTCAATGTCCGTATGTGCCAAACCGTTGGTTTGTGACACACCTTCACGCGTCTCTCGCTCGCTGCGCTCGCTCGAAAACTATAGCCTAACCTAAAAACCAATCCATCTTCCGTTCATTATTCGATATGCTGGCGACATATTTGAAATTTGCGAACGTGTCCGATCGGTTGTGAGGTTGGACTAGATTTTTACGAGCGAGCGGAGCGAGCGAGCAACGGTCACAATTTCCAAGCTATACATATACCATATATTGCCTTGCATATATTTCGTGCTAGTACCTAATTTTGTCAGCCATTTCGGACATCACATTGCACTGTACTATGTGGAAATAGTACTAATTATGTGAAGCTACTCATAAACTGTAAACATGTGTCGGTAGGCAATAGGATAAAGACTTCCGGCTCCTCGGGCTGGTGCGAATATTTCAATGTCCGTATGTGCCAAACCGTTGGTTTGTGACACACCTTTACGGGTCTCTCGCTCGCTGCGCTCGCACGAAAGCTATAGCCTAACCTAAAACCAATCCATATTGCGTTCAGTATTTCATATGATGGCGACATATTTCAAACTTGCGAACGTGTCGGATCGGTTGTGAGGTTGGACTAGATTTTTACGAGCGAGCGGAGCGAGCGAGTAACGGTCACAATTTCCAAGCTATACATATACCATATATTGCCTTGCATATATTTCGTGCTAGTACCTAATTTTGTCATCCATTTCGGACATCACATTGCACTGTACTATGTGGAAAAGGTACTAATTATGTGAAACTGTTGGTAAACCGTAAACATTTGTCAGAAGGCAATAGGATAATGACTTTCGGCTCCTCGGGCTGGTGCGAATATTTCAATGTCCGTATGTGCCAAACCGTTGGTTTGTGACACACCTTTACGCGTCACTCGCTCGCTGCGCTCGCACGAAAGCTATAGCCTAACCTAAAACCAATCCATCTTCCGTTCATTATTCGATATGCTGGCGACATATTTCAAATTTGCGAACGAGTCGGATCGGTTGTGAGGGTGGACTAGATTTTTACGAGCGAGCGGAGCGAGCGAGCAACCGTCACAAATTCCAAGCTATACATATACCATATATTGCCTTGCATATATTTCGTGCTAGTACCTAATTTTGTCAGCCATTTCGGACATCACATTGCACTGTACTATGAGGAAACGGTACTAATTTTGTGAAGCTATTCATAAACTGTAAACATGTGTCGGTAGGCAATAGGATAAAGACTTCCGGCTCCTCGGGCTGGTGCGAATATTTCAATGTCCGTATGTGCCAAACCGTTGGTTTTTGACACACCTTTACGCGTCTCTCGCTCGCTGCGCTCGCACGAAAGCTATAGACTAACCTAAAACCAATCCATATTGCGTTCAGTATTTCATATGATGGCGACATATTTCAAATTTGCGAACGTGTCGGATCGGTTGTGAGGTTGGACTAGATTTTTACGAGCGAGCGGAGCGAGCGAGCAACGGTCACAATTTCCAAGCTATACATATACCATATATTGCCTTGCATATATTTCGTGCTAGTACCTGATTTTGTGAGCCATTTCGGACATCACATTGCACTGTACTATGAGGAAACGGTACTAATTTTGTGAAACTATTGGTAAACCGTAAACAGTTGTCGGAAGGCAATAGGATAAAGACTTCCGGCTCCTCGGGCTGGTGCGAATATTTCAATGTCCGTATGTGCCAAACCGTTGGTTTGTGACACACCTTCACGCGTCTCTCGCTCGCTGCGCTCGCTCGAAAACTATAGCCTAACCTAAAACCAATCCATCTTCCGTTCATTATTCGATATGCTGGCGACATATTTGAAATTTGCGAACGTGTCCGATCGGTTGTGAGGTTGGACTAGATTTTTACGAGCGAGCGGAGCGAGCGAGAAACGGCCACAATTTCCAAGCTATACATATACCATATATTGCCTTGCATATATTTCGTGCTAGTACCTAATTTTGTCAGCCATTTCGGACATCACATTGCACTGTACTATGTGGAAATAGTACTAATTATGTGAAGCTACTCATAAACTGTAAACATGTGTCGGTAGGCAATAGGATAAAGACTTCCGGCTCCTCGGGCTGGTGCGAATATTTCAATGTCCGTATGTGCCAAACCGTTGGTTTGTGACACACCTTTACGCGTCTCTCGCTCGCACGAAAGTTATAGCCTAACCTAAAACCAATCCATCTTCCGTTCATTATTCGATATGGTGGCGACATATTTCAAATTTGCGAACGTGTCGGATCGGTTGTGAGGGTGGACTAGATTTTTACGAGCGAGCGGAGCGAGCGAGCAACGGTCACAACATCAAAGCTATACAAATGCCATATATTGCCTTGCATATATTTCGTGTTATTACCTAATTTTGTCAGCCATTTCGGACATCACATTGTACTGTACTATGTGGAAATAGTACTATTTACGTGAAACTATTGGTAAACTGTAAACATTCGTCAGTAGCAATAGGATAAAGACTTCCGGCTCCTCGGGCTGGTGCGAATATTTCAATGTCCGTATGTGCCAAACCGTTGGTTTATGACACACCTTTACACGTCTCTCGCTCGCTGCGCTCGCTCGAAAACTATAGCCTAACCTAAAACCAATCCATATTGAGTTGAGTATTTCATATGATGGCGACATATTTCAAATTTGCGAACGTGTCCGATCGGTTGTGAGGTTGGACTAGATTTTTACGAGCGAGCGTAGCGAGCGAGCAACGGTCACAATTTCCAAGCTATACATATACCATATATTGCCTTGCATATATTTCGTGCTAGTACCTAATTTTGTCATCCATTTCGGACATCACATTGCACAGTACTATGTGGAAATAGTACTATTTATGTGAAACTATTCATAAACTGTAAACTTGTGTCGGTAGGCAATAGGATAAATACTTCCGGCGAATCGGGCTGGTGCGAATATTTCAATGTCCGTATGTGCCAAACCGTTGGTTTATGACACACCTTTACGCATCTCTCGCTCGCTGCGCTCGCTCGAAAACTATAGCCTAACCTAAAACCAATCCACCTTGCGTTCATTATTCGATATGATGGCGACATATTACAAATTTGCGAACGTGTCGGATCGGTTGTGAGGTTGGACTAGATATTTACGAGCGAGCGGAGCGAGTGAGCAACGGTCACAATTTCCAAGCTATACATATACCATATATTGCCTTGCATATATTTCGTGCTAGTACCTAATTTTGTCAGCCATTTCGGACATCACATTGCACTGTACTATGTGGAAATAGTACTAATTATGTGAAGCTATTCATAAACTGTAAACATGTGTCGGTAGACAACAGGATAAAGACTTCCGGCTCCTGGGGCTGGTGCGAATATTTCAATGTCCGTATGTGCCAAACCGTTGGTTTGTGACACACCTTTACGCGTCTCTCGCTCGCTGCGCTCGCACGAAAGCTATAGCCTAACCTAAAACCAATCCATCTTCCGTTCATTATTCGATATGGTGGCGACATATTTCAAATTTGCGAACGTGTCGGATCGGTTGTGAGGTTGGGCTAGATTTTTACGAGCGAGCGGAGCGAGCGAGCAACCGTCACAATTTCCAAGCTATACATATACCATATATTGCCTTGCATATATTTCGTGCTAGTACCTAATTTTGTCAGCCATTTCGGACATCACATTGCACTGTACTATGTGGAAATAGTACTGTTTATGTGAAACTATTCGTAAACTGTAAACATGTGCCGGTAGACAACAGGATAAAGACTTCCGGCTCCTCGGGCTGGTGCGAATATTTCAATGTCCGTATGTGCCAACCGTTGGTTTGTGACACACCTTTACGCGTCTCTCGCTCGCACGAAAGCTATAGCCTAACCTAAAACCAATCCATCTTCCGTTCATTATTCGATATGGTGGCGACATATTTCAAATTTGCGAACGTGTCGGATCGGTTGTGAGGGTGGACTAGATTTTTACGAGCGAGCGGAGCGAGCGAGCAACGGTCACAACATCAAAGCTATACAAATGCCATATATTGCCTTGCATATATTTCGTGTTATTACCTAATTTTGTCAGCCATTTCGGACATCACATTGTACTGTACTATGTGGAAATAGTACTATTTACGTGAAACTATTGGTAAACTGTAAACATTCGTCAGTAGCAATAGGATAAAGACTTCCGGCTCCTCGGGCTGGTGCGAATATTTCAATGTCCGTATGTGCCAAACCGTTGGTTTATGACACACCTTTACACGTCTCTCGCTCGCTGCGCTCGCTCGAAAACTATAGCCTAACCTAAAACCAATCCATATTGAGTTGAGTATTTCATATGATGGCGACATATTTCAAATTTGCGAACGTGTCCGATCGGTTGTGAGGTTGGACTAGATTTTTACGAGCGAGCGTAGCGAGCGAGCAACGGTCACAATTTCCAAGCTATACATATACCATATATTGCCTTGCATATATTTCGTGCTAGTACCTAATTTTGTCATCCATTTCGGACATCACATTGCACTGTACTATGTGGAAATGGTACTATTTATGAGAAACTATTCATTTACTGTAAACATGTGTCGGTAGGCAATAGGATAAATACTTCCGGCTCATCGGGCTGGTGCGAATATTTCAATGTCGGTATGTGCCAAACCGTTGGTTTATAACACACCTTTACGCGTCTCTCGCTCGCTGCGCTCGCTCGAAAACTATAGCTTAACCTAAAACTAATCCATCTTGCGTTCATTATTCGATATGATGGCGACATATTTCAAATTTGCGAACGTGTCGGATCGGTTGTGAGGTTGGGCTAGATTTTTACGAGCGAGCGGAGCGAGCGAGCAACCGTCACAATTTCCAAGCTATACATATACCATATATTGCCTTGCATATATTTCGTGCTAGTACCTAACTTTGTCAGCAATTTCGGACATCACATTGCACTGTACTATGTGGAAATAGTACTATTTATGTGAAACTATTCATAAACTGTAAACATGTGTCGGTAGGCAACAGGATAAATACTTCCGGCTCCTCGGGCTGGTGCGAATATTTCAATGTCCGTATGTGCCAAACCGTTGGTTTGTGACACACCTTTACGCGTCTCTCGCTCGCTGCGCTCGCACGAAAGCTATAGACTAACCTAAAACCAATCCATATTGCGTTCAGTATTTCATATGATGGCGACATATTTCAAATTTGCGAACGTGTCGGATCGGTTGTGAGGTTGGACTAGATTTTTACGAGCGAGCGGAGCGAGCGAGCAACTGTCACAATTTCCAAGCTATACATATACCATATATTGCCTTGCATATATTTCGTGCTAGTACCTAATTTTGTCATCCATTTCGGACATCACATTGCACTGTACTATGTGGAAAAGGTACTAATTACGTGAAACTGTTGGTAAACCGTAAACATTTGTCAGAAGGCAATAGGATAATGACTTTCGGCTCCTCGGGCTGGTGCGAATATTTCAATGTCCGTATGTGCCAAACCGTTGGTTTGTGACACACCTTTACGCGTCACTCGCTCGCTGCGCTCGCACGAAAGCTATAGCCTAACCTAAAACCAATCCATCTTCCGTTCATTATTCGATATGCTGGCGACATATTTCAAATTTGCGAACGTGTCGGATCGGTTGTGAGGGTGGACTAGATTTTTACGAGCGAGCGGAGCGAGCGAGCAACCGTCACAAATTCCAAGCTATACATATACCATATATTGCCTTGCATATATTTCGTGCTAGTACCTAATTTTGTCAGCCATTTCGGACATCACATTGCACTGTACTATGAGGAAACGGTACTAATTTTGTGAAGCTACTCATAAACTGTAAACATGTGTCGGTAGGCAATAGGATAAAGACTTCCGGCTCCTCGGGCTGGTGCGAATATTTCAATGTCCGTATGTGCCAAACCGTTGGTTTGTGACACACCTTTACGCGTCTCTCGCTCGCTGCGCTCGCACGAAAGCTATAGACTAACCTAAAACCAATCCATATTGCGTTCAGTATTTCATATGATGGCGACATATTTCAAATTTGCGAACGTGTCGGATCGGTTGTGAGGTTGGACTAGATTTTTACGAGCGAGCGGAGCGAGCGAGCAACGGTCACAATTTCCAAGCTATACATATACCATATATTGCCTTGCATATATTTCGTGCTAGTACCTAATTTTGTCAGCCATTTCGGACATCACATTGCACTGTACTATGAGGAAACGGTACTAATTTTGTGAAACTATTGGTAAACCGTAAACAGTTGTCGGAAGGCAATAGGATAAAGACTTCCGGCTCCTCGGGCTGGTGCGAATATTTCAATGTCCGTATGTGCCAAACCGTTGGTTTGTGACACACCTTCACGCGTCTCTCGCTCGCTGCGCTCGCTCGAAAACTATAGCCTAACCTAAAACCAATCCATCTTCCGTTCATTATTCGATATGCTGGCGACATATTTGAAATTTGCGAACGTGTCCGATCGGTTGTGAGGTTGGACTAGATTTTTACGAGCGAGCGGAGCGAGCGAGCAACGGTCACAATTTCCAAGCTATACATATACCATATATTGCCTTGCATATATTTCGTGCTAGTACCTAATTTTGTCAGCCATTTCGGACATCACATTGCACTGTACTATGTGGAAATAGTACTAATTATGTGAAGCTACTCATAAACTGTAAACATGTGTCGGTAGGCAATAGGATAAAGACTTCCGGCTCCTCGGGCTGGTGCGAATATTTCAATGTCCGTATGTGCCAAACCGTTGGTTTGTGACACACCTTTACGGGTCTCTCGCTCGCTGCGCTCGCACGAAAGCTATAGCCTAACCTAAAACCAATCCATATTGCGTTCAGTATTTCATATGATGGCGACATATTTCAAACTTGCGAACGTGTCGGATCGGTTGTGAGGTTGGACTAGATTTTTACGAGCGAGCGGAGCGAGCGAGTAACGGTCACAATTTCCAAGCTATACATATACCATATATTGCCTTGCATATATTTCGTGCTAGTACCTAATTTTGTCATCCATTTCGGACATCACATTGCACTGTACTATGTGGAAAAGGTACTAATTATGTGAAACTGTTGGTAAACCGTAAACACTTGTCAGAAGGCAATAGGATAATGACTTTCGGCTCCTCGGGCTGGTGCGAATATTTCAATGTCCGTATGTGCCAAACCGTTCGTTTCTGACACACCTTTACGCGTCTCTCGCTCGCTGCGCTCGCACGAAAGCTATAGCCTAACCTAAAACCAATCCATCTTCCGTTCATTATTCGATATGCTGGCGACATATTTGAAATTTGCGAACGTGTCCGATCGGTTGTGAGGTCGGACTAGATTTTTACGAGCGAGCGGAGCGAGCGAGCAACGGTCACAATTTCCAAGCTATACATATACCATATATTGCCTTGCATATATTTCGTGCTAGTACCTAACTTTGTCAGCCATTTCGGACATCACATTGCACTGTACTATGTGGAAATGGTACTATTTATGTGAAACTATTCATAAACTGTAAACATGTGTCGGTAGGCAATAGGATAAATACTTCCGGCTCATCGGGCTGGTGCGAATATTTCAATGTCGGTATGTGCCAAACCGTTGGTTTATAACACACCTTTACGCGTCTCTCGCTCGCTGCGCTCGCTCGAAAACTATAGCCTAACCTAAAACTAATCCATCTTGCGTTCATTATTCGATATGATGGCGACATATTTCAAATTTGCGAACGTGTCGGATCGGTTGTGAGGTTGGGCTAGATTTTTACGAGCGAGCGGAGCGAGCGAGCAACCGTCACAATTTCCAAGCTATACATATACCATATATTGCCTTGCATATATTTCGTGCTAGTACCTAACTTTGTCAGCCATTTCGGACATCACATTGCACTGTACTATGTGGAAAAAGTACTATTTATGTGAAACTATTCATAAACTGTAAACATGTGTCGGTAGGCAACAGGATAAATACTTCCGGCTCCTCGGGCTGGTGAGAATATTTCAATGTCCGTATGTGCCAAACCGTTGGTTTGTGACACACCTTTACGGGTCTCTCGCTCGCTGCGCTCGCACGAAAGCTATAGCCTAACCTAAAACCAATCCATATTGCGTTCAGTATTTCATATGATGGCGACATATTTCAAATTTGCGAACTTGTCCGATCGGTTCCGAGGTTGGACTAGATTTTTACGAGCGAGCGGAGCGAGCGAGCAACGGTCACAATTTCCAAGCTATACATATACCATATATTGCCTTGCATATATTTCGTGCTAGTACCTAACTTTGTCAGCCATTTCGGACATCACATTGCACTGTACTATGTGGAAATAGTACTATTTATGTGAAACTATTCATAAACTGTAAACATGTGTCGGTAGGCAACAGGATAAATACTTCCGGCACCTCGGGCTGGTGCGAATATTTCAATGTCCGTATGTGCCAAACCGTTGGTTTGTGACACACCTTTACGCGTCTCTCGCTCGCTGCGCTCGCACGAAAGCTATAGCCTAACCTAAAACCAATCCATCTTCCGTTCATTATTCGATATGGTGGCGACATATTTCAAATTTGCGAACGTGTCGGATCGGTTGTGAGGTTGGACTAGAATTTTACGAGCGAGCGGAGCGAGCGAGCAACGGTCACAATTTCCAAGCTATACATATACCATATATTGCCTTGCATATATTTCGTGCTAGTACCTAACTTTGTCAGCCATTTCGGACATCACATTGCACTGTACTATGTGGAAATAGTACTATTTATGTGAAACTATTCATAAACTGTAAACATGTGTCGGTAGGCAACAGGATAAATACTTCCGGCTCCTCGGGCTGGTGCGAATATTTCAATGTCCGTATGTGCCAAACCGTTGGTTTGTGACACACCTTTACGCGTCTCTCGCTCGCTGCGCTCGCACGAAAGCTATAGCCTAACCTAAAACCAATCCATCTTCCGTTCATTATTCGATATGGTGGCGACATATTTCAAATTTGCGAACGTGTCGGATCGGTTGTGAGGTTGGACTAGATTTTTACGAGCGAGCGGAGCGAGCGAGCAACGGTCACAATTTCCAAGCTATACATATACCATATATTGCCTTGCATATATTTCGTGCTAGTACCTAACTTTGTCATCCATTTCGGACATCACATTGCACTGCACTATGTGGAAATAGTACTATTTATGTGAAGCTATTCAGAAACTGTAAACATGTGTCGGTAGGCAATAGGATAAATACTTCCGGCTACTCGGGCTGGTGCGAATATTTCAATGTCCGTATGTGCCAAACTGTTCGTTTATGACACACCTTTACGCGTCTCTCGCTCGCTGCGCTCGCTCGAACACTATAGCCTAACCTAAAACCAATCCATATTGCGTTGAGTATTTCATATGATGGCGACATATTTCAAATTTGCGAACGTGTCCGATCGGTTGTGAGGTTGGACTAGATTTTTACGAGCGAGCGGAGCGAGCGAGCAACGGTCACAATTTCCAAGCTATACATATACCATATATTGCCTTGCATATATTTCGTGCTAGTACCTAACTTTGTCAGCCATTTCGGACATCACATTGCACTGTACTATGTGGAAATAGTACTATTTATGTGAAACTATTCATAAACTGTAAACATGTGTCGGTAGGCAACAGGATAAATACTTCCGGCTCCTCGGGCTGGTGCGAATATTTCAATGTCCGTATGTGCCAAACCGTTGGTTTGTGACACACCTTTACGCGTCTCTCGCTCGCTGCGCTCGCACGAAAGCTATAGCCTAACCTAAAACCAATCCATATTGCGTTCAGTATTTCATGTGATGGCGACATATTTCAAATTTGCGAACGTGTCGGATCGGTTGTGAGGTTGGACTAGATTTTTACGAGCGAGCGGAGCGAGCGAGCAACGGTCACAATTTCCAAGCTATACATATACCATATATTGCCTTGCATATATTTCGTGCTAGTACCTAATTTTGTCATCCATTTCGGACATCACATGGCACTGTACTATGTGGAAATAGTACTATTTATGTGAAACTATTCATAAACTATAAACATGTGTCGGTAGGCAATAGGATAAATACTTCCGGCTCATCGGGCTGGTGCGAATATTTCAATGTCCGTATGTGCCAAACCGTTGGTTTATGACACACCATTACGCGTCTCTCGCTCGCTGCGCTCGCTCGAAAACTATAGCCTAACCTAAAACCAATCCATCTTGCGTTCATTATTCGATATGATGGCGACATATTTCAAATTTGCGAACGTGTCGGATCGGTTGTGAGGGTGTACTAGATTTTTTACGAGCGAGCGGAGCGAGCGAGCAACGGTCACAATTTCCAAGCTATACATATACCATATATTGCCTTGCATATATTTCGTGCTAGTACCTAATTTTGTCATCCATTTCGGACATCACATTGCACAGTACTATGTGGAAATAGTACTATTTATGTGAAACTATTCGTAAACTGTAAACATGTGTCGGTAGACAACAGGGTAAAGACTTCCGGCTCCTGGGGCTGGTGCGAATATTTCAATGTCCGTATGTGCCAAACCGTTGGTTTGTGACACCCCTTTACGCGTCTCTCGCTCGCTGCGCTCGCACGAAAGCTATAGCCTAACCTAAAACCAATCCATCTTCCGTTCATTATTCGATATGGTGGCGACATATTTCAAATTTGCGAACGTGTCGGATCGGTTGTGAGGGTGGACTAGATTTTTACGAGCGAGCGGAGCGAGCGAGCAACGGTCACAACATCAAAGCTATACAAATACCATATATTGCCTTGCATATATTTCGTGTTATTACCTAATTTTGTCAGCCATTTCGGACATCACATTGTATTGTACTATGTGGAAATAGTACTATTTATGTGAAACTATTGGTAAACTGTAAACATTCGTCAGTAGCAATAGGGTAAAGTTTTCCGGCTCCTCGGGCTGGTGCGAATATTTCAATGTCCGTATGTGCCAAACCGTTGGTTTATGACACACCTTTACGCGTCTCTCGCTCGCTGCGCTCGCTCGAAAACTATAGCCTAACCTAAAACCAATCCATATTGAGTTGAGTATTTCATATGATAGCGACATATTTCAAATTTGCGAACGTGTCCGATCGGTTGTGAGGTTGGACTAGATTTTTACGAGCGAGCGGAGCGAGCGAGCAACGGTCACAACTTCCAAGCTATACATATACCATATATTGCCTTGCATATATTTCGTGTTATTACCTAATTTTGTCAGCCATTTCGGACATCACATTGTACTGTACTATGTGGAAATAGTACTATTTATGTGAAACTATTCATAAACTGTAAACATGTGTCGATAGGCAATAGGATAAATACTTCCGGCTCCTCGGGCTGGTGCGAATATTTCAATGTCCGTATGTGCCAAACCGTTGGTTTGTGACACACCTTTACGCGTCTCTCGCTCGCACGAAAGCTATAGCCTAACCTAAAACCAATCCATCTTCCGTTCATTATTCGATATGGTGGCGACATATTTCTAATTTGCGAACATGTCGGATCGGTTGTGAGGTTGGACTAGATTTTTACGAGCGAGCGGAGCGAGCGAGCAACGGTCACAACTTCCAAGCTATACATATACCATATATTGCCTTGCATATATTTCGTGCTAGTACCTAATTTTGTCAGCCATTTCGGACATCACATTGCACTGTACTATGAGGAAACGGTACTAATTTTGTGACACTATTGGTAAACCGTAAACATTTGTCAGAAGGCAATAGGATAAAGACTTCCGGCTCCTCGGGCTGGTGCGAATATTTCAATGTCCGTATGTGCCAAACCGTTGGTTTGTGACACACCTTTAGGCGTCTCTCGCTCGCTGCGCTCGCACGAAAGCTATAGCATAACATAAAACCAATCCATATTGCGTTCAGTATTTCATGTGATGGCGACATATTTCAAATTTGCGAACGTGTCGGATCGGTTGTGAGGGTGGACTAGATTTTTTACGAGCGAGCGGAGCGAGCGAGCAACGGTCACAACATCAAAGCTATACAAATACCATATATTGCCTTGCATATATTTCGTGCTAGTACCTAATTTTGTCATCCATTTCGGATATCACATTGCTCTGTACTATGTGGAAATAGTACTATTTATGTGAAACTATTCGTAAACTGTAAACATGTGTCGGTAGACAACAGGATAAAGACTTCCGGCTCCTGGGGCTGGTGCGAATATTTCAATGTCCGTATGTGCCAAACCGTTGGTTTGTGACACACCTTTACGCATCTCTCGCTCGCTGCGCTCGCTCGAAAACTATAGCCTAACCTAAAACCAATCCACCTTGCGTTCATTATTCGATATGATGGCGACATATTTCAAATTTGCGAACGTGTCGGATCGGTTGTGAGGTTGGAATAGATTTTTACGAGCGTGCGGAGCGAGCGAGCAACGGTCACAATTTCCAAGCTATACATATACCATATATTGCCTTGCATATATTTCGTGCTAGTACCTAATTTTGTCATCCATTTCGGATATCACATTGCTCTGTACTATGAGGAAACGGTACTAATTTTGTGACACTATTGGTAAACCGTAAACATTTGTCAGAAGGCAATAGGATAAAGACTTCCGGCTCCTCGGGCTGGTGCGAATATTTCAATGTCCGTATGTGCCAAACCGTTGGTTTGTGACACACCTTTAGGCGTCTCTCGCTCGCTGCGCTCGCACGAAAGCTATAGCATAACATAAAACCAATCCATATTGCGTTCAGTATTTCATGTGATGGCGACATATTTCAAATTTGCGAACGTGTCGGATCGGTTGTGAGGGTGGACTAGATTTTTTACGAGCGAGCGGAGCGAGCGAGCAACGGTCACAACATCAAAGCTATACAAATACCATATATTGCCTTGCATATATTTCGTGTTATTACCTAATTTTGTCAGCCATTTCGGACATCACATTGTACTGTACTATGTGGAAATAGTACTATTTATGTGAAACTATTGGTAAACTGTAAACATTCGCCAGTAGCAATAGGATAAATACTTCCGGCTCATCGGGCTGGTGCGAATATTTCAATGTCCGTATGTGCCAAACCGTTGGTTTATGACACACCTTTACGCATCTCTCGCTCGCTGCGCTCGCTCGAAAACTATAGCCTAACCTAAAACCAATCCACCTTGCGTTCATTATTCGATATGATGGCGACATATTTCAAATTTGCGAACGTGTCGGATCGGTTGTGAGGTTGGAATAGATTTTTACGAGCGTGCGGAGCGAGCGAGCAACGGTCACAATTTCCAAGCTATACATATACCATATATTGCCTTGCATATATTTCGTGCTAGTACCTAATTTTGTCATCCATTTCGGATATCACATTGCTCTGTACTATGTGGAAATAGTACTATTTATGTGAAACTATTCGTAAACTGTAAACATGTGTCGGTAGACAACAGGATAAAGACTTCCGGCTCCTGGGGCTGGTGCGAATATTTCAATGTCCGTATGTGCCAAACCGTTGGTTTGTGACACCCCTTTACGCGTCTCTCGCTCGCTGCGCTCGCACGAAAGCTATAGCCTAACCTAAAACCAATCCATCTTCCGTTCATTATTCGATATGGTGGCGACATATTTCAAATTTGCGAACGTGTCGGATCGGTTGTGAGGGTGGACTAGATTTTTACGAGCGAGCGGAGCGAGCGAGCAACGGTCACAACATCAAAGCTATACAAATACCATATATTGCCTTGCATATATTTCGTGTTATTACCTAATTTTGTCAGCCATTTCGGACATCACATTGTACTGTACTATGTGGAAATAGTACTATTTATGTGAAACTATTGGTAAACTGTAAACATTCGTCAGTAGCAATAGGGTAAAGTTTTCCGGCGCCTCGGGCTGGTGCGAATATTTCAATGTCCGTATGTGCCAAACCGTTGGTTTATGACACACCTTTACGCGTCTCTCGCTCGCTGCGCTCGCTCGAAAACTATAGCCTAACCTAAAATCAATCCATATTGAGTTGAGTATTTCATATGATAGCGACATATTTCAAATTTGCGAACGTGTCCGATCGGTTGGGAGGTTGGACTAGATTTTTACGAGCGAGCGGAGCGAGCGAGCAACGGTCACAATTTCCAAGCTATACATATACCATATATTGCCTTGCATATACTTCGTGCTAGTACCTAATTTTGTCATCCATTTCGGACATCACATTGCACTGTACTATGTGGAAATAGTACTATTTATGTGAAACTATTCATAAACTGTAAACATGTGTCGGTAGGCAATAGGATAAATACTTCCGGCTCATCGGGCTGGTGCGAATATTTCAATGTCCGTATGTGCCAAACCGTTGGTTTATGACACACCTTTACGCATCTCTCGCTCGCTGCGCTCGCTCGAAAACTATAGCCTAACCTAGAACCAATCCAGCTTGCGTTCATTATTCGATATGATAGCGACATATTTCAAATTTGCGAACGTGTCGGATCGGTTGTGAGGGTGGACTAGATTTTTATGAGCGAGCGGAGCGTGCGAGCAACGGTCACAATTTCCAAGCTATACATATACCATATATAGCCTTGCATATATTTCGTGCTAGTACCTAATTTTGTCATCCATTTCGGACATCACATTGCACTGAACTATGTGGAAATAGTACTATTTATGTGAAACTATTCGTAAACTGTAAACATGTGTCGGTAGACAACAGGATAAAGACATCCGGCTCCTCGGGCTGGTGCGAATATTTCAATGTCCGTATGTGCCAAACCGTTGGTTTGTGACACACCTTTACGCGTCTCTCGCTCGCACGAAAGCTATAGCCTAACCTAAAACCAATCCATCTTCCGTTCATTATTCGATATGGTGGCGACATATTTCAAATTTGCGAACGTGTCGGATCGGTTGTGAGGGTGGACTAGATTTTTACGAGCGAGCGGAGCGAGCGAGCAACGGTCACAACATCAAAGCTATACAAATGCCATATATTGCCTTGCATATATTTCGTGTTAGTACCTAATTTTGTCAGCCATTTCGGACATCACATTGCACTGTACTATGTGGAAATAGTACTAATTATGTGAAGCTATTCATAAACTGTAAACATGTGTCGGTAGGCAATAGGATAAAGACTTCCGGCTCCTCGGGCTGGTGCGAATATTTCAATGTCCGTATGTGCCAAACCGTTGGTTTGTGACACACCTTTACGCGTCTCTCGCTCGCTGCGCTCGCACGAAAGCTATAGCCTAACCTAAAACCAATCCATATTGCGTTCAGTATTTCATATGATGGCGACATATTTCAAATTTGCGAACGTGTCGGATCGGTTGTGAGGTTGGACTAGATTTTTACGAGCGAGCGGAGCGAGCGAGCAACGGTCACAACATCAAAGCTATACAAATACCATATATTGCCTTGCATATATTTCGTGTTATTACCTAATTTTGTCAGCCATTTCGGACATCACATTGTACTGTACTATGTGGAAATAGTACTATTTATGTGAAACTATTGGTAAACTGTAAACATTCGTCAGTAGCAATAGGATAAATACTTCCTGCTCATCGGGCTGGTGCGAATATTTCAATGTCCGTATGTGCCGAACCGTTGGTTTATGACACACCTTTACGCATCTCTCGCTCGCAGCGCTCGCTCGAAAACTATAGCCTAACCTAAAACCAATCCACCTTGCGTTCATTATTCGATATGATGGCGACATATTTCAAATTTGCGAACGTGTCGGATCGGTTGTGAGGTTGGACTAGATTTTTACGAGCGAGCGGAGCGAGCGAGCAACGGTGACAGTTTCCAAGCTATACATATACCATATATTGCCTTGCATATATTTCGTGCTAGTACCTAATTTTGTCATCCATTTCGGGCATCACATTGCACTGTACTATGTGGAAATAGTACTATTCATGTGAAACTATTCGTAAACTGTAAACATGTGTCGGTAGACAACAGGATAAAGACTTCCGGCTCCTCGGGCTGGTGCGAATATTTCAATGTCCGTATGTGCCAAACCGTTGGTTTGTGACACACATTTACGCGTCTCTCGCTCGCTGCGCTCGCACGAAAGCTATAGCCTAACCTAAAACCAATCCATCTTCCGTTCATTATTCGATATGGTGGCGACATATTTCAAATTTGCGAACGTGTCGGATCGGTTGTGAGGGTGGACTAGATTTTTACGAGCGAGCGGAGCCAGCGAGCAACGGTCACAACATCAAAGCTATACAAATACCATATATTGCCTTGCATATATTTCGTGTTATTACCTAATTTTGTCAGCCATTTCGGACATCACATTGTACTGTACTATGTGGAAATAGTACTATTTATGTGAAACTATTGGTAAACTGTAAACATTCGTCAGTAGCAATAGGGTAAAGTTTTCCGGCTCCTCGGGCTGGTGCGAATATTTCAATGTCCGTATGTGCCAAACCGTTGGTTTATGACACACCTTTACGCGTCTCTCGCTCGCTGCGCTCGCTCGAAAACTATAGCCTAACCTAAAACCAATCCATATTGAGTTGAGTATTTCATATGATAGCGACATATTTCAAATTTGCGAACGTGTCCGATCGGTTGGGAGGTTGGACTAGATTTTTACGAGCGAGCGGAGCGAGCGAGCAACGGTCACAATTTCCAAGCTATACATATACCATATATTGCCTTGCATATACTTCGTGCTAGTACCTAATTTTGTCATCCATTTCGGACATCACATTGCACTGTACTATGTGGAAATAGTACTATTTATGTGAAACTATTCATAAACTGTAAACATGTGTCGGTAGGCAATAGGATAAATACTTCCGGCTCATCGGGCTGGTGCGAATATTTCAATGTCCGTATGTGCCAAACCGTTGGTTTATGACACACCTTTACGCATCTCTCGCTCGCTGCGCTCGCTCGAAAACTATAGCCTAACCTAGAACCAATCCAGCTTGCGTTCATTATTCGATATGATGGCGACATATTTCAAATTTGCGAACGTGTCGGATCGGTTGTGAGGGTGGACTAGATTTTTATGAGCGAGCGGAGCGTGCGAGCAACGGTCACAATTTCCAAGCTATACATATACCATATATAGCCTTGCATATATTTCGTGCTAGTACCTAATTTTGTCATCCATTTCGGACATCACATTGCACTGAACTATGTGGAAATAGTACTATTTATGTGAAACTATTCGTAAACTGTAAACATGTGTCGGTAGACAACAGGATAAAGACATCCGGCTCCTCGGGCTGGTGCGAATATTTCAATGTCCGTATGTGCCAAACCGTTGGTTTGTGACACACCTTTACGCGTCTCTCGCTCGCACGAAAGCTATAGCCTAACCTAAAACCAATCCATCTTCCGTTCATTATTCGATATGGTGGCGACATATTTCAAATTTGCGAACCTGTCGGATCGGTTGTGAGGGTGGACTAGATTTTTACGAGCGAGCGGAGCGAGCGAGCAACGGTCACAACATCAAAGCTATACAAATGCCATATATTGCCTTGCATATATTTCGTGTTATTACCTAATTTTGTCAGCCATTTCGGACATCACATTGTACTGTACTATGTGGAAATAGTACTATTTATGTGAAACTATTGGTAAACTGTAAACATGTGTCGGTAGGCAATAGGATAAATACTTCCCGCTCATCGGGCTGGTGCGAATATTTCAATGTCTGTATGTGCCAAACCGTTGGTTTATGACACACCTTTACGCATCTCTCGCTCGCTGCGCTCGCTCGAAAACTATAGCCTAACCTAAAACCAATCCACCTTGCGTTCATTATTCGATATGATGGCGACATATTACAAATTGGCGAACGTGTCGGATCGGTTGTGAGGTTGGACTAGATTTTTACGAGCGAGCGGAGCGAGTGAGCAACGGTCACAATTTCCAAGCTATACATATACCATATATTGCCTTGCATATATTTCGTGTTAGTACCTAATTTTGTCAGCCATTTCGGACATCACATTGCACTGTACTATGTGGAAATAGTACTAATTATGTGAAGCTATTCATAAACTGTAAACATGTGTCGGTAGGCAATAGGATAAAGACTTCCGGCTCCTCGTGCTGGTGCGAATATTTCAATGTCCGTATGTGCCAAACCGTTGGTTTGTGACACACCTTTACGCGTCTCTCGCTCGCTGCGCTCGCACGAAAGCTATAGCCTAACCTAAAACCAATCCATCTTCCGTTCATTATTCGATATGGTGGCGACATATTTCAAATTTGCGAACGTGTCGGATCGGTTGTGAGGTTGGACTAGAATTTTACGAGCGAGCGGAGCGAGCGAGCAACGGTCACAATTTCCAAGCTATACATATACCATATATTGCCTTGCATATATTTCGTGCTAGTACCTAACTTTGTCAGCCATTTCGGACATCACATTGCACTGTACTATGTGGAAATAGTACTATTTATGTGAAACTATTCATAAACTGTAAACATGTGTCGGTAGGCAATAGGATAAATACTTCCGGCTCATCGGGCTGGTGCGAATATTTCAATGTCCGTATGTGCCAAACCGTTGGTTTATGACACACCATTATGCGTCTCTCGCTCGCTGCGCTCGCTCGAAAACTATAGCCTAACCTAAAACCAATCCATCTTGCGTTCATTATTCGATATGATGGCGACATATTTCAAATTTGCGAACGTGTCGGATCGGTTGTGAGGTTGGACTAGATTTTTACGAGCGAGCGGAGCGAGGGAGCAACGGTCACAATTTCCAAGCTATACATATACCATATATTGCCTTGCATATATTTCGTGCTAGTACCTAATTTTGTCATCCATTTCGGACATCACATTGCACAGTACTATGTGGAAATAGTACTATTTATGTGAAACTATTCATAAACTGTAAACATGTGTCGGTAGGCAACAGGATAAAGACTTCCGGCTCCTCGGGCTGGTGCGAATATTTCAATGTCCGTATGTGCCAAACCGTTGGTTTGTGACACACCTTTACGCGTCTCTCGCTCGCTGCGCTCGCACGAAAGCTATAGCCTAACCTAAAACCAATCCATATTGCGTTCAGTATTTCATGTGATGGCGACATATTTCAAATTTGCGAACGTGTCGGATCGGTTGTGAGGGTGGACTAGATTTTTTACGAGCGAGCGGAGCGAGCGAGCAACGGTCACAGCATCAAAGCTATACAAATACCATATATTGCCTTGCATATATTTCGTACTAGTACCTAATTTTGTCATCCATTTCGGACATCACATTGCACTGTACTATGTGGAAATAGTACTATTTATGTGAAACTATTCATAAACTGTAAACATGTGTCGGTAGGCAATAGGATAAATACTTCCGGCTCATCGGGCTGGTGCGAATATTTCAATGTCCGTATGTGCCAAACCGTTGGTTTATGACACACCATTACGCGTCTCTCGCTCGCTGCGCTCGCTCGAAAACTATAGCCTAACCTAAAACCAATCCATCTTGCGTTCATTATTCGATATGATGGCGACATATTTCAAATTTGCGAACGTGTCGGATCGGTTGTGAGGGTGTACTAGATTTTTTACGAGCGAGCGGAGCGAGCGAGCAACGGTCACAATTTCCAAGCTATACATATACCATATATTGCCTTGCATATATTTCGTGCTAGTACCTAATTTTGTCATCCATTTCGGACATCACATTGCACAGTACTATGTGGAAATAGTACTATTTATGTGAAACTATTCGTAAACTGTAAACATGTGTCGGTAGACAACAGGGTAAAGACTTCCGGCTCCTGGGGCTGGTGCGAATATTTCAATGTCCGTATGTGCCAAACCGTTGGTTTGTGACACCCCTTTACGCGTCTCTCGCTCGCTGCGCTCGCACGAAAGCTATAGCCTAACCTAAAACCAATCCATCTTCCGTTCATTATTCGATATGGTGGCGACATATTTCAAATTTGCGAACGTGTCGGATCGGTTGTGAGGGTGGACTAGATTTTTACGAGCGAGCGGAGCGAGCGAGCAACGGTCACAACATCAAAGCTATACAAATACCATATATTGCCTTGCATATATTTCGTGTTATTACCTAATTTTGTCAGCCATTTCGGACATCACATTGTATTGTACTATGTGGAAATAGTACTATTTATGTGAAACTATTGGTAAACTGTAAACATTCGTCAGTAGCAATAGGGTAAAGTTTTCCGGCTCCTCGGGCTGGTGCGAATATTTCAATGTCCGTATGTGCCAAACCGTTGGTTTATGACACACCTTTACGCGTCTCTCGCTCGCTGCGCTCGCTCGAAAACTATAGCCTAACCTAAAACCAATCCATATTGAGTTGAGTATTTCATATGATAGCGACATATTTCAAATTTGCGAACGTGTCCGATCGGTTGTGAGGTTGGACTAGATTTTTACGAGCGAGCGGAGCGAGCGAGCAACGGTCACAACTTCCAAGCTATACATATACCATATATTGCCTTGCATATATTTCGTGTTATTACCTAATTTTGTCAGCCATTTCGGACATCACATTGTACTGTACTATGTGGAAATAGTACTATTTATGTGAAACTATTCATAAACTGTAAACATGTGTCGATAGGCAATAGGATAAATACTTCCGGCTCCTCGGGCTGGTGCGAATATTTCAATGTCCGTATGTGCCAAACCGTTGGTTTGTGACACACCTTTACGCGTCTCTCGCTCGCACGAAAGCTATAGCCTAACCTAAAACCAATCCATCTTCCGTTCATTATTCGATATGGTGGCGACATATTTCTAATTTGCGAACATGTCGGATCGGTTGTGAGGTTGGACTAGATTTTTACGAGCGAGCGGAGCGAGCGAGCAACGGTCACAACTTCCAAGCTATACATATACCATATATTGCCTTGCATATATTTCGTGCTAGTACCTAATTTTGTCAGCCATTTCGGACATCACATTGCACTGTACTATGAGGAAACGGTACTAATTTTGTGACACTATTGGTAAACCGTAAACATTTGTCAGAAGGCAATAGGATAAAGACTTCCGGCTCCTCGGGCTGGTGCGAATATTTCAATGTCCGTATGTGCCAAACCGTTGGTTTGTGACACACCTTTAGGCGTCTCTCGCTCGCTGCGCTCGCACGAAAGCTATAGCATAACATAAAACCAATCCATATTGCGTTCAGTATTTCATGTGATGGCGACATATTTCAAATTTGCGAACGTGTCGGATCGGTTGTGAGGGTGGACTAGATTTTTTACGAGCGAGCGGAGCGAGCGAGCAACGGTCACAACATCAAAGCTATACAAATACCATATATTGCCTTGCATATATTTCGTGTTATTACCTAATTTTGTCAGCCATTTCGGACATCACATTGTACTGTACTATGTGGAAATAGTACTATTTATGTGAAACTATTGGTAAACTGTAAACATTCGCCAGTAGCAATAGGATAAATACTTCCGGCTCATCGGGCTGGTGCGAATATTTCAATGTCCGTATGTGCCAAACCGTTGGTTTATGACACACCTTTACGCATCTCTCGCTCGCTGCGCTCGCTCGAAAACTATAGCCTAACCTAAAACCAATCCACCTTGCGTTCATTATTCGATATGATGGCGACATATTTCAAATTTGCGAACGTGTCGGATCGGTTGTGAGGTTGGAATAGATTTTTACGAGCGTGCGGAGCGAGCGAGCAACGGTCACAATTTCCAAGCTATACATATACCATATATTGCCTTGCATATATTTCGTGCTAGTACCTAATTTTGTCATCCATTTCGGATATCACATTGCTCTGTACTATGTGGAAATAGTACTATTTATGTGAAACTATTCGTAAACTGTAAACATGTGTCGGTAGACAACAGGATAAAGACTTCCGGCTCCTGGGGCTGGTGCGAATATTTCAATGTCCGTATGTGCCAAACCGTTGGTTTGTGACACCCCTTTACGCGTCTCTCGCTCGCTGCGCTCGCACGAAAGCTATAGCCTAACCTAAAACCAATCCATCTTCCGTTCATTATTCGATATGGTGGCGACATATTTCAAATTTGCGAACGTGTCGGATCGGTTGTGAGGGTGGACTAGATTTTTACGAGCGAGCGGAGCGAGCGAGCAACGGTCACAACATCAAAGCTATACAAATACCATATATTGCCTTGCATATATTTCGTGTTATTACCTAATTTTGTCAGCCATTTCGGACATCACATTGTACTGTACTATGTGGAAATAGTACTATTTATGTGAAACTATTGGTAAACTGTAAACATTCGTCAGTAGCAATAGGGTAAAGTTTTCCGGCTCCTCGGGCTGGTGCGAATATTTCAATGTCCGTATGTGCCAAACCGTTGGTTTATGACACACCTTTACGCGTCTCTCGCTCGCTGCGCTCGCTCGAAAACTATAGCCTAACCTAAAATCAATCCATATTGAGTTGAGTATTTCATATGATAGCGACATATTTCAAATTTGCGAACGTGTCCGATCGGTTGGGAGGTTGGACTAGATTTTTACGAGCGAGCGGAGCGAGCGAGCAACGGTCACAATTTCCAAGCTATACATATACCATATATTGCCTTGCATATACTTCGTGCTAGTACCTAATTTTGTCATCCATTTCGGACATCACATTGCACTGTACTATGTGGAAATAGTACTATTTATGTGAAACTATTCATAAACTGTAAACATGTGTCGGTAGGCAATAGGATAAATACTTCCGGCTCATCGGGCTGGTGCGAATATTTCAATGTCCGTATGTGCCAAACCGTTGGTTTATGACACACCTTTACGCATCTCTCGCTCGCTGCGCTCGCTCGAAAACTATAGCCTAACCTAGAACCAATCCAGCTTGCGTTCATTATTCGATATGATAGCGACATATTTCAAATTTGCGAACGTGTCGGATCGGTTGTGAGGGTGGACTAGATTTTTATGAGCGAGCGGAGCGTGCGAGCAACGGTCACAATTTCCAAGCTATACATATACCATATATAGCCTTGCATATATTTCGTGCTAGTACCTAATTTTGTCATCCATTTCGGACATCACATTGCACTGAACTATGTGGAAATAGTACTATTTATGTGAAACTATTCGTAAACTGTAAACATGTGTCGGTAGACAACAGGATAAAGACATCCGGCTCCTCGGGCTGGTGCGAATATTTCAATGTCCGTATGTGCCAAACCGTTGGTTTGTGACACACCTTTACGCGTCTCTCGCTCGCACGAAAGCTATAGCCTAACCTAAAACCAATCCATCTTCCGTTCATTATTCGATATGGTGGCGACATATTTCAAATTTGCGAACGTGTCGGATCGGTTGTGAGGGTGGACTAGATTTTTACGAGCGAGCGGAGCGAGCGAGCAACGGTCACAACATCAAAGCTATACAAATGCCATATATTGCCTTGCATATATTTCGTGTTAGTACCTAATTTTGTCAGCCATTTCGGACATCACATTGCACTGTACTATGTGGAAATAGTACTAATTATGTGAAGCTATTCATAAACTGTAAACATGTGTCGGTAGGCAATAGGATAAAGACTTCCGGCTCCTCGGGCTGGTGCGAATATTTCAATGTCCGTATGTGCCAAACCGTTGGTTTGTGACACACCTTTACGCGTCTCTCGCTCGCTGCGCTCGCACGAAAGCTATAGCCTAACCTAAAACCAATCCATATTGCGTTCAGTATTTCATATGATGGCGACATATTTCAAATTTGCGAACGTGTCGGATCGGTTGTGAGGTTGGACTAGATTTTTACGAGCGAGCGGAGCGAGCGAGCAACGGTCACAACATCAAAGCTATACAAATACCATATATTGCCTTGCATATATTTCGTGTTATTACCTAATTTTGTCAGCCATTTCGGACATCACATTGTACTGTACTATGTGGAAATAGTACTATTTATGTGAAACTATTGGTAAACTGTAAACATTCGTCAGTAGCAATAGGATAAATACTTCCGGCTCATCGGGCTGGTGCGAATATTTCAATGTCCGTATGTGCCGAACCGTTGGTTTATGACACACCTTTACGCATCTCTCGCTCGCAGCGCTCGCTCGAAAACTATAGCCTAACCTAAAACCAATCCACCTTGCGTTCATTATTCGATATGATGGCGACATATTTCAAATTTGCGAACGTGTCGGATCGGTTGTGAGGTTGGACTAGATTTTTACGAGCGAGCGGAGCGAGCGAGCAACGGTCACAGTTTCCAAGCTATACATATACCATATATTGCCTTGCATATATTTCGTGCTAGTACCTAATTTTGTCATCCATTTCGGGCATCACATTGCACTGTACTATGTGGAAATAGTACTATTCATGTGAAACTATTCGTAAACTGTAAACATGTGTCGGTAGACAACAGGATAAAGACTTCCGGCTCCTCGGGCTGGTGCGAATATTTCAATGTCCGTATGTGCCAAACCGTTGGTTTGTGACACACATTTACGCGTCTCTCGCTCGCTGCGCTCGCACGAAAGCTATAGCCTAACCTAAAACCAATCCATCTTCCGTTCATTATTCGATATGGTGGCGACATATTTCAAATTTGCGAACGTGTCGGATCGGTTGTGAGGGTGGACTAGATTTTTACGAGCGAGCGGAGCCAGCGAGCAACGGTCACAACATCAAAGCTATACAAATACCATATATTGCCTTGCATATATTTCGTGTTATTACCTAATTTTGTCAGCCATTTCGGACATCACATTGTACTGTACTATGTGGAAATAGTACTATTTATGTGAAACTATTGGTAAACTGTAAACATTCGTCAGTAGCAATAGGGTAAAGTTTTCCGGCTCCTCGGGCTGGTGCGAATATTTCAATGTCCGTATGTGCCAAACCGTTGGTTTATGACACACCTTTACGCGTCTCTCGCTCGCTGCGCTCGCTCGAAAACTATAGCCTAACCTAAAACCAATCCATATTGAGTTGAGTATTTCATATGATAGCGACATATTTCAAATTTGCGAACGTGTCCGATCGGTTGGGAGGTTGGACTAGATTTTTACGAGCGAGCGGAGCGAGCGAGCAACGGTCACAATTTCCAAGCTATACATATACCATATATTGCCTTGCATATACTTCGTGCTAGTACCTAATTTTGTCATCCATTTCGGACATCACATTGCACTGTACTATGTGGAAATAGTACTATTTATGTGAAACTATTCATAAACTGTAAACATGTGTCGGTAGGCAATAGGATAAATACTTCCGGCTCATCGGGCTGGTGCGAATATTTCAATGTCCGTATGTGCCAAACCGTTGGTTTATGACACACCTTTACGCATCTCTCGCTCGCTGCGCTCGCTCGAAAACTATAGCCTAACCTAGAACCAATCCAGCTTGCGTTCATTATTCGATATGATGGCGACATATTTCAAATTTGCGAACGTGTCGGATCGGTTGTGAGGGTGGACTAGATTTTTATGAGCGAGCGGAGCGTGCGAGCAACGGTCACAATTTCCAAGCTATACATATACCATATATAGCCTTGCATATATTTCGTGCTAGTACCTAATTTTGTCATCCATTTCGGACATCACATTGCACTGAACTATGTGGAAATAGTACTATTTATGTGAAACTATTCGTAAACTGTAAACATGTGTCGGTAGACAACAGGATAAAGACATCCGGCTCCTCGGGCTGGTGCGAATATTTCAATGTCCGTATGTGCCAAACCGTTGGTTTGTGACACACCTTTACGCGTCTCTCGCTCGCACGAAAGCTATAGCCTAACCTAAAACCAATCCATCTTCCGTTCATTATTCGATATGGTGGCGACATATTTCAAATTTGCGAACGTGTCGGATCGGTTGTGAGGGTGGACTAGATTTTTACGAGCGAGCGGAGCGAGCGAGCAACGGTCACAACATCAAAGCTATACAAATGCCATATATTGCCTTGCATATATTTCGTGTTATTACCTAATTTTGTCAGCCATTTCGGACATCACATTGTACTGTACTATGTGGAAATAGTACTATTTATGTGAAACTATTGGTAAACTGTAAACATGTGTCGGTAGGCAATAGGATAAATACTTCCCGCTCATCGGGCTGGTGCGAATATTTCAATGTCTGTATGTGCCAAACCGTTGGTTTATGACACACCTTTACGCATCTCTCGCTCGCTGCGCTCGCTCGAAAACTATAGCCTAACCTAAAACCAATCCACCTTGCGTTCATTATTCGATATGATGGCGACATATTACAAATTGGCGAACGTGTCGGATCGGTTGTGAGGTTGGACTAGATTTTTACGAGCGAGCGGAGCGAGTGAGCAACGGTCACAATTTCCAAGCTATACATATACCATATATTGCCTTGCATATATTTCGTGTTAGTACCTAATTTTGTCAGCCATTTCGGACATCACATTGCACTGTACTATGTGGAAATAGTACTAATTATGTGAAGCTATTCATAAACTGTAAACATGTGTCGGTAGGCAATAGGATAAAGACTTCCGGCTCCTCGGGCTGGTGCGAATATTTCAATGTCCGTATGTGCCAAACCGTTGGTTTGTGACACACCTTTACGCGTCTCTCGCTCGCTGCGCTCGCACGAAAGCTATAGCCTAACCTAAAACCAATCCATATTGCGTTCAGTATTTCATATGATGGCGACATATTTCAAATTTGCGAACGTGTCGGATCGGTTGTGAGGTTGGACTAGATTTTTACGAGCGAGCGGAGCGAGCGAGCAACGGTCACAACTTCCAAGCTATACATATACCATATATTGCCTTGCATATATTTCGTGCTAGTACCTAATTTTGTCAGCCATTTCGGACATCACATTGCACTGTACTATGAGGAAACGGTACTAATTTTGTGAAACTATTGGTAAACCGTAAACATTTTTCAGAAGGCAATAGGATAAAGACTTCCGGCTCCTCGGGCTGGTGCGAATATTTCAATGTCCGTATGTGCCAAACCGTTGGTTTGTGACACACCTTTACGCGTCTCTCGCTCGCTGCGCTCGCTCGAAAACTATAGCCTAACCTAAAACCAATCCATATTGAGTTGAGTATTTCATATGATAGCGACATATTTCAAATTTGCGAACGTGTCCGATCGGTTGGGAGGTTGGACTAGATTTTTACGAGCGAGCGGAGCGAGCGAGCAACGGTCACAATTTCCAAGCTATACATATACCATATATTGCCTTGCATATACTTCGTGCTAGTACCTAATTTTGTCATCCATTTCGGACATCACATTGCACTGTACTATGTGGAAATAGTACTATTTATGTGAAACTATTCATAAACTGTAAACATGTGTCGGTAGGCAATAGGATAAATACTTCCGGCTCATCGGGCTGGTGCGAATATTTCAATGTCCGTATGTGCCAAACCGTTGGTTTATGACACACCTTTACGCATCTCTCGCTCGCTGCGCTCGCTCGAAAACTATAGCCTAACCTAGAACCAATCCAGCTTGCGTTCATTATTCGATATGATGGCGACATATTTCAAATTTGCGAACGTGTCGGATCGGTTGTGAGGGTGGACTAGATTTTTATGAGCGAGCGGAGCGTGCGAGCAACGGTCACAATTTCCAAGCTATACATATACCATATATAGCCTTGCATATATTTCGTGCTAGTACCTAATTTTGTCATCCATTTCGGACATCACATTGCACTGAACTATGTGGAAATAGTACTATTTATGTGAAACTATTCGTAAACTGTAAACATGTGTCGGTAGACAACAGGATAAAGACATCCGGCTCCTCGGGCTGGTGCGAATATGTCAATGTCCGTATGTGCCAAACCGTTGGTTTGTGACACACCTTTACGCGTCTCTCGCTCGCACGAAAGCTATAGCCTAACCTAAAACCAATCCATCTTCCGTTCATTATTCGATATGGTGGCGACATATTTCAAATTTGCGAACGTGTCGGATCGGTTGTGAGGGTGGACTAGATTTTTACGAGCGAGCGGAGCGAGCGAGCAACGGTCACAACATCAAAGCTATACAAATACCATATATTGCCTTGCATATATTTCGTGTTATTACCTAATTTTGTCAGCCATTTCGGACATCACATTGTACTGTACTATGTGGAAATAGTACTATTTATGTGAAACTATTGGTAAACTGTAAACATGTGTCGGTAGGCAATAGGATAAATACTTCCCGCTCATCGGGCTGGTGCGAATATTTCAATGTCCGTATGTGCCAAACCGTTGGTTTATGACACACCTTTACGCATCTCTCGCTCGCTGCGCTCGCTCGAAAACTATAGCCTAACCTAAAACCAATCCACCTTGCGTTCATTATTCGATATGATGGCGACATATTACAAATTGGCGAACGTGTCGGATCGGTTGTGAGGTTGGACTAGATTTTTACGAGCGAGCGGAGCGAGTGAGCAACGGTCACAATTTCCAAGCTATACATATACCATATATTGCCTTGCATATATTTCGTGTTAGTACCTAATTTTGTCAGCCATTTCGGACATCACATTGCACTGTACTATGTGGAAATAGTACTAATTATGTGAAGCTATTCATAAACTGTAAACATGTGTCGGTAGGCAATAGCATAAAGACTTCCGGCTCCTCGGGCTGGTGCGAATATTTCAATGTCCGTATGTGCCAAACCGTTGGTTTGTGACACACCTTTACGCGTCTCTCGCTCGCTGCGCTCGCACGAAAGCTATAGCCTAACCTAAAACCAATCCATATTGCGTTCAGTATTTCATATGATGGCGACATATTTCAAATTTGCGAACGTGTCGGATCGGTTGTGAGGTTGGACTAGATTTTTACGAGCGAGCGGAGCGAGCGAGCAACGGTCACAACTTCCAAGCTATACATATACCATATATTGCGTTGCATATATTTCGTGCTAGTACCTAATTTTGTCAGCCATTTCGGACATCACATTGCACTGTACTATGAGGAAACGGTACTAATTTTGTGAAACTATTGGTAAACCGTAAACATTTGTCAGAAGGCAATAGGATAAAGACTTCCGGCTCCTCGGGCTGGTGCGAATATTTCAATGTCCGTATGTGCCAAACCGTTGGTTTGTGACACAACTTTACGCGTCTCTCGCTCGCTGCGCTCGCTCGAAAACTATAGCCTAACCAAAAACCAATCCATATTGCGTTGAGTATTTCATATGATGGCGACATATTTCAAATTTGCGAACGTGTCCGATCGGTTGTGAGGGTGGACTAGATTTTTACGAGCGAGCGGAGCGAGCGAGCAACGGTCACAACATCAAAGCTATACAAATACCATATATTGCCTTGCATATATTTCGTTTTATTACCTAATTTTGTCAGCCATTTCGGACATCACATTGTACTGTACTATGTGGAAATAGTACTATTTATGTGAAACTATTCGTAAACTGTAAACATGTGTCGGTAGGCAATAGGATAAAGACCTCCGGCTCCTCGGGCTGGTGCGAATATTTCAATGTCCGTATGTGCCAAACCGTTGGTTTGTGACACACCTTTACGCGTCTCTCGCTCGCACGAACGCTATAGCCTAACCTAAAACCAATCCATCTTCCGTTCATTATTCGATATGATGGCGACATATTTCAAATTTGCGAACGTGTCGGATCGGTTGTGAGGGTGGACTAGATTTTTACGAGCGAGCGGAGCGTGCGAGCAACGGTCACAACATCAAAGCTATACAAATACCATATATTGCCTTGCATATATTTCGTGTTATTACCTAATATTGTCAGCCATTTCGGACATCACATTGTACTGTACTATGTGGAAATAGTACTATTTATGTGAAACTATTGGTAAACTGTAAACATTCGTCAGTAGCAATAGGATAAAGTCTTCCGGCTCCTCGGGCTGGTGCGAATATTTCAATGTCCGTATGTGCCAAACCGTTGGTTTATGACACACCTTTACGCGTCTCTCGCTCGCTGCGCTCGCTCGAAAACTATAGCCTAACCTAAAACCAATCCACCTTGTGTTCATTATTCGATATGATGGCGACATATTTCAAATTTGCGAACGTGTCGGATCGGTTGTGAGGTTGGACTTGATTTTTACGAGCGGGCGGAGCGAGCGAGCAACGGTCACAATTTCCAAGCTATACATATACCATATATTGCCTTGCATATATTTCGTGCTAGTACGTAATATTGTCATCCATTTCGGACATCACATTGCACTGTACTATGTGGAAATAGTACTATTTATGTGAAACTATTCATAAACTGTAAACATGTGTCGGTAGACAACAGGATAAAGACTTCCGGCTCCTCGGGCTGGTGCGAATATTTCAATGTCCGTATGTGCCAAACCGTTGGTTTATGACACAACTTTACGCATCTCTCGCTCGCTGCGCTCGCTCGAAAACTATAGCCTAACCTAAAACCAATCCATCTTCCGTTCATTATTCGATATGGTGGCGACATATTTCTAATTTGCGAACATGTCGGATCGGTTGTGAGGTTGGACTAGATTTTTACGAGCGAGCGGAGCGAGCGAGCAACGGTCACAACTTCCAAGCTATACATATACCATATATTGCCTTGCATATATTTCGTGCTAGTACCTAATTTTGTCAGCCATTTCGGACATCACATTGCACTGTACTATGAGGAAACGGTACTAATTTTGTGAAACTATTGGTAAACCGTAAACATTTGTCAGAAGGAAATAGGATAAAGACTTCCGGCTCCTCGGGCTGGTGCGAATATTTCAATGTCCGTATGTGCCAAACCGTTGGTTTGTGACACACCTTTACGCGTCTCTCGCTCGCTGCGCTCGCACGAAAGCTATAGCCTAACCTGAAACCAATCCATCTTCCCTTCATTAGTCGATATGGTGGCAACATATTTCAAATTTGGGAACGTGTCGGATCGGTTGTGAGGTTGGACTAGATTTTTACGAGCGAGCGGAGCGAGCGAGCAACGGTCACAACATCAAAGCTATACAAATACCATATATTGCCTTGCATATATTTCGTGTTATTACCTAATTTTGTCAGCCATTTCGGACATCACATTGTACTGTACTATGTGGAAATAGTACTATTTATGTGAAACTATTGGTGAACTGTAAACATTCGTCAGTAGCAATAGGATAAAGACTTCCGGCTCCTCGGGCTGGTGCGAATATTTCAATGTCCGTATGTGCCAAACCGTTGGTTTATGACACACCTTTACGCGTCTCTCGCTCGCTGCGCTCGCTCGAAAACTATAGCCTAACCAAAAACCAATCCATATTGCGTTGAGTATTTCACATGATGGCGACATATTTCAAATTTGCGAACATGTCCGATCGGTTGTGACGTTGGACTAGATTTTTACGAGCGAGCGGAGCGAGCGAGCAACGGTCACAATTTCCAAGCTATACATATACCATATATTGCCTTGCATATATTTCGTGCTATTACCTAATTTTGTCATCCATTTCGGACATCACATTGCACTGTACTATGTGGAAATAGTACTATTTATGTGAAACTATTCATAAACGGTAAACATGTGTCGGTAGGCAATAGGATAAATACTTCCGGCTCATCGGGCTGGTGCGAATATTTCAATGTCCGTATGTGCCAAACCGTTGGTTTATGACACACCTTTACGCATCTCTCGCTCGCTGCGCTCGCTCGAAAACTATAGCCTAACCTAAAACCAATCCACCTTGCGTTCATTATTCGATATGATGGCGACATATTTCAAATTAGCGAACGTGTCGAATCGGTTGTGAGGTTGGACTTGATTTTTACGAGCGAGCGGAGCGATCGAGCAACGGTCACAATTTCCAAGCTATACATATACCATATATTGCCTTGCATATATTTCGTGCTAGTACCTAATTTTGTCATCCATTTCGGACATCACATTGCACTGTACTATGTGGAAATAGTACTATTTATGTGAAACTATTCGTAAACTGTAAACATGTGTCGGTAGACAACAGGATAAAGACTTCCGGCTCCTCGGGCTGGTGCGAATATTTCAATGTCCGTATGTGCCAAACCGTTGGTTTGTGACACACCTCTACGCGTCTCTCGCTCGCTGCGCTCGCACGAATGCTATAGCCTAACCTAAAACCAATCCATCTTCCGTTCATTATTCGATATGGTGGCGACATATTTCAAATTTGCGAACGTGTCGGATCGGTTGTGACGGTGGACTAGATTTTTACGAGCGAGCGGAGCGTGCGAGCAACGGTCACAACATCAAAGCTATACAAATACCATATATTGCCTTGCATATATTTCGTGTTATTACCTAATATTGTCAGCCATTTCGGACATCACATTGTACTGTACTATGTGGAAATAGTACTATTTATGTGAAACTATTGGTAAACTGTAAACATTCGTCAGTAGCAATAGGATAAAGACTTCCGGCTCCTCGGGCTGGTGCGAATATTTCAATGTCCGTATGTGCCAAACCGTTGGTTTATGACACACCTTTACGCGTCTCTCGCTCGCTGCGCTCGCTCGAAAACTATAGCCTAACCTAAAAACAATCCACCTTGCGTTCATAATTCGATATGATGGCGACATGTTTCAAATTTGCGAACGTGTCGGATCGGTTGTGAGGTTGGACTTGATTTTTACGAGCGAGCGGAGCGAGCGAGCAACGGTCACAATTTCCAAGCTATACATATACCATATATTGCCTTGCATATATTTCGTGCTAGTACCTAATTTTGTCATCCATTTCGGACATCACATTGCACTGTACTATGTGGAAATAGTACTATTTATGTGAAACTATTCATAAACTGTAAACATGTGTCGGTAGGCAATAGGATAAATACTTCCGGCTCATCGGGCTGGTGCGAATATTTCAATGTCCGTATGTGCCAAACCGTTGGTTTCTGACACACCTTTACGCATCACTCGCTCGCTGCGCTCGCTCGAAAACTATAGCCTAACCTAAAACCAATCCACCTTGCGTTCATTATTCGATATGATGGCGACATATTTCAAATTTGCGAACGTGTCGGATCGGTTGTGAGGTTGGACTAGATTTTTACGAGCGAGCGGAGCGAGCGAGCAACGGTCACAATTTCCAAGCTATACATATACCATATATTGCCTTGCATATATTTCGTGCTAGTACCTAATTTTGTTATCCATTTCGGACATCACATTGCACTGTACTATGTGGAAATAGTACTATTTATGTGAAACTATTCGTAAACTGTAAACATGTGTCGGTAGACAACAGGATAAAGACTTCCGGCTCCTCGGGCTGGTGCGAATATTTCAATGTCCGTATGTGCCAAACCGTTGGTTTGTGACACACCTTTACGCGTCTCTCGCTCGCTGCGCTCGCTCGAAAACTATAGCCTAACCTAAAACCAATCCACCTTGCGTTCATTATTCGATATGATGGCGACATATTTCAAATTAGCGAACGTGTCGAATCGGTTGTGAGGTTGGACTTGATTTTTACGAGCGAGCGGAGCGAGCGAGCAACGGTCACAACATCAAAGCTATACAAATACCATATATTGCCTTGCATATATTTCGTGTTATTACCTAATATTGTCAGCCATTTCGGACATCACATTGTACTGTACTATGTGGAAATAGTACTATTTATGTGAAACTATTGGTAAACTGTAAACATTCGTCAGTAGCAATAGGATAAAGTCTTCCGGCTCCTCGGGCTGGTGCGAATATTTCAATGTCCGTATGTGCCAAACCGTTGGTTTATGACACACCTTTACGCGTCTCTCGCTCGCTGCGCTCGCTCGAAAACTATAGCCTAACCTAAAACCAATCCACCTTGCGTTCATTATTCGATATGATGGCGACATATTTCAAATTTGCGAACGTGTCGGATCGGTTGTGAGGTTGGACTTGATTTTTACGAGCGAGCGGAGCGAGCGAGCAACGGTCACAATTTCCAAGCTATACATATACCATATATTGCCTTGCATATATTTCGTGCTAGTACCTAATTTTGTCATCCATTTCGGACATCACATTGCACTGTACTATGTGGAAATAGTACTATTTATGTGAAACTATTCATAAACTGTAAACATGTGTCGGTAGGCAATAGGATAAATACTTCCGGCTCATCGGGCTGGTGCGAATATTTCAATGTCCGTATGTGCCAAACCGTTGGTTTATGACACACCTTTACGCATCTCTCGCTCGCTGCGCTCGCTCGAAAACTATAGCCTAACCTAAAACCAATCCACCTTGCGTTCATTATTCTATATGATGGCGACATATTTCAAATTTGCGAACGTGTCGGATCGGTTGTGAGGTTGGACTAGATTTTTACGAGCGAGCGGAGCGAGCGAGCAACGGTCACAATTTCCAAGCTATACATATACCATATATTGCCTTGCATATATTTCGTGCTAGTACCTAATTTTGTCATCCATTTCGGACATCACATTGCACTGTACTATGTGGAAATAGTACTATTTATGGGAAACTATTCGTAAACTGTAAACATGTGTCGGTAGACAACAGGATAAAGACTTCCGGCTCCTCGGGCTGGTGCGAATATTTCAATGTCCGTATGTGCCAAACCGTTGGTTTGTGACACACCTTTACGCGTCTCTCGCTCGCTCGAAAACTATAGCCTAACCTAAAACCAATCCACCTTGCGTTCATTATTCGATATGATGGCGACATATTTCAAATTTGCGAACGTGTCGGATCGGTTGTGAGGTTGGACTAGATTTTTACGAGCGAGCGGAGCGAGCGAGCAACGATCACAATTTCCAAGCTATACATATACCATATATTGCCTTGCATATATTTCGTGCTAGTACCTAATTTTGTCATCCATTTCGGACATCACATTGCGCTGTACTATGTGGAAATAGTACTATTTATGTGAAACTATTCGTAAACTGTAAACATGTGTCGGTAGATAACAGGATAAAGACTTCCGCCTCCTCGGGCTGGTGCGAATATTTCAATATCCGTATGTGCCAAGCCGTTGGTTTGTGACACACCTTTACGCGTCTCTCGCTCGCTGCGCTCGCACGAAAGCTATAGCCTAACCTAAAACCAATCCATCTTCCATTCATTATTCGATATGGTGGCGACATATTTCAAATTTGCGAACGTGTCGGATCGGTTGTGAGGGTGGACTAGATTTTTACGAGCGAGCGGAGCGAGCGAGCAACGGTCACAACATCAAAGCTATACAAATGCCATATATTGCCTTGCATATGTTTCGTGTTATTACCTAATTTTGTCAGCCATTTCGGACATCACATTGTACTGTACTATGTGGAAATAGTACTATTTATGTGAAACTATTGGTAAACTGTAAACATTCGTCAGTAGCAATAGGATAAAGATTTCCGGCTCCTGGGGCTGGTGCGAATATTTCAATGTCCGTAAGTGCCAAACCGTTGGTTTATGACACACCTTTACGCGTCTCTCGCTCGCTGCGCTCGCTCGAAAACTATAGCCTAACCTAAAACCAATCCATATTGAGTTGAGTATTTCATATGATGGCGACATATTTCAAATTTGCGAACGTGTCCGATCGGTTGTGAGGTTGGACTAGATTTTTACGAGCGAGCGGAGCGAGCGAGCTACGGTCACAATTTCCAAGCTATACATATACCATATATTGCCTTGCATATATTTCGTGCTAGTACCTAATTTTGTCATCCATTTCGGACATCACATTGCACTGTACTATGTGGAAATAGTATTATTTATGTGAAACTATTCATAAACTGTAAACATGTGTCGGTAGGCAATAGGATAAATACTTCCGGCTCATCGGGCTGGTGCGAATATTTCAATGTCCGTATGTGCCAAACCGTTGGTTTATGACACACCTTTACGCATCTCTCGCTCGCTGCGCTCGCTCGAAAACTATAGCCTAACCTAAAACCAATCCACCTTGCGTTCATTATTCGATATGATGGCGACATATTTCAAATTTGCGAACGTGTCGGATCGGTTGTGAGGTTGGACTAGATTTTTATGAGCGAGCGGAGCGAGCGAGCGGAGCGAGCGAGCAACGGTCACAATCTCCAAGCTATACATATACCATATATTGCCTTGCATATATTTCGTGATAGTACCTAATTTTGTCATCCATTGCGGACATCACATTGCACTGTACTATGTGGAAATAGTACTATTTATGTGAAACTATTCGTAAACTGTAAACATGTGTCGGTAGACAACAGGATAAAGACTTCCCGCTCCTCGGGCTGGTGCGAATATTTCAATGTCCGTATGTGCCAAACCGTTGGTTTATGACACAACTTTACGCATCTCTCGCTCGCTGCGCTCGCTCGAAAACTATAGCCTAACCTAAAACCAATCCATCTTCCGTTCATTATTCGATATGGTGGCGACATATTTCTAATTTGCGAACATGTCGGATCGGTTGTGAGGTTGGACTAGATTTTTACGAGCGAGCGGAGCGAGCGAGCAACGGTCACAACTTCCAAGCTATACATATACCATATATTGCCTTGCATATATTTCGTGCTAGTACCTAATTTTGTCAGCCATTTCGGACATCACATTGCACTGTACTATGAGGAAACGGTACTAATTTTGTGAAACTATTGGTAAACCGTAAACATTTGTCAGAAGGAAATAGGATAAAGACTTCCGGCTCCTCGGGCTGGTGCGAATATTTCAATGTCCGTATGTGCCAAACCGTTGGTTTGTGACATACCTTTACGCGTCTCTCGCTCGCTGCGCTCGCACGAAAGCTATAGCCTAACCTGAAACCAATCCATCTTCCCTTCATTAGTCGATATGGTGGCGACATATTTCAAATTTGGGAACGTGTCGGATCGGTTGTGAGGTTGGACTAGATTTTTACGAGCGAGCGGAGCGAGCGAGCAACGGTCACAACATCAAAGCTATACAAATACCATATATTGCCTTGCATATATTTCGTGTTATTACCTAATTTTGTCAGCCATTTCGGACATCACATTGTACTGTACTATGTGGAAATAGTACTATTTATGTGAAACTATTGGTGAACTGTAAACATTCGTCAGTAGCAATAGGATAAAGACTTCCGGCTCCTCGGGCTGGTGCGAATATTTCAATGTCCGTATGTGCCAAACCGTTGGTTTATGACACACCTTTACGCGTCTCTCGCTCGCTGCGCTCGCTCGAAAACTATAGCCTAACCAAAAACCAATCCATATTGCGTTGAGTATTTCATATGATGGCGACATATTTCAAATTTGCGAACGTGTCCGATCGGTTGTGAGGTTGGACTAGATTTTTACGAGCGAGCGGAGCGAGCGAGCAACGGTCACAATTTCCAAGCTATACATATACCATATATTGCCTTGCATATATTTCGTGCTAGTACCTAATTTTGTCATCCATTTCGGACATCACATTGCACTGTACTATGTGGAAATAGTACTATTTATGTGAAACTATTCGTAAACCGTAAACATGTGTCGGTAGACAACAGGATAAAGACTTCCGGCTCCTCGGGCTGGTGCGAATATTTCAATGTCCGTATGTGCCAAACCGTTGGTTTGTGACACACCTTTACGCGTCTCTCGCTCGCTGCGCTCGCACGAATGCTATAGCCTAACCTAAAACCAATCCATCTTCCGTTCATTATTCGATATGGTGGCGACATATTTCAAATTTGCGAACGTGTCGGATCGGTTGTGAGGGTGGACTAGATTTTTACGAGCGAGCGGAGCGTGCGAGCAACGGTCACAACATCAAAGCTATACAAATACCATATATTGCCTTGCATATATTTCGTGCTAGTTCCTAATTTTGTCATCCATTTCGGACATCACATTGCACTGTACTATGTGGAAATAGTACTATTTATGTGAAACTATTCGTAAACCGTAAACATGTGTCGGTAGACAACAGGATAAAGACTTCCGGCTCCTCGGGCTGGTGCGAATATTTCAATGTCCGTATGTGCCAAACCGTTGGTTTGTGACACACCTTTACGCGTCTCTCGCTCGCTGCGCTCGCACGAAAGCTATAGCCTAACCTAAAACCAATCCATCTTCCGTTCATTATTCGATATGATGGCGACATATTTCAAATTTGCGAACGTGTCGGATCGGTTGTGAGGGTGGACTAGATTTTTACGAGCGAGCGGAGCGTGCGAGCAACGGTCACAACATCAAAGCTATACAAATACCATATATTGCCTTGCATATATTTCGTGTTATTACCTAATATTGTCAGCCATTTCGGACATCACATTGTACTGTACTATGTGGAAATAGTACTATTTATGTGAAACTATTCGTAAACCGTAAACATGTGTCGGTAGACAACAGGATAAAGACTTCCGGCTCCTCGGGCTGGTGCGAATATTTCAATGTCCGTATGTGCCAAACCGTTGGTTTGTGACACACCTTTACGCGTCTCTCGCTCGCTGCGCTCGCACGAAAGCTATAGCCTAACCTAAAACCAATCCATCTTCCGTTCATTATTCGATATGATGGCGACATATTTCAAATTTGCGAACGTGTCGGATCGGTTGTGAGGTTGGACTTGATTTTTACGAGCGAGCGGAGCGAGCGAGCAACGGTCACAATTTCCAAGCTATACATATACCATATATTGCCTTGCATATATTTCGTGCTAGTACCTAATTTTGTCATCCATTTCGGACATCACATTGCACTGTACTATGTGGAAATCGTACTATTTATGTGAAACTATTCATAAACTGTAAACATGTGTCGGTACGCAATAGGATAAATACTTCCGGCTCATCGGGCTGGTGCGAATATTTCAATGTCCGTATGTGCCAAACCGTTGGTTTCTGACACACCTTTACGCATCACTCGCACGCTGCGCTCGCTCGAAAACTATAGCCTAACCTAAAACCAATCCACCTTGCGTTCATTATTCGATATGATGGCGACATATTTCAAATTTGCGAACGTGTCGGATCGGTTGTGAGGTTGGACTAGATTTTTACGAGCGAGCGGAGCGAGCGAGCAAGGGTCACAATTTCCAAGCTATACATATACCATATATTGCGTTGCATATATTTCGTGCTAGTACCTAATTTTGTCATCCATTTCGGACATCACATTGCACTGTACTATGTGGAAATAGTACTATTTATGTGAAACTATTCGTAAACTGTAAACATGTGTCGGTAGACAACAGGATAAAGACTTCCGGCTCCTCGGGCTGGTGCGAATATTCCAATGTCCGTATGTGCCAAACCGTTGGTTTCTGACACACCTTTACGCATCACTCGCACGCTGCGCTCGCTCGAAAACTATAGCCTAACCTAAAACCAATCCACCTTGCGTTCATTATTCGATATGATGGCGACATATTTCAAATTTGCGAACGTGTCGGATCCGTTGTGAGGTTGGACTAGATTTTTACGAGCGAGCGGAGCGAGCGAGCAAGGGTCACAATTTCCAAGCTATACATATACCATATATTGCCTTGCATATATTTCGTGCTAGTACCTAATTTTGTCAGCCATTTCGGACATCACATTGCACTGTACTATGAGGAAACGGTACTAATTTTGTGAAACTATTGGTAAACAGTAAACATTTGTCAGAAGGAAATAGGATAAAGACTTCCGGCTCCTCGGGCTGGTGCGAATATTTCAATGTCCGTATGTGCCAAACCGTTGGTTTGTGACACACCTTTACGCGTCTCTCGCTCGCTGCGCTCGCACGAAAGCTATAGCCTAACCTGAAACCAATCCATCTTCCCTTCATTAGTCGATATGATGGCGACATATTTCAAATTAGCGAACGTGTCGAATCGGTTGTGAGGTTGGACTTGATTTTTACGAGCGAGCGGAGCGAGCGAGCAACGGTCACAATTTCCAAGCTATACATATACCATATATTGCCTTGCATATATTTCGTGCTAGTACCTAATTTTGTCATCCATTTCGGACATCACATTGCACTGTACTATGTGGAAATAGTACTATTTATGTGAAACTATTCGTAAACCGTAAACATGTGTCGGTAGACAACAGGATAAAGACTTCCGGCTCCTCGGGCTGGTGCGAATATTTCAATGTCCGTATGTGCCAAACCGTTGGTTTGTGACACACCTTTACGCGTCTCTCGCTCGCTGCGCTCGCACGAAAGCTATAGCCTAACCTAAAACCAATCCATCTTCCGTTCATTATTCGATATGATGGCGACACATTTCAAATTTGCGAACGTGTCGGATCGGTTGTGAGGGTGGACTAGATTTTTACGAGCGAGCGGAGCGTGCGAGCAACGGTCACAATTTCCAAGCTATACATATACCATATATTGCCTTGCATATATTTCGTGCTAGTACCTAATTTTGTCATCCATTTCGGACATCACATTGCACTGTACTATGAGGAAACGGTACTAATTTTGTGAAACTATTGGTAAACAGTAAACATTTGTCAGAAGGAAATAGGATAAAGACTTCCGGCTCCTCGGGCTGGTGCGAATATTTCAATGTCCGTATGTGCCAAACCGTTGGTTTGTGACACACCTTTACGCGTCTCTCGCTCGCTGCGCTCGCACGAAAGCTATAGCCTAACCTGAAACCAATCCATCTTCCCTTCATTAGTCGATATGATGGCGACATATTTCAAATTAGCGAACGTGTCGAATCGGTTGTGAGGTTGGACTTGATTTTTACGAGCGAGCGGAGCGAGCGAGCAACGGTCACAATTTCCAAGCTATACATATACCATATATTGCCTTGCATATATTTCGTGCTAGTACCTAATTTTGTCATCCATTTCGGACATCACATTGCACTGTACTATGTGGAAATAGTACTATTTATGTGAAACTATTCGTAAACCGTAAACATGTGTCGGTAGACAACAGGATAAAGACTTCCGGCTCCTCGGGCTGGTGCGAATATTTCAATGTCCGTATGTGCCAAACCGTTGGTTTGTGACACACCTTTACGCGTCTCTCGCTCGCTGCGCTCGCACGAAAGCTATAGCCTAACCTAAAACCAATCCATCTTCCGTTCATTATTCGATATGATGGCGACATATTTCAAATTTGCGAACGTGTCGGATCGGTTGTGAGGGTGGACTAGATTTTTACGAGCGAGCGGAGCGTGCGAGCAACGGTCACAACATCAAAGCTATACAAATACCATATATTGCCTTGCATATATTTCGTGTAATTACCTAATATTGTCAGCCATTTCGGACATCACATTGTACTGTACTATGTGGAAATAGTACTATTTATGTGAAACTATTGGTAAACTGTAAACATTCGTCAGTAGCAATAGGATAAAGTCTTCCGGCTCCTCGGGCTGGTGCGAATATTTCAATGTCCGTATGTGCCAAACCGTTGGTTTATGACACACCTTTACGCGTCTCTCGCTCGCTGCGCTCGCTCGAAAACTATAGCCTAACCTAAAACCAATCCACCTTGCGTTCATTATTCGACATGATGGCGACATATTTCAAATTTGCGAACGTGTCGGATCGGTTGTGAGATTGGACTTGATTTTTACGAGCGAGCGGAGCGAGCGAGCAACGGTCACAATTTCCAAGCTATACATATAGCATATATTGCCTTGCATATATTTCGTGCTAGTACCTAATTTTGTCATCCATTTCGGACATCACATTGCACTGTACTATGTGGAAATAGTACTATTTATGTGAAACTATTCGTAAACTGTAAACATGTGTCGGTAGACAACAGGATAAAGACTTCCCGCTCCTCGGGCTGGTGCGAATATTTCAATGTCCGTATGTGCCAAACCGTTGGTTTATGACACAACTTTACGCATCTCTCGCTCGCTGCGCTCGCTCGAAAACTATAGCCTAACCTAAAACCAATCCATCTTCCGTTCATTATTCGATATGGTGGCGACATATTTCTAATTTGCGAACATGTCGGATCGGTTGTGAGGTTGGACTAGATTTTTACGAGCGAGCGGAGCGAGCGAGCAACGGTCACAACTTCCAAGCTATACATATACCATATATTGCCTTGCATATATTTCGTGCTAGTACCTAATTTTGTCAGCCATTTCGGACATCACATTGCACTGTACTATGAGGAAACGGTACTAATTTTGTGAAACTATTGGTAAACCGTAAACATTTGTCAGAAGGAAATAGGATAAAGACTTCCGGCTCCTCGGGCTGGTGCGAATATTTCAATGTCCGTATGTGCCAAACCGTTGGTTTGTGACATACCTTTACGCGTCTCTCGCTCGCTGCGCTCGCACGAAAGCTATAGCCTAACCTGAAACCAATCCATCTTCCCTTCATTAGTCGATATGGTGGCGACATATTTCAAATTTGGGAACGTGTCGGATCGGTTGTGAGGTTGGACTAGATTTTTACGAGCGAGCGGAGCGAGCGAGCAACGGTCACAACATCAAAGCTATACAAATACCATATATTGCCTTGCATATATTTCGTGTTATTACCTAATTTTGTCAGCCATTTCGGACATCACATTGTACTGTACTATGTGGAAATAGTACTATTTATGTGAAACTATTGGTGAACTGTAAACATTCGTCAGTAGCAATAGGATAAAGACTTCCGGCTCCTCGGGCTGGTGCGAATATTTCAATGTCCGTATGTGCCAAACCGTTGGTTTATGACACACCTTTACGCGTCTCTCGCTCGCTGCGCTCGCTCGAAAACTATAGCCTAACCAAAAACCAATCCATATTGCGTTGAGTATTTCATATGATGGCGACATATTTCAAATTTGCGAACGTGTCCGATCGGTTGTGAGGTTGGACTAGATTTTTACGAGCGAGCGGAGCGAGCGAGCAACGGTCACAATTTCCAAGCTATACATATACCATATATTGCCTTGCATATATTTCGTGCTAGTACCTAATTTTGTCATCCATTTCGGACATCACATTGCACTGTACTATGTGGAAATAGTACTATTTATGTGAAACTATTCGTAAACCGTAAACATGTGTCGGTAGACAACAGGATAAAGACTTCCGGCTCCTCGGGCTGGTGCGAATATTTCAATGTCCGTATGTGCCAAACCGTTGGTTTGTGACACACCTTTACGCGTCTCTCGCTCGCTGCGCTCGCACGAATGCTATAGCCTAACCTAAAACCAATCCATCTTCCGTTCATTATTCGATATGGTGGCGACATATTTCAAATTTGCGAACGTGTCGGATCGGTTGTGAGGGTGGACTAGATTTTTACGAGCGAGCGGAGCGTGCGAGCAACGGTCACAACATCAAAGCTATACAAATACCATATATTGCCTTGCATATATTTCGTGCTAGTTCCTAATTTTGTCATCCATTTCGGACATCACATTGCACTGTACTATGTGGAAATAGTACTATTTATGTGAAACTATTCGTAAACCGTAAACATGTGTCGGTAGACAACAGGATAAAGACTTCCGGCTCCTCGGGCTGGTGCGAATATTTCAATGTCCGTATGTGCCAAACCGTTGGTTTGTGACACACCTTTACGCGTCTCTCGCTCGCTGCGCTCGCACGAAAGCTATAGCCTAACCTAAAACCAATCCATCTTCCGTTCATTATTCGATATGATGGCGACATATTTCAAATTTGCGAACGTGTCGGATCGGTTGTGAGGGTGGACTAGATTTTTACGAGCGAGCGGAGCGTGCGAGCAACGGTCACAACATCAAAGCTATACAAATACCATATATTGCCTTGCATATATTTCGTGTTATTACCTAATATTGTCAGCCATTTCGGACATCACATTGTACTGTACTATGTGGAAATAGTACTATTTATGTGAAACTATTCGTAAACCGTAAACATGTGTCGGTAGACAACAGGATAAAGACTTCCGGCTCCTCGGGCTGGTGCGAATATTTCAATGTCCGTATGTGCCAAACCGTTGGTTTGTGACACACCTTTACGCGTCTCTCGCTCGCTGCGCTCGCACGAAAGCTATAGCCTAACCTAAAACCAATCCATCTTCCGTTCATTATTCGATATGATGGCGACATATTTCAAATTTGCGAACGTGTCGGATCGGTTGTGAGGTTGGACTTGATTTTTACGAGCGAGCGGAGCGAGCGAGCAACGGTCACAATTTCCAAGCTATACATATACCATATATTGCCTTGCATATATTTCGTGCTAGTACCTAATTTTGTCATCCATTTCGGACATCACATTGCACTGTACTATGTGGAAATCGTACTATTTATGTGAAACTATTCATAAACTGTAAACATGTGTCGGTACGCAATAGGATAAATACTTCCGGCTCATCGGGCTGGTGCGAATATTTCAATGTCCGTATGTGCCAAACCGTTGGTTTCTGACACACCTTTACGCATCACTCGCACGCTGCGCTCGCTCGAAAACTATAGCCTAACCTAAAACCAATCCACCTTGCGTTCATTATTCGATATGATGGCGACATATTTCAAATTTGCGAACGTGTCGGATCGGTTGTGAGGTTGGACTAGATTTTTACGAGCGAGCGGAGCGAGCGAGCAAGGGTCACAATTTCCAAGCTATACATATACCATATATTGCGTTGCATATATTTCGTGCTAGTACCTAATTTTGTCATCCATTTCGGACATCACATTGCACTGTACTATGTGGAAATAGTACTATTTATGTGAAACTATTCGTAAACTGTAAACATGTGTCGGTAGACAACAGGATAAAGACTTCCGGCTCCTCGGGCTGGTGCGAATATTCCAATGTCCGTATGTGCCAAACCGTTGGTTTCTGACACACCTTTACGCATCACTCGCACGCTGCGCTCGCTCGAAAACTATAGCCTAACCTAAAACCAATCCACCTTGCGTTCATTATTCGATATGATGGCGACATATTTCAAATTTGCGAACGTGTCGGATCCGTTGTGAGGTTGGACTAGATTTTTACGAGCGAGCGGAGCGAGCGAGCAAGGGTCACAATTTCCAAGCTATACATATACCATATATTGCCTTGCATATATTTCGTGCTAGTACCTAATTTTGTCAGCCATTTCGGACATCACATTGCACTGTACTATGAGGAAACGGTACTAATTTTGTGAAACTATTGGTAAACAGTAAACATTTGTCAGAAGGAAATAGGATAAAGACTTCCGGCTCCTCGGGCTGGTGCGAATATTTCAATGTCCGTATGTGCCAAACCGTTGGTTTGTGACACACCTTTACGCGTCTCTCGCTCGCTGCGCTCGCACGAAAGCTATAGCCTAACCTGAAACCAATCCATCTTCCCTTCATTAGTCGATATGATGGCGACATATTTCAAATTAGCGAACGTGTCGAATCGGTTGTGAGGTTGGACTTGATTTTTACGAGCGAGCGGAGCGAGCGAGCAACGGTCACAATTTCCAAGCTATACATATACCATATATTGCCTTGCATATATTTCGTGCTAGTACCTAATTTTGTCATCCATTTCGGACATCACATTGCACTGTACTATGTGGAAATAGTACTATTTATGTGAAACTATTCGTAAACCGTAAACATGTGTCGGTAGACAACAGGATAAAGACTTCCGGCTCCTCGGGCTGGTGCGAATATTTCAATGTCCGTATGTGCCAAACCGTTGGTTTGTGACACACCTTTACGCGTCTCTCGCTCGCTGCGCTCGCACGAAAGCTATAGCCTAACCTAAAACCAATCCATCTTCCGTTCATTATTCGATATGATGGCGACACATTTCAAATTTGCGAACGTGTCGGATCGGTTGTGAGGGTGGACTAGATTTTTACGAGCGAGCGGAGCGTGCGAGCAACGGTCACAATTTCCAAGCTATACATATACCATATATTGCCTTGCATATATTTCGTGCTAGTACCTAATTTTGTCATCCATTTCGGACATCACATTGCACTGTACTATGAGGAAACGGTACTAATTTTGTGAAACTATTGGTAAACAGTAAACATTTGTCAGAAGGAAATAGGATAAAGACTTCCGGCTCCTCGGGCTGGTGCGAATATTTCAATGTCCGTATGTGCCAAACCGTTGGTTTGTGACACACCTTTACGCGTCTCTCGCTCGCTGCGCTCGCACGAAAGCTATAGCCTAACCTGAAACCAATCCATCTTCCCTTCATTAGTCGATATGATGGCGACATATTTCAAATTAGCGAACGTGTCGAATCGGTTGTGAGGTTGGACTTGATTTTTACGAGCGAGCGGAGCGAGCGAGCAACGGTCACAATTTCCAAGCTATACATATACCATATATTGCCTTGCATATATTTCGTGCTAGTACCTAATTTTGTCATCCATTTCGGACATCACATTGCACTGTACTATGTGGAAATAGTACTATTTATGTGAAACTATTCGTAAACCGTAAACATGTGTCGGTAGACAACAGGATAAAGACTTCCGGCTCCTCGGGCTGGTGCGAATATTTCAATGTCCGTATGTGCCAAACCGTTGGTTTGTGACACACCTTTACGCGTCTCTCGCTCGCTGCGCTCGCACGAAAGCTATAGCCTAACCTAAAACCAATCCATCTTCCGTTCATTATTCGATATGATGGCGACATATTTCAAATTTGCGAACGTGTCGGATCGGTTGTGAGGGTGGACTAGATTTTTACGAGCGAGCGGAGCGTGCGAGCAACGGTCACAACATCAAAGCTATACAAATACCATATATTGCCTTGCATATATTTCGTGTAATTACCTAATATTGTCAGCCATTTCGGACATCACATTGTACTGTACTATGTGGAAATAGTACTATTTATGTGAAACTATTGGTAAACTGTAAACATTCGTCAGTAGCAATAGGATAAAGTCTTCCGGCTCCTCGGGCTGGTGCGAATATTTCAATGTCCGTATGTGCCAAACCGTTGGTTTATGACACACCTTTACGCGTCTCTCGCTCGCTGCGCTCGCTCGAAAACTATAGCCTAACCTAAAACCAATCCACCTTGCGTTCATTATTCGACATGATGGCGACATATTTCAAATTTGCGAACGTGTCGGATCGGTTGTGAGGTTGGACTTGATTTTTACGAGCGAGCGGAGCGAGCGAGCAACGGTCACAATTTCCAAGCTATACATATAGCATATATTGCCTTGCATATATTTCGTGCTAGTACCTAATTTTGTCATCCATTTCGGACATCACATTGCACTGTACTATGTGGAAATAGTACTATTTATGTGAAACTATTCATAAACTGTAAACATGTGTCGGTAGGCAATAGGATAAATACTTCCGGCTCATCGGGCTGGTGCGAATATTTCAATGTCCGTATGTGCCAAACCGTTGGTTTATGACACACCTTTACGCATCTCTCGCTCGCTGCGCTCGCTCGAAAACTATAGCCTAACCTAAAACCAATCCACCTTGCGTTCATTATTCTATATGATGGCGACATATTTCAAATTTGCGAACGTGTCGGATCGGTTGTGAGGTTGGACTAGATTTTTACGAGCGAGCGGAGCGAGCGAGCAACGGTCACAATTTCCAAGCTATACATATACCATATATTGCCTTGCATATATTTCGTGCTAGTACCTAATTTTGTCATCCATTTCGGACATCACATTGCACTATACTATGTGGAAATAGTACTATTTATGTGAAACTATTCGTAAACTGTAAACATGTGTCGGTAGACAACAGGATAAAGACTTCCGGCTCCTCGGGCTGGTGCGAATATTTCAATGTCCGTATGTGCCAAACCGTTGGTTTGTGACACACCTTTACGCGTCTCTCGCTCGCTCGAAAACTATAGCCTAACCTAAAACCAATCCACCTTGCGTTCATTATTCGATATGATGGCGACATATTTCAAATTTGCGAACGTGTCGGATCGGTTGTGAGGTTGGACTAGATTTTTACGAGCGAGCGGAGCGAGCGAGCAACGATCACAATTTCCAAGCTATACATATACCATATATTGCCTTGCATATATTTCGTGCTAGTACCTAATTTTGTCATCCATTTCGGACATCACATTGCGCTGTACTATGTGGAAATAGTACTATTTATGTGAAACTATTCGTAAACTGTAAACATGTGTCGGTAGATAACAGGATAAAGACTTCCGCCTCCTCGGGCTGGTGCGAATATTTCAATATCCGTATGTGCCAAGACGTTGGGTTTGTGGACACACCTTTACGCGTCTCTCGCTCGCTGCGCTCGCACGAAAGCTATAGCCTAACCTAAAACCAATCCATCTTCCATTCATTATTCGATATGGTGGCGACATATTTCTAATTTGCGAACATGTCGGATCGGTTGTGAGGTTGGACTAGATTTTTACGAGCGAGCGGAGCGAGCGAGCAACGGTCACAACTTCCAAGCTATACATATACCATATATTGCCTTGCATATATTTCGTGCTAGTACCTAATTTTGTCAGCCATTTCGGACATCACATTGCACTGTACTATGAGGAAACGGTACTAATTTTGGGAAACTATTGGTAAACCGTAAACATTTGTCAGAAGGAAATAGGATAAAGACTTCGGCTCCTCGGGCTGGTGCGAATATTTCAATGTCCGTATGTGCCAAACCGTTGGTTTGTGACACACCTTTACGCGTCTCTCGCTCGCTGCGCTCGCACGAAAGCTATAGCCTAACCTGAAACCAATCCATCTTCCCTTCATTAGTCGATATGGTGGCGACATATTTCAAATTTGGGAACGTGTCGGATCGGTTGTGAGGTTGGACTAGATTTTTACGAGCGAGCGGAGCGAGCGAGCAACGGTCACAACATCAAAGCTATACAAATACCATATATTGCCTTGCATATATTTCGTGTTATTACCTAATATTGTCAGCCATTTCGGACATCACATTGTACTGTACTATGTGGAAATAGTACTATTTATGTGAAACTATTGGTAAACTGTAAACATTCGTCAGTAGCAATAGGATAAAGACTTCCGGCTCCTCGGGCTGGTGCGAATATTTCAATGTCCGTATGTGCCAAACCGTTGGTTTATGACACACCTTTACGCGTCTCTCGCTCGCTGCGCTCGCTCGAAAACTATAGCCTAACCTAAAAACAATCCACCTTGCGTTCATAATTCGATATGATGGCGACATGTTTCAAATTTGCGAACGTGTCGGATCGGTTGTGAGGTTGGACTTGATTTTTACGAGCGAGCGGAGCGAGCGAGCAACGGTCACAATTTCCAAGCTATACATATACCATATATTGCCTTGCATATATTTCGTGGCTAGTACCTAATTTTGTCATCCATTTCGGACATCACATTGCACTGTACTATGTGGAAATAGTACTATTTATGTGAAACTATTCATAAACTGTAAACATGTGTCGGTAGGCAATAGGATAAATACTTCCGGCTCATCGGGCTGGTGCGAATATTTCAATGTCCGTATGTGCCAAACCGTTGGTTTCTGACACACCTTTACGCATCACTCGCTCGCTGCGCTCGCTAGAAAACTATAGCCTTACCTAAAACCAATCCACCTTGCGTTCATTATTCGATATGATGGCGACATATTTCAAATTTGCGAACGTGTCGGATCGGTTGTGAGGTTGGACTAGATTTTTACGAGCGAGCGGAGCGAGCGAGCAACGGTCACAATTTCCAAGCTATACATATACCATATATTGCCTTGCATATATTTCGGTGCTAGTACCTAATTTTGTCATCCATTTCGGACATCACATTGCACTGTACTATGTGGAAATAGTACTATTTATGTGAAACTATTCGTAAACTGTAAACATGTGTCGGTAGACAACAGGATAAAGACTTCCGGCTCCTCGGGCTGGTGCGAATATTTCAATGTCCGTATGTGCCAAACCGTTGGTTTGTGACACACCTTTACGCGTCTCTCGCTCGCTGCGCTCGCTCGAAAACTATAGCCTAACCTAAAACCAATCCACCTTGCGTTCATTATTCGATATGATGGCGACATATTTCAAATTAGCGAACGTGTCGAATCGGTTGTGAGGTTGGACTTGATTTTTACGAGCGAGCGGAGCGAGCGAGCAACGGTCACAATTTCCAAGCTATACATATACCATATATTGCCTTGCATATATTTCGTGCTAGTACCTAATTTTGTCATCCATTTCGGACATCACATTGCACTGTACTATGTGGAGATAGTACTATTTATGTGAAACTATTCATAAACTGTAAACATGTGTCGGTACGCAATAGGATAAATACTTCCGGCTCATCGGGCTGGTGCGAATATTTCAATGTCCGTATGTGCCAAACCGTTGGTTTCTGACACACCTTTACGCATCACTCGCACGCTGCGCTCGCTCGAAAACTATAGCCTAACCTAAAACCAATCCACCTTGCGTTCATTATTCGATATGATGGCGACATATTTCAAATTTGCGAACGTGTCGGATCGGTTGTGAGGTTGGACTAGATTTTTACGAGCGAGCGGAGCGAGCGAGCAAGGGTCACAATTTCCAAGCTATACATATACCATATATTGCCTTGCATATATTTCGTGCTAGTACCTAATTTTGTCATCCATTTCGGACATCACATTGCACTGTACTATGTGGAAATAGTACTATTTATGTGAAACTATTCGTAAACTGTAAACATGTGTCGGTAGACAACAGGATAAAGACTTCCGGCTCCTCGGGCTGGTGCGAATATTTCAATGTCCGTATGTGCCAAACCGTTGGTTTCTGACACACCTTTACGCATCACTCGCACGCTGCGCTCGCTCGAAAACTATAGCCTAACCTAAAACCAATCCACCTTGCGTTCATTATTCGATATGATGGCGACATATTTCAAATTTGCGAACGTGTCGGATCGGTTGTGAGGTTGGACTAGATTTTTACGAGCGAGCGGAGCGAGCGAGCAAGGGTCACAATTTCCAAGCTATACATATACCATATATTGCCTTGCATATATTTCGTGCTAGTACCTAATTTTGTCAGCCATTTCGGACATCACATTGCACTGTACTATGAGGAAACGGTACTAATTTTGTGAAACTATTGGTAAACCGTAAACATTTGTCAGAAGGAAATAGGATAAAGACTTCCGGCTCCTCGGGCTGGTGCGAATATTTCAATGTCCGTATGTGCCAAACCGTTGGTTTGTGACACACCTTTACGCGTCTCTCGCTCGCTGCGCTCGCACGAAAGCTATAGCCTAACCTGAAACCAATCCATCTTCCCTTCATTAGTCGATATGGTGGCAACATATTTCAAATTTGGGAACGTGTCGGATCGGTTGTGAGGTTGGACTAGATTTTTACGAGCGAGCGGAGCGAGCGAGCAACGGTCACAACATCAAAGCTATACAAATACCATATATTGCCTTGCATATATTTCGTGTTATTACCTAATTTTGTCAGCCATTTCGGACATCACATTGTACTGTACTATGTGGAAATAGTACTATTTATGTGAAACTATTGGTAAACCGTAAACATTTGTCAGAAGGAAATAGGATAAAGACTTCCGGCTCCTCGGGCTGGTGCGAATATTTCAATGTCCGTATGTGCCAAACCGTTGGTTTATGACACACCTTTACGCGTCTCTCGCTCGCTGCGCTCGCTCGAAAACTATAGCCTAACCTAAAACCAATCCACCTTGCGTTCATTATTCGATATGATGGCGACATATTTCAAATTTGCGAACGTGTCGGATCGGTTGTGAGGTTGGACTTGATTTTTACGAGCGAGCGGAGCGAGCGAGCAACGGTCACAATTTCCAAGCTATACATATACCATATATTGCCTTGCATATATTTCGTGCTTGTACCTAATTTTGTCAGCCATTTCGGACATCACGTTGCACTGTACTATGAGGTAACGGTACTAATTATGTGAAACTATTGGTAAACCGTAAACATTTGTCAGAAGGCAATAGGATAAAGACTTCCGGCTCCTGTGGCTGGTGCGAATATTTCAATGTCCGTATGTGCCAAACCGTTGGTTTATGACACACCTTTACGCGTCTCTCGCTCGCTGCGCTCGCTCGAAAACTATAGCCTAACCTAAAACCAATCCATATTGAGTTGAGTATTTCATATGATGGCGACATATTTCAAATTTGCGAACGTGTCCGATCGGTTGTGAGGTTGGACTAGATTTTTACGAGCGAGCGGAGCGAGCGAGCTACGGTCACAATTTCCAAGCTATACATATACCATATATTGCCTTGCATATATTTCGTGCTAGTACCTAATTTTGTCATCCATTTCGGACATCACATTGCACTGTACTATGTGGAAATAGTACTATTTATGTGAAACTATTCATAAACTGTAAACATGTGTCGGTAGGCAATAGGATAAATACTTCCGGCTCATCGGGCTGGTGCGAATATTTCAATGTCCGTATGTGCCAAACCGTTGGTTTATGACACACCTTTACGCATCTCTCGCTCGCTGCGCTCGCTCGAAAAACTATAGCCTAACCTAAAACCAATCCACCTTGCGTTCATTATTCGATATGATGGCGACATATTTCAAATTTGCGAACGTGTCGGATCGGTTGTGAGGTTGGACTAGATTTTTATGAGCGAGCGGAGCGAGCGAGCAACGGTCACAATTTCCAAGCTATACATATACCATATATTGCCTTGCATATATTTCGTGCTAGTACCTAATTTTGTCATCCATTTCGGACATCACATTGCACTGTACTATGTGGAAATAGTACTATTTATGTGAAACTATTCGTAAACTGTAAACATGTGTCGGTAGACAACAGGATAAATACTTCCGGCTCATCGGGCTGGTGCGAATATTTCAATGTCCGTATGTGCCAAACCGTTGGTTTCTGACACACCTTTACGCATCACTCGCACGCTGCGCTCGCTCGAAAACTATAGCCTAACCTAAAACCAATCCACCTTGCGTTCATTATTCGATATGATGGCGACATATTTCAAATTTGCGAACGTGTCGGATCGGTTGTGAGGTTGGACTAGATTTTTACGAGCGAGCGGAGCGAGCGAGCAAGGGTCACAATTTCCAAGCTATACATATACCATATATTGCCTTGCATATATTTCGTGCTAGTACCTAATTTTGTCATCCATTTCGGACATCACATTGCACTGTACTATGTGGAAATAGTACTATTTATGTGAAACTATTCGTAAACTGTAAACATGTGTCGGTAGACAACAGGATAAAGACTTCCGGCTCCTCGGGCTGGTGCGAATATTTCAATGTCCGTATGTGCCAAACCGTTGGTTTCTGACACACCTTTACGCATCACTCGCACGCTGCGCTCGCTCGAAAACTATAGCCTAACCTAAAACCAATCCACCTTGCGTTCATTATTCGATATGATGGCGACATATTTCAAATTTGCGAACGTGTCGGATCGGTTGTGAGGTTGGACTAGATTTTTACGAGCGAGCGGAGCGAGCGAGCAAGGGTCACAATTTCCAAGCTATACATATACCATATATTGCCTTGCATATATTTCGTGCTAGTACCTAATTTTGTCAGCCATTTCGGACATCACATTGCACTGTACTATGAGGAAACGGTACTAATTTTGTGAAACTATTGGTAAACCGTAAACATTTGTCAGAAGGAAATAGGATAAAGACTTCCGGCTCCTCGGGCTGGTGCGAATATTTCAATGTCCGTATGTGCCAAACCGTTGGTTTGTGACACACCTTTACGCGTCTCTCGCTCGCTGCGCTCGCACGAAAGCTATAGCCTAACCTGAAACCAATCCATCTTCCCTTCATTAGTCGATATGGTGGCAACATATTTCAAATTTGGGAACGTGTCGGATCGGTTGTGAGGTTGGACTAGATTTTTACGAGCGAGCGGAGCGAGCGAGCAACGGTCACAACATCAAAGCTATACAAATACCATATATTGCCTTGCATATATTTCGTGTTATTACCTAATTTTGTCAGCCATTTCGGACATCACATTGTACTGTACTATGTGGAAATAGTACTATTTATGTGAAACTATTGGTAAACCGTAAACATTTGTCAGAAGGAAATAGGATAAAGACTTCCGGCTCCTCGGGCTGGTGCGAATATTTCAATGTCCGTATGTGCCAAACCGTTGGTTTATGACACACCTTTACGCGTCTCTCGCTCGCTGCGCTCGCTCGAAAACTATAGCCTAACCTAAAACCAATCCACCTTGCGTTCATTATTCGATATGATGGCGACATATTTCAAATTTGCGAACGTGTCGGATCGGTTGTGAGGTTGGACTTGATTTTTACGAGCGAGCGGAGCGAGCGAGCAACGGTCACAATTTCCAAGCTATACATATACCATATATTGCCTTGCATATATTTCGTGCTTGTACCTAATTTTGTCAGCCATTTCGGACATCACGTTGCACTGTACTATGAGGTAACGGTACTAATTATGTGAAACTATTGGTAAACCGTAAACATTTGTCAGAAGGCAATAGGATAAAGACTTCCGGCTCCTGTGGCTGGTGCGAATATTTCAATGTCCGTATGTGCCAAACCGTTGGTTTATGACACACCTTTACGCGTCTCTCGCTCGCTGCGCTCGCTCGAAAACTATAGCCTAACCTAAAACCAATCCATATTGAGTTGAGTATTTCATATGATGGCGACATATTTCAAATTTGCGAACGTGTCCGATCGGTTGTGAGGTTGGACTAGATTTTTACGAGCGAGCGGAGCGAGCGAGCTACGGTCACAATTTCCAAGCTATACATATACCATATATTGCCTTGCATATATTTCGTGCTAGTACCTAATTTTGTCATCCATTTCGGACATCACATTGCACTGTACTATGTGGAAATAGTACTATTTATGTGAAACTATTCATAAACTGTAAACATGTGTCGGTAGGCAATAGGATAAATACTTCCGGCTCATCGGGCTGGTGCGAATATTTCAATGTCCGTATGTGCCAAACCGTTGGTTTATGACACACCTTTACGCATCTCTCGCTCGCTGCGCTCGCTCGAAAACTATAGCCTAACCTAAAACCAATCCACCTTGCGTTCATTATTCGATATGATGGCGACATATTTCAAATTTGCGAACGTGTCGGATCGGTTGTGAGGTTGGACTAGATTTTTATGAGCGAGCGGAGCGAGCGAGCAACGGTCACAATTTCCAAGCTATACATATACCATATATTGCCTTGCATATATTTCGTGCTAGTACCTAATTTTGTCATCCATTTCGGACATCACATTGCACTGTACTATGTGGAAATAGTACTATTTATGTGAAACTATTCGTAAACTGTAAACATGTGTCGGTAGACAACAGGATAAAGACTTCCCGCTCCTCGGGCTGGTGCGAATATTTCAATGTCCGTATGTGCCAAACCGTTGGTTTATGACACAACTTTACGCATCTCTCGCTCGCTGCGCTCGCTCGAAAACTATAGCCTAACCTAAAACCAATCCATCTTCCGTTCATTATTCGATATGGTGGCGACATATTTCTAATTTGCGAACATGTCGGATCGGTTGTGAGGTTGGACTAGATTTTTACGAGCGAGCGGAGCGAGCGAGCAACGGTCACAACTTCCAAGCTATACATATACCATATATTGCCTTGCATATATTTCGTGCTAGTACCTAATTTTGTCAGCCATTTCGGACATCACATTGCACTGTACTATGAGGAAACGGTACTAATTTTGTGAAACTATTGGTAAACCGTAAACATTTGTCAGAAGGAAATAGGATAAAGACTTCCGGCTCCTCGGGCTGGTGCGAATATTTCAATGTCCGTATGTGCCAAACCGTTGGTTTGTGACATACCTTTACGCGTCTCTCGCTCGCTGCGCTCGCACGAAAGCTATAGCCTAACCTGAAACCAATCCATCTTCCCTTCATTAGTCGATATGGTGGCGACATATTTCAAATTTGGGAACGTGTCGGATCGGTTGTGAGGTTGGACTAGATTTTTACGAGCGAGCGGAGCGAGCGAGCAACGGTCACAACATCAAAGCTATACAAATACCATATATTGCCTTGCATATATTTCGTGTTATTACCTAATTTTGTCAGCCATTTCGGACATCACATTGTACTGTACTATGTGGAAATAGTACTATTTATGTGAAACTATTGGTGAACTGTAAACATTCGTCAGTAGCAATAGGATAAAGACTTCCGGCTCCTCGGGCTGGTGCGAATATTTCAATGTCCGTATGTGCCAAACCGTTGGTTTATGACACACCTTTACGCGTCTCTCGCTCGCTGCGCTCGCTCGAAAACTATAGCCTAACCAAAAACCAATCCATATTGCGTTGAGTATTTCATATGATGGCGACATATTTCAAATTTGCGAACGTGTCCGTTCGGTTGTGAGGTTGGACTAGATTTTTACGAGCGAGCGGAGCGAGCGAGCAACGGTCACAATTTCCAAGCTATACATATACCATATATTGCCTTGCATATATTTCGTGCTAGTACCTAATTTTGTCATCCATTTCGGACATCACATTGCACTGTACTATGTGGAAATAGTACTATTTATGTGAAACTATTCGTAAACTGTAAACATGTGTCGGTAGACAACAGGATAAAGACTTCCGGCTCCTCGGGCTGGTGCGAATATTTCAATGTCCGTATGTGCCGAACCGTTGGTTTGTGACACACCTTTACGCGTCTCTCGCTCGCTGCGCTCGCTCGAAAACTATAGCCTAACCTAAAACCAATCCACCTTGCGTTCATTATTCGATATGATGGCGACATATTTCAAATTAGCGAACGTGTCGAATCGGTTGTGAGGTTGGACTTGATTTTTACGAGCGAGCGGAGCGAGCGAGCAACGGTCACAATTTCCAAGCTATACATATACCATATATTGCCTTGCATATATTTCGTGCTAGTACCTAATTTTGTCATCCATTTCGGACATCACATTGCACTGTACTATGTGGAGATAGTACTATTTATGTGAAACTATTCGTAAACCGTAAACATGTGTCGGTAGACAACAGGATAAAGACTTCCGGCTCCTCGGGCTGGTGCGAATATTTCAATGTCCGTATGTGCCAAACCGTTGGTTTGTGACACACCTTTACGCGTCTCTCGCTCGCTGCGCTCGCACGAATGCTATAGCCTAACCTAAAACCAATCCATCTTCCGTTCATTATTCGATATGGTGGCGACATATTTCAAATTTGCGAACGTGTCGGATCGGTTGTGAGGGTGGACTAGATTTTTACGAGCGAGCGGAGCGTGCGAGCAACGGTCACAACATCAAAGCTATACAAATACCATATATTGCCTTGCATATATTTCGTGTTATTACCTAATATTGTCAGCCATTTCGGACATCACATTGTACTGTACTATGTGGAAATAGTACTATTTATGTGAAACTATTGGTAAACTGTAAACATTCGTCAGTAGCAATAGGATAAAGACTTCCGGCTCCTCGGGCTGGTGTGAATATTTCAATGTCCGTATGTGCCAAACCGTTGGTTTATGACACACCTTTACGCGTCTCTCGCTCGCTGCGCTCGCTCGAAAACTATAGCCTAACCTAAAAACAATCCACCTTGCGTTCATAATTCGATATGATGGCGACATGTTTCAAATTTGCGAACGTGTCGGATCGGTTGTGAGGTTGGACTTGATTTTTACGAGCGACCGGAGCGAGCGAGCAACGGTCACAATTTCCAAGCTATACATATACCATATATTGCCTTGCACATATTTCGTGCTAGTACCTAATTTTGTCATCCATTTCGGACATCACATTGCACTGTACTATGTGGAAATAGTACTATTTATGTGAAACTATTCATAAACTGTAAACATGTGTCGGTAGGCAATAGGATAAATACTTCCGGCTCATCGGGCTGGTGCGAATATTTCAATGTCTGTATGTGCCAAACCGTTGGTTTCTGACACACCTTTACGCATCACTCGCTCGCTGCGCTCGCTCGAAAACTATAGCCTAACCTAAAACCAATCCACCTTGCGTTCATTATTCGATATGATGGCGACATATTTCAAATTTGCGATCGTGTCGGATCGGTTGTGAGGTTGGACTAGATTTTTACGAGCGAGCGGAGCGAGCGAGCAACGGTCACAATTTCCAAGCTATACATATACCATATATTGCCTTGCATATATTTCGTGCTAGTACCTAATTTTGTCATCCATTTCGGACATCACATTGCACTGTACTATGTGGAAATAGTACTACTTATGTGAAACTATTCGTAAACTGTAAACATGTGTCGGTAGACAACAGGATAAAGACTTCCGGCTCCTCGGGCTGGTGCGAATATTTCAATGTCCGTATGTGCCAAACCGTTGGTTTGTGACACACCTTTACGCGTCTCTCGCTCGCTGCGCTCGCTCGAAAACTATAGCCTAACCTAAAACCAATCCACCTTGCGTTCATTATTCGATATGATGGCGACATATTTCAAATTAGCGAACGTGTCGAATCGGTTGTGAGGTTGGACTTGATTTTTACGAGCGAGCGGAGCGAGCGAGCAACGGTCACAATTTCCAAGCTATACATATACCATATATTGCCTTGCATATATTTCGTGCTAGTTCCTAATTTTGTCATCCATTTCGGACATCACATTGCACTGTACTATGTGGAAATAGTACTATTTATGTGAAACTATTCGTAAACCGTAAACATGTGTCAGTAGACAACAGGATAAAGACTTCCGGCTCCTCGGGCTGGTGCGAATATTTCAATGTCCGTATGTGCCAAACCGTTGGTTTGTGACACACCTTTACGCGTCTCTCGCTCGCTGCGCTCGCACGAAAGCTATAGCCTAACCTAAAACCAATCCATCTTCCGTTCATTATTCGATATGATGGCGACATATTTCAAATTTGCGAACGTGTCGGATCGGTTGTGAGGGTGGACTAGATTTTTACGAGCGAGCGGAGCGTGCGAGCAACGGTCACAACATCAAAGCTATACAAATACCATATATTGCCTTGCATATATTTCGTGTTATTACCTAATATTGTCAGCCATTTCGGACATCACATTGTACTGTACTATGTGGAAATAGTACTATTTATGTGAAACTATTCGTAAACCGTAAACATGTGTCGGTAGACAACAGGATAAAGACTTCCGGCTCCTCGGGCTTGTGCGAATATTTCAATGTCCGTATGTGCCAAACCGTTGGTTTGTGACACACCTTTACGCGTCTCTCGCTCGCTGCGCTCGCACGAAAGCTATAGCCTAACCTAAAACCAATCCATCTTCCGTTCATTATTCGATATGATGGCGACATATTTCAAATTTGCGAACGTGTCGGATCGGTTGTGAGGTTGGACTTGATTTTTACGAGCGAGCGGAGCGAGCGAGCAACGGTCACAATTTCCAAGCTATACATATACCATATATTGCCTTGCATATATTTCGTGCTAGTACCTAATTTTGTCATCCATTTCGGACATCACATTGCACTGTACTATGTGGAAATCGTACTATTTATGTGAAACTATTCATAAACTGTAAACATGTGTCGGTACGCAATAGGATAAATACTTCCGGCTCATCGGGCTGGTGCGAATATTTCAATGTCCGTATGTGCCAAACCGTTGGTTTCTGACACACCTTTACGCATCACTCGCACGCTGCGCTCGCTCGAAAACTATAGCCTAACCTAAAACCAATCCACCTTGCGTTCATTATTCGATATGATGGCGACATATTTCAAATTTGCGAACGTGTCGGATCGGTTGTGAGGTTGGACTAGATTTTTACGAGCGAGCGGAGCGAGCGAGCAAGGGTCACAATTTCCAAGCTATACATATACCATATATTGCCTTGCATATATTTCGTGCTAGTACCTAATTTTGACATCCATTTCGGACATCACATTGCACTGTACTATGTGGAAATAGTACTATTTATGTGAAACTATTCGTAAACTGTAAACATGTGTCGGTAGACAACAGGATAAAGACTTCCGGCTCCTCGGGCTGGTGCGAATATTTCAATGTCCGTATGTGCCAAACCGTTGGTTTCTGACACACCTTTACGCATCACTCGCACGCTGCGCTCGCTCGAAAACTATAGCCTAACCTAAAACCAATCCACCTTGCGTTCATTATTCGATATGATGGCGACATATTTCAAATTTGCGAACGTGTCGGATCCGTTGTGAGGTTGGACTAGATTTTTACGAGCGAGCGGAGCGAGCGAGCAAGGGTCACAATTTCCAAGCTATACATATACCATATATTGCCTTGCATATATTTCGTGCTAGTACCTAATTTTGTCAGCCATTTCGGACATCACATTGCACTGTACTATGAGGAAACGGTACTAATTTTGTGAAACTATTGGTAAACAGTAAACATTTGTCAGAAGGAAATAGGATAAAGACTTCCGGCTCCTCGGGCTGGTGCGAATATTTCAATGTCCGTATGTGCCAAACCGTTGGTTTGTGACACACCTTTACGCGTCTCTCGCTCGCTGCGCTCGCACGAAAGCTATAGCCTAACCTGAAACCAATCCATCTTCCCTTCATTAGTCGATATGATGGCGACATATTTCAAATTAGCGAACGTGTCGAATCGGTTGTGAGGTTGGACTTGATTTTTACGAGCGAGCGGAGCGAGCGAGCAACGGTCACAATTTCCAAGCTATACATATACCATATATTGCCTTGCATATATTTCGTGCTAGTACCTAATTTTGTCATCCATTTCGGACACCACATTGCACTGTACTATGTGGAAATAGTACTATTTATGTGAAACTATTCGTAAACCGTAAACATGTGTCGGTAGACAACAGGATAAAGACTTCCGGCTCCTCGGGCTGGTGCGAATATTTCAATGTCCGTATGTGCCAAACCGTTGGTTTGTGACACACCTTTACGCGTCTCTCGCTCGCTGCGCTCGCACGAAAGCTATAGCCTAACCTAAAACCAATCCATCTTCCGTTCATTATTCGATATGATGGCGACATATTTCAAATTTGCGAACGTGTCGGATCGGTTGTGAGGGTGGACTAGATTTTTACGAGCGAGCGGAGCGTGCGAGCAACGGTCACAATTTCCAAGCTATACATATACCATATATTGCCTTGCATATATTTCGTGCTAGTACCTAATTTTGTCATCCATTTCGGACATCACATTGCACTGTACTATGAGGAAACGGTACTAATTTTGTGAAACTATTGGTAAACAGTAAACATTTGTCAGAAGGAAATAGGATAAAGACTTCCGGCTCCTCGGGCTGGTGCGAATATTTCAATGTCCGTATGTGCCAAACCGTTGGTTTGTGACACACCTTTACGCGTCTCTCGCTCGCTGCGCTCGCACGAAAGCTATAGCCTAACCTGAAACCAATCCATCTTCCCTTCATTAGTCGATATGATGGCGACATATTTCAAATTAGCGAACGTGTCGAATCGGTTGTGAGGTTGGACTTGATTTTTACGAGCGAGCGGAGCGAGCGAGCAACGGTCACAATTTCCAAGCTATACATATACCATATATTGCCTTGCATATATTTCGTGCTAGTACCTAATTTTGTCATCCATTTCGGACATCACATTGCACTGTACTATGTGGAAATAGTACTATTTATGTGAAACTATTCGTAAACCGTAAACATGTGTCGGTAGACAACAGGATAAAGACTTCCGGCTCCTCGGGCTGGTGCGAATATTTCAATGTCCGTATGTGCCAAACCGTTGGTTTGTGACACACCTTTACGCGTCTCTCGCTCGCTGCGCTCGCACGAAAGCTATAGCCTAACCTAAAACCAATCCATCTTCCGTTCATTATTCGATATGATGGCGACATATTTCAAATTTGCGAACGTGTCGGATCGGTTGTGAGGGTGGACTAGATTTTTACGAGCGAGCGGAGCGTGCGAGCAACGGTCACAACATCAAAGCTATACAAATACCATATATTGCCTTGCATATATTTCGTGTAATTACCTAATATTGTCAGCCATTTCGGACATCACATTGTACTGTACTATGTGGAAATAGTACTATTTATGTGAAACTATTGGTAAACTGTAAACATTCGTCAGTAGCAATAGGATAAAGTCTTCCGGCTCCTCGGGCTGGTGCGAATATTTCAATGTCCGTATGTGCCAAACCGTTGGTTTATGACACACCTTTACGCGTCTCTCGCTCGCTGCGCTCGCTCGAAAACTATAGCCTAACCTAAAACCAATCCACCTTGCGTTCATTATTCGACATGATGGCGACATATTTCAAATTTGCGAACGTGTCGGATCGGTTGTGAGGTTGGACTTGATTTTTACGAGCGAGCGGAGCGAGCGAACAACGGTCACAATTTCCAAGCTATACATATAGCATATATTGCCTTGCATATATTTCGTGCTAGTACCTAATTTTGTCATCCATTTCGGACATCACATTGCACTGTACTATGTGGAAATAGTACTATTTATGTGAAACTATTCATAAACTGTAAACATGTGTCGGTAGGCAATAGGATAAATACTTCCGGCTCATCGGGCTGGTGCGAATATTTCAATGTCCGTATGTGCCAAACCGTTGGTTTATGACACACCTTTACGCATCTCTCGCTCGCTGCGCTCGCTCGAAAACTATAGCCTAACCTAAAACCAATCCACCTTGCGTTCATTATTCTATATGATGGCGACATATTTCAAATTTGCGAACGTGTCGGATCGGTTGTGAGGTTGGACTAGATTTTTACGAGCGAGCGGAGCGAGCGAGCAACGGTCACAATTTCCAAGCTATACATATACCATATATTGCCTTGCATATATTTCGTGCTAGTACCTAATTTTGTCATCCATTTCGGACATCACATTGCACTATACTATGTGGAAATAGTACTATTTATGTGAAACTATTCGTAAACTGTAAACATGTGTCGGTAGACAACAGGATAAAGACTTCCGGCTCCTCGGGCTGGTGCGAATATTTCAATGTCCGTATGTGCCAAACCGTTGGTTTGTGACACACCTTTACGCGTCTCTCGCTCGCTCGAAAACTATAGCCTAACCTAAAACCAATCCACCTTGCGTTCATTATTCGATATGATGGCGACATATTTCAAATTTGCGAACGTGTCGGATCGGTTGTGAGGTTGGACTAGATTTTTACGAGCGAGCGGAGCGAGCGAGCAACGATCACAATTTCCAAGCTATACATATACCATATATTGCCTTGCATATATTTCGTGCTAGTACCTAATTTTGTCATCCATTTCGGACATCACATTGCGCTGTACTATGTGGAAATAGTACTATTTATGTGAAACTATTCGTAAACTGTAAACATGTGTCGGTAGATAACAGGATAAAGACTTCCGCCTCCTCGGGCTGGTGCGAATATTTCAATATCCGTATGTGCCAAGACGTTGGTTTGTGACACACCTTTACGCGTCTCTCGCTCGCTGCGCTCGCACGAAAGCTATAGCCTAACCTAAAACCAATCCATCTTCCATTCATTATTCGATATGGTGGCGACATATTTCTAATTTGCGAACATGTCGGATCGGTTGTGAGGTTGGACTAGATTTTTACGAGCGAGCGGAGCGAGCGAGCAACGGTCACAACTTCCAAGCTATACATATACCATATATTGCCTTGCATATATTTCGTGCTAGTACCTAATTTTGTCAGCCATTTCGGACATCACATTGCACTGTACTATGAGGAAACGGTACTAATTTTGGGAAACTATTGGTAAACCGTAAACATTTGTCAGAAGGAAATAGGATAAAGACTTCCGGCTCCTCGGGCTGGTGCGAATATTTCAATGTCCGTATGTGCCAAACCGTTGGTTTGTGACACACCTTTACGCGTCTCTCGCTCGCTGCGCTCGCACGAAAGCTATAGCCTAACCTGAAACCAATCCATCTTCCCTTCATTAGTCGATATGGTGGCGACATATTTCAAATTTGGGAACGTGTCGGATCGGTTGTGAGGTTGGACTAGATTTTTACGAGCGAGCGGAGCGAGCGAGCAACGGTCACAACATCAAAGCTATACAAATACCATATATTGCCTTGCATATATTTCGTGTTATTACCTAATATTGTCAGCCATTTCGGACATCACATTGTACTGTACTATGTGGAAATAGTACTATTTATGTGAAACTATTGGTAAACTGTAAACATTCGTCAGTAGCAATAGGATAAAGACTTCCGGCTCCTCGGGCTGGTGCGAATATTTCAATGTCCGTATGTGCCAAACCGTTGGTTTATGACACACCTTTACGCGTCTCTCGCTCGCTGCGCTCGCTCGAAAACTATAGCCTAACCTAAAAACAATCCACCTTGCGTTCATAATTCGATATGATGGCGACATGTTTCAAATTTGCGAACGTGTCGGATCGGTTGTGAGGTTGGACTTGATTTTTACGAGCGAGCGGAGCGAGCGAGCAACGGTCACAATTTCCAAGCTATACATATACCATATATTGCCTTGCATATATTTCGTGCTAGTACCTAATTTTGTCATCCATTTCGGACATCACATTGCACTGTACTATGTGGAAATAGTACTATTTATGTGAAACTATTCATAAACTGTAAACATGTGTCGGTAGGCAATAGGATAAATACTTCCGGCTCATCGGGCTGGTGCGAATATTTCAATGTCCGTATGTGCCAAACCGTTGGTTTCTGACACACCTTTACGCATCACTCGCTCGCTGCGCTCGCTAGAAAACTATAGCCTTACCTAAAACCAATCCACCTTGCGTTCATTATTCGATATGATGGCGACATATTTCAAATTTGCGAACGTGTCGGATCGGTTGTGAGGTTGGACTAGATTTTTACGAGCGAGCGGAGCGAGCGAGCAACGGTCACAATTTCCAAGCTATACATATACCATATATTGCCTTGCATATATTTCGTGCTAGTACCTAATTTTGTCATCCATTTCGGACATCACATTGCACTGTACTATGTGGAAATAGTACTATTTATGTGAAACTATTCGTAAACTGTAAACATGTGTCGGTAGACAACAGGATAAAGACTTCCGGCTCCTCGGGCTGGTGCGAATATTTCAATGTCCGTATGTGCCAAACCGTTGGTTTGTGACACACCTTTACGCGTCTCTCGCTCGCTGCGCTCGCTCGAAAACTATAGCCTAACCTAAAACCAATCCACCTTGCGTTCATTATTCGATATGATGGCGACATATTTCAAATTAGCGAACGTGTCGAATCGGTTGTGAGGTTGGACTTGATTTTTACGAGCGAGCGGAGCGAGCGAGCAACGGTCACAATTTCCAAGCTATACATATACCATATATTGCCTTGCATATATTTCGTGCTAGTACCTAATTTTGTCATCCATTTCGGACATCACATTGCACTGTACTATGTGGAGATAGTACTATTTATGTGAAACTATTCGTAAACCGTAAACATGTGTCGGTAGACAACAGGATAAAGACTTCCGGCTCCTCGGGCTGGTGCGAATATTTCAATGTCCGTATGTGCCAAACCGTTGGTTTGTGACACACCTTTACGCGTCTCTCGCTCGCTGCGCTCGCACGAAAGCTATAGCCTAACCTAAAACCAATCCATCTTCCGTTCATTATTCGATATGATGGCGACATATTTCAAATTTGCGAACGTGTCGGATCGGTTGTGAGGGTGGACTAGATTTTTACGAGCGAGCGGAGCGTGCGAGCAACGGTCACAACATCAAAGCTATACAAATACCATATATTGCCTTGCATATATTTCGTGTTATTACCTAATATTGTCAGCCATTTCGGACATCACATTGTACTGTACTATGTGGAAATAGTACTATTTATGTGAAACTATTGGTAAACTGTAAACATTCGTCAGTAGCAATAGGATAAAGTCTTCCGGCTCCTCGGGCTGGTGCGAATATTTCAATGTCCGTATGTGCCAAACCGTTGGTTTATGACACACCTTTACGCGTCTCTCGCTCGCTGCGCTCGCTCGAAAACTATAGCCTAACCTAAAACCAATCCACCTTGCGTTCATTATTCGATATGATGGCGACATATTTCAAATTTGCGAACGTGTCGGATCGGTTGTGAGGTTGGACTTGATTTTTACGAGCGAGCGGAGCGAGCGAGCAACGGTCACAATTTCCAAGCTATACATATACCATATATTGCCTTGCATATATTTCGTGCTAGTACCTAATTTTGTCATCCATTTCGGACATCACATTGCACTGTACTATGTGGAAATCGTACTATTTATGTGAAACTATTCATAAACTGTAAACATGTGTCGGTACGCAATAGGATAAATACTTCCGGCTCATCGGGCTGGTGCGAATATTTCAATGTCCGTATGTGCCAAACCGTTGGTTTCTGACACACCTTTACGCATCACTCGCACGCTGCGCTCGCTCGAAAACTATAGCCTAACCTAAAACCAATCCACCTTGCGTTCATTATTCGATATGATGGCGACATATTTCAAATTTGCGAACGTGTCGGATCGGTTGTGAGGTTGGACTAGATTTTTACGAGCGAGCGGAGCGAGCGAGCAAGGGTCACAATTTCCAAGCTATACATATACCATATATTGCCTTGCATATATTTCGTGCTAGTACCTAATTTTGTCATCCATTTCGGACATCACATTGCACTGTACTATGTGGAAATAGTACTATTTATGTGAAACTATTCGTAAACTGTAAACATGTGTCGGTAGACAACAGGATAAAGACTTCCGGCTCCTCGGGCTGGTGCGAATATTTCAATGTCCGTATGTGCCAAACCGTTGGTTTCTGACACACCTTTACGCATCACTCGCACGCTGCGCTCGCTCGAAAACTATAGCCTAACCTAAAACCAATCCACCTTGCGTTCATTATTCGATATGATGGCGACATATTTCAAATTTGCGAACGTGTCGGATCGGTTGTGAGGTTGGACTAGATTTTTACGAGCGAGCGGAGCGAGCGAGCAAGGGTCACAATTTCCAAGCTATACATATACCATATATTGCCTTGCATATATTTCGTGCTAGTACCTAATTTTGTCAGCCATTTCGGACATCACATTGCACTGTACTATGAGGAAACGGTACTAATTTTGTGAAACTATTGGTAAACCGTAAACATTTGTCAGAAGGAAATAGGATAAAGACTTCCGGCTCCTCGGGCTGGTGCGAATATTTCAATGTCCGTATGTGCCAAACCGTTGGTTTGTGACACACCTTTACGCGTCTCTCGCTCGCTGCGCTCGCACGAAAGCTATAGCCTAACCTGAAACCAATCCATCTTCCCTTCATTAGTCGATATGGTGGCAACATATTTCAAATTTGGGAACGTGTCGGATCGGTTGTGAGGTTGGACTAGATTTTTACGAGCGAGCGGAGCGAGCGAGCAACGGTCACAACATCAAAGCTATACAAATACCATATATTGCCTTGCATATATTTCGTGTTATTACCTAATTTTGTCAGCCATTTCGGACATCACATTGTACTGTACTATGTGGAAATAGTACTATTTATGTGAAACTATTGGTAAACCGTAAACATTTGTCAGAAGGAAATAGGATAAAGACTTCCGGCTCCTCGGGCTGGTGCGAATATTTCAATGTCCGTATGTGCCAAACCGTTGGTTTATGACACACCTTTACGCGTCTCTCGCTCGCTGCGCTCGCTCGAAAACTATAGCCTAACCTAAAACCAATCCACCTTGCGTTCATTATTCGATATGATGGCGACATATTTCAAATTTGCGAACGTGTCGGATCGGTTGTGAGGTTGGACTTGATTTTTACGAGCGAGCGGAGCGAGCGAGCAACGGTCACAATTTCCAAGCTATACATATACCATATATTGCCTTGCATATATTTCGTGCTTGTACCTAATTTTGTCAGCCATTTCGGACATCACGTTGCACTGTACTATGAGGTAACGGTACTAATTATGTGAAACTATTGGTAAACCGTAAACATTTGTCAGAAGGCAATAGGATAAAGACTTCCGGCTCCTGTGGCTGGTGCGAATATTTCAATGTCCGTATGTGCCAAACCGTTGGTTTATGACACACCTTTACGCGTCTCTCGCTCGCTGCGCTCGCTCGAAAACTATAGCCTAACCTAAAACCAATCCATATTGAGTTGAGTATTTCATATGATGGCGACATATTTCAAATTTGCGAACGTGTCCGATCGGTTGTGAGGTTGGACTAGATTTTTACGAGCGAGCGGAGCGAGCGAGCTACGGTCACAATTTCCAAGCTATACATATACCATATATTGCCTTGCATATATTTCGTGCTAGTACCTAATTTTGTCATCCATTTCGGACATCACATTGCACTGTACTATGTGGAAATAGTACTATTTATGTGAAACTATTCATAAACTGTAAACATGTGTCGGTAGGCAATAGGATAAATACTTCCGGCTCATCGGGCTGGTGCGAATATTTCAATGTCCGTATGTGCCAAACCGTTGGTTTATGACACACCTTTACGCATCTCTCGCTCGCTGCGCTCGCTCGAAAACTATAGCCTAACCTAAAACCAATCCACCTTGCGTTCATTATTCGATATGATGGCGACATATTTCAAATTTGCGAACGTGTCGGATCGGTTGTGAGGTTGGACTAGATTTTTATGAGCGAGCGGAGCGAGCGAGCAACGGTCACAATTTCCAAGCTATACATATACCATATATTGCCTTGCATATATTTCGTGCTAGTACCTAATTTTGTCATCCATTTCGGACATCACATTGCACTGTACTATGTGGAAATAGTACTATTTATGTGAAACTATTCGTAAACTGTAAACATGTGTCGGTAGACAACAGGATAAAGACTTCCCGCTCCTCGGGCTGGTGCGAATATTTCAATGTCCGTATGTGCCAAACCGTTGGTTTATGACACAACTTTACGCATCTCTCGCTCGCTGCGCTCGCTCGAAAACTATAGCCTAACCTAAAACCAATCCATCTTCTGTTCATTATTCGATATGGTGGCGACATATTTCTAATTTGCGAACATGTCGGATCGGTTGTGAGGTTGGACTAGATTTTTACGAGCGAGCGGAGCGAGCGAGCAACGGTCACAACTTCCAAGCTATACATATACCATATATTGCCTTGCATATATTTCGTGCTAGTACCTAATTTTGTCAGCCATTTCGGACATCACATTGCACTGTACTATGAGGAAACGGTACTAATTTTGGGAAACTATTGGTAAACCGTAAACATTTGTCAAAGGAAATAGGATAAAGACTTCCGGCTCCTCGGGCTGGTGCGAATATTTCAATGTCCGTATGTGCCAAACCGTTGTTTGTGACACAGCTTTACGCATCACTCGCTCGCTGCGCTCGCTAGAAAACTATAGCCTTACCTAAAACCAATCCACCTTGCGTTCATTATTCGATATGATGGCGACATATTTCAAATTTGCGAACGTGTCGGATCGGTTTGTGAGGTTGGACTTGATTTTTACGAGCGAGCGGAGCGAGCGAGCAACGGTCACAATTTCCAAGCTATACATATACCATATATTGCCTTGCATATATTTCGTGCTAGTACCCTAATTTTGTCATCCATTTCGGACATCACATTGCACTGTACTATGTGGAAATAGTACTACTTATGTGAAACTATTCATAAACTGTAAACATGTGTCGGTAGGCAATAGGATAAATACTTCCGGCTCATCGGGCTGGTGCGAATATTTCAATGTCCGTATGTGCCAAACCGTTGGTTTCTGACACACCTTTACGCATCACTCGCTCGCTGCGCTCGCTAGAAAACTATAGCCTTACCTAAAACCAATCCACCTTGCGTTCATTATTCGATATGATGGCGACATATTTCAAATTTGCGAACGTGTCGGATCGGTTGTGAGGTTGGACTAGATTTTTTTTTACGAGCGAGCGGAGCGAGCGAGCAACGGTCACAATTTCCAAGCTATACATATACCATATATTGCCTTGCATATATTTCGTGCTAGTACCTAATTTTGTCATCCATTTCGGACATCACATTGCACTGTACTATGTGGAGATAGTACTATTTATGTGAAACTATTCGTAAACCGTAAACATGTGTCGGGTAGAACAACAGGATAAAGACTTCCGGCTCCTCGGGCTGGTGCGAATATTTCAATGTCCGTATGTGCCAAACCGTTGGTTTGTGACACACCTTTACGCGTCTCTCGCTCGCTGCGCTCGCACGAAAGCTATAGGCCTAACCTAAAACCAATCCATCTTCCGTTCATTATTCGATATGATGGCGACATATTTCAAATTTGCGAACGTGTCGGATCGGTTGTGAGGGTGGACTAGATTTTTACGAGCGAGCGGAGCGTGCGAGCAACGGTCACAACATCAAAGCTATACAAATACCATATATTGCCTTGCATATATTTCGTGTTATTACCTAATATTGTCAGCCATTTCGGACATCACATTGTACTGTACTATGTGGAAATAGTACTATTTATGTGAAACTATTGGTAAACTGTAAACATTCGTCAGTAGCAATAGGATAAAGTCTTCCGGCTCCTCGGGCTGGTGGCGAATATTTCAATTCCGTATGTGCCAAACCGTTGGTTTATGACACACCTTTACGCGTCTCTCGCTCGCTGCGCTCGCTCGAAAACTATAGCCTAACCTAAAACCAATCCACCTTGCGTTCATTATTCGATATGATGGCGACATATTTCAATTTGCGAACGTGTCGGATCGGTTGTGAGGTTGGACTTGATTTTTACGAGCGAGCGGAGCGAGCGAGCAACGGTCACAATTTCCAAGCTATACATATACCATATATTGCCTTGCATATATTTCGTGCTAGTACCTAATTTTGTCATCCATTTCGGACATCACATTGCACTGTACTATGTGGAAATCGTACTATTTATGTGAAACTATTCATAAACTGTAAACATGTGTCGGTACGCAATAGGATAAATACTTCCGGCTCATCGGGGCTTGGTGCGAATATTTCAATGTCCGTATGTGCCAAACCGTTGGTTTCTGACACACCTTTACGCATCACTCGCACGCTGCGCTCGCTCGAAAACTATAGCCTAACCTAAAACCAATCCACCTTGCGTTCATTATTCGATATGATGGCGACATATTTCAAATTTGCGAACGTGTCGGATCGGTTGTGAGGTTGGACTAGATTTTTTACGAGCGAGCGGAGCGAGCGAGCAAGGGTCACAATTTCCAAGCTATACATATACCATATATTGCCTTGCATATATTTCGTGCTAGTACCTAATTTTGTCATCCATTTCGGACATCACATTGCACTGTACTATGTGGAAATAGTACTATTTATGTGAAACTATTCGTAAACTGTAAACATGTGTCGGTAGACAACAGGATAAAGACTTCCGGCTCCTCGGGCTGGTGCGAATATTTCAATGTCCGTATGTGCCAAACCGTTGGTTTCTGACACACCTTTACGCATCACTCGCACGCTGGAAAACTATAGCCTAACCTAAAACCAATCCACCTTGCGTTCATTATTCGATATGATGGCGACATATTTCAAATTTGCGAACGTGTCGGATCGGTTGTGAGGTTGGACTAGATTTTTACGAGCGAGCGGAGCGAGCGAGCAAGGGTCACAATTTCCAAGCTATACATATACCATATATTGCCTTGCATATATTTCGTGCTAGTACCTAATTTTGTCAGCCATTTCGGACATCACATTGCACTGTACTATGAGGAAACGGTACTAATTTTGTGAAACTATTGGTAAACCGTAAACATTTGTCAGAAGGAAATAGGATAAAGACTTCCGGCTCCTCGGGCTGGTGCGAATATTTCAATGTCCGTATGTGCCAAACCGTTGGTTTGTGACACACCTTTACGCGTCTCTCGCTCGCTGCGCTCGCACGAAAGCTATAGCCTAACCTGAAACCAATCCATCTTCCCTTCATTAGTCGATATGGTGGCAACATATTTCAAATTTGGGAACGTGTCGGATCGGTTGTGAGGTTGGACTAGATTTTTACGAGCGAGCGGAGCGGGCGAGCAACGGTCACAACATCAAAGCTATACAAATACCATATATTGCCTTGCATATATTTCGTGTTATTACCTAATTTTGTCAGCCATTTCGGACATCACATTGTACTGTACTATGTGGAAATAGTACTATTTATGTGAAACTATTGGTAAACCGTAAACATTTGTCAGAAGGAAATAGGATAAAGACTTCCGGCTCCTCGGGCTGGTGCGAATATTTCAATGTCCGTATGTGCCAAACCGTTGGTTTATGACACACCTTTACGCGTCTCTCGCTCGCTGCGCTCGCTCGAAAACTATAGCCTAACCAAAAACCAATCCATATTGCGTTGAGTATTTCATATGATGGCGACATATTTCAAATTTGCGAACGTGTCCGATCGGTTGTGAGGTTGGACTAGATTTTTACGAGCGAGCGGAGCGAGCGAGCAACGGTCACAATTTACAAGCTATACATATACCATATATTGCCTTGCATATATTTCGTGCTATTACCTAATTTTGTCATCCATTTCGGACATCACATTGCACTGTACTATGTGGAAATAGTACTATTTATGTGAAACTATTCATAAACTGTAAACATGTGTCGGTAGGCAATAGGATAAATACTTCCGGCTCATCGGGCTGGTGCGAATATTTCAATGTCCGTATGTGCCAAACCGTTGGTTTATGACACACCTTTACGCATCTCTCGCTCGCTGCGCTCGCTCGAAAACTATAGCCTAACCTAAAACCAATCCACCTTGCGTTCATTATTCGATATGATGGCGACATATTTCAAATTAGCGAACGTGTCGAATCGGTTGTGAGGTTGGACTTGATTTTTACGAGCGAGCGGAGCGAGCGAGCAACGGTCACAATTTCCAAGCTATACATATACCATATATTGCCTTGCATATATTTCGTGCTAGTACCTAATTTTGTCATCCATTTCGGACATCACATTGCACTGTACTATGTGGAAATAGTACTATTTATGTGAAACTATTCGTAAACTGTAAACATGTGTCAGTAGACAACAGGATAAAGACTTCCGGCTCCTCGGGCTGGTGCGAATATTTCAATGTCCGTATGTGCCAAACCGTTGGTTTGTGACACACCTTTACGCGTCTCTCGCTCGCTGCGCTCGCACGAATGCTATAGCCTAACCTAAAACCAATCCATCTTCCGTTCATTATTCGATATGGTGGCGACATATTTCAAATTTGCGAACGTGTCGGATCGGTTGTGAGGGTGGACTAGATTTTTACGAGCGAGCGGAGCGTGCGAGCAACGGTCACAACATCAAAGCTATACAAATACCATATATTGCCTTGCATATATTTCGTGTTATTACCTAATATTGTCAGCCATTTCGGACATCACATTGTACTGTACTATGTGGAAATAGTACTATTTATGTGAAACTATTGGTAAACTGTAAACATTCGTCAGTAGCAATAGGATAAAGACTTCCGGCTCCTCGGGCTGGTGCGAATATTTCAATGTCCGTATGTGCCAAACCGTTGGTTTATGACACACCTTTACGCGTCTCTCGCTCGCTGCGCTCGCTCGAAAACTATAGCCTAACCTAAAACCAATCCACCTTGCGTTCATAATTCGATATGATGGCGACATGTTTCAAATTTGCGAACGTGTCGGATCGGTTGTGAGGTTGGACTTAATTTTTACGAGCGAGCGGAGCGAGCGAGCAACGGTCACAATTTCCAAGCTATACATATACCATATATTGCCTTGCATATATTTCGTGCTAGTACCTAATTTTGTCATCCATTTCGGACATCACATTGCACTGTACTATGTGGAAATAGTACTATTTATGTGAAACTATTCATAAACTGTAAACATGTGTCGGTAGGCAATAGGATAAATACTTCCGGCTCATCGGGCTGGTGCGAATATTTCAATGTCCGTATGTGCCAAACCGTTGGTTTCTGACACACCTTTACGCATCACTCGCTCGCTGCGCTCGCTCGAAAACTATAGCCTAACCTAAAACCAATCCACCTTGCGTTCATTATTCGATATGATGGCGACATATTTCAAATTTGCGAACGTGTCGGATCGGTTGTGAGGTTGGACTAGATTTTTACGAGCGAGCGGAGCGAGCGAGCAACGGTCACAATTTCCAAGCTATACATATACCATATATTGCCTTGCATATATTTCGTGCTAGTACCTAATTTTGTCATCCATTTCGGACATCACATTGCACTGTACTATGTGGAAATAGTACTATTTATGTGAAACTATTCGTAAACTGTAAACATGTGTCGGTAGACAACAGGATAAAGACTTCCGGCTCCTCGGGCTGGTGCGAATATTTCAATGTCCGTGTGTGCCAAACCGTTGGTTTGTGACACACCTTTACGCGGCTCTCGCTCGCTGCGCTCGCTCGAAAACTATAGCCTAACCTAAAACCAATCCACCTTGCGTTCATTATTCGATATGATGGCGACATATTTCAAATTAGCGAACGTGTCGAATCGGTTGTGAGGTTGGACTTGATTTTTACGAGCGAGCGGAGCGAGCGAGCAACGGTCACAATTTCCAAGCTATACATATACCATATATTGCCTTGCATATATTTCGTGCTAGTACCTAATTTTGTCATCCATTTCGGACATCACATTGCACTGTACTATGTGGAAATAGTACTATTTATGTGAAACTATTCGTAAACCGTAAACATGTGTCGGTAGACAACAGGATAAAGACTTCCGGCTCCTCGGGCTGGTGCGAATATTTCAATGTCCGTATGTGCCAAACCGTTGGTTTGTGACACACCTTTACGCGTCTCTCGCTCGCTGCGCTCGCACGAAAGCTATAGCCTAACCTAAAACCAATCCATCTTCCGTTCATTATTCGATATGATGGCGACATATTTCAAATTTGCGAACGTGTCGGATCGGTTGTGAGGGTGGACTAGATTTTTACGAGCGAGCGGAGCGTGCGAGCAACGGTCACAACATCAAAGCTATACAAATACCATATATTGCCTTGCATATATTTCGTGTTATTACCTAATATTGTCAGCCATTTCGGACATCACATTGTACTGTACTATGTGGAAATAGTACTATTTATGTGAAACTATTGGTAAACTGTAAACATTCGTCAGTAGCAATAGGATAAAGTCTTCCGGCTCCTCGGGCTGGTGCGAATATTTCAATGTCCGTATGTGCCAAACCGTTGGTTTATGACACACCTTTACGCGTCTCTCGCTCGCTGCGCTCGCTCGAAAACTATAGCCTAACCTAAAACCAATCCACCTTGCGTTCATTATTCGATATGATGGCGACATATTTCAAATTTGCGAACGTGTCGGATCGGTTGTGAGGTTGGACTTGATTTTTACGAGCGAGCGGAGCGAGCGAGCAACGGTCACAATTTCCAAGCTATACATATACCATATATTGCCTTGCATATATTTCGTGCTAGTACCTAATTTTGTCATCCATTTCGGACATCACATTGCACTGTACTATGTGGAAATAGTACTATTTATGTGAAACTATTCATAAACTGTAAACATGTGTCGGTAGGCAATAGGATAAATACTTCCGGCTCATCGGGCTGGTGCGAATATTTCAATGTCCGTATGTGCCAAACCGTTGGTTTATGACACACCTTTACGCATCTCTCGCTCGCTGCGCTCGCTCGAAAACTATAGCCTAACCTAAAACCAATCCACCTTGCGTTCATTATTCTATATGATGGCGACATATTTCAAATTTGCGAACGTGTCGGATCGGTTGTGAGGTTGGACTAGATTTTTACGAGCGAGCGGAGCGAGCGAGCAACGGTCACAATTTCCAAGCTATACATATACCATATATTGCCTTGCATATATTTCGTGCTAGTACCTAATTTTGTCAGCCATTTCGGACATCACATTGCACTGTACTATGAGGAAACGGTACTAATTTTGTGAAACTATTGGTAAACCGTAAACATTTGTCAGAAGGAAATAGGATAAAGACTTCCGGCTCCTCGGGCTGGTGAGAATATTTCAATGTCCGTATGTGCCAAACCGTTGGTTTGTGACACACCTTTACGCGTCTCTCGCTCGCTGCGCTCGCACGAATGCTATAGCCTAACCTAAAACCAATCCATCTTCCGTTCATTATTCGATATGGTGGCGACATATTTCAAATTTGCGAACGTGTCGGATCGGTTGTGAGGGTGGACTAGATTTTTACGAGCGAGCGGAGCGTGCGAGCAACGGTCACAACATCAAAGCTATACAAATACCATATATTGCCTTGCATATATTTCGTGTTATTACCTAATATTGTCAGCCATTTCGGACATCACATTGTACTGTACTATGTGGAAATAGTACTATTTATGTGAAACTATTGGTAAACTGTAAACATTCGTCAGTAGCAATAGGATAAAGACTTCCGGCTCCTCGGGCTGGTGCGAATATTTCAATGTCCGTATGTGCCAAACCGTTGGTTTATGACACACCTTTACGAGTCTCTCGCTCGCTGCGCTCGCTCGAAAACTATAGCCTAACCTAAAAACAATCCACCTTGCGTTCATAATTCGATATGATGGCGACATGTTTCAAATTTGCGAACGTGTCGGATCGGTTGTGAGGTTGGACTTGATTTTTACGAGCGAGCGGAGCGAGCGAGCAACGGTCACAATTTCCAAGCTATACATATACCATATATTGCCTTGCATATATTTCGTGCTAGTACCTAATTTTGTCATCCATTTCGGACATCACATTGCACTGTACTATGTGGAAATAGTACTATTTATGTGAAACTATTCATAAACTGTAAACATGTGTCGGTAGGCAATAGGATAAATACTTCCGGCTCATCGGGCTGGTGCGAATATTTCAATGTCCGTATGTGCCAAACCGTTGGTTTCTGACACACCTTTACGCATCACTCGCTCGCTGCGCTCGCTCGAAAACTATAGCCTAACCTAAAACCAATCCACCTTGCGTTCATTATTCGATATGATGGCGACATATTTCAAATTTGCGAACGTGTCGGATCGGTTGTGAGGTTGGACTAGATTTTTACGAGCGAGCGGAGCGAGCGAGCAACGGTCACAATTTCCAAGCTATACATATACCATATATTGCCTTGCATATATTTCGTGCTAGTACCTAATTTTGTCATCCATTTCGGATATCACATTGCACTGTACTATGTGGAAATAGTACTATTTATGTGAAACTATTCGTAAACTGTAAACATGTGTCGGTAGACAACAGGATAAAGACTTCCGGCTCCTCGGGCTGGTGCGAATATTTCAATGTCCGTATGTGCCAAACCGTTGGTTTGTGACACACCTTTACGCGTCTCTCGCTCGCTGCGCTCGCTCGAAAACTATAGCCTAACCTAAAACCAATCCACCTTGCGTTCATTATTCGATATGATGGCGACATATTTCAAATTAGCGAACGTGTCGAATCGGTTGTGAGGTTGGACTTGATTTTTACGAGCGAGCGGAGCGAGCGAGCAACGGTCACAATTTCCAAGCTATACATATACCATATATTGCCTTGCATATATTTCGTGCTAGTACCTAATTTTGTCATCCATTTCGGACATCACATTGCACTGTACTATGTGGAAATAGTACTATTTATGTGAAACTATTCGTAAACCGTAAACATGTGTCGGTAGACAACAGGATAAAGACTTCCGGCTCCTCGGGCTGGTGCGAATATTTCAATGTCCGTATGTGCCAAACCGTTGGTTTGTGACACACCTTTACGCGTCCCTCGCTCGCTGCGCTCGCACGAAAGCTATAGCCTAACCTAAAACCAATCCATCTTCCGTTCATTATTCGATATGATGGCGACATATTTCAAATTTGCGAACGTGTCGGATCGGTTGTGAGGGTGGACTATATTTTTACGAGCGAGCGGAGCGTGCGAGCAACGGTCACAACATCAAAGCTATACAAATACCATATATTGCCTTGCATATATTTCGTGTTATTACCTAATATTGTCAGCCGTTTCGGACATCACATTGTACTGTACTATGTGGAAATAGTACTATTTATGTGAAACTATTGGTAAACTGTAAACATTCGTCAGTAGCAATAGGATAAAGTCTTCCGGTTCCTGGGGCTGGTGCGAATATTTCAATGTCCGTATGTGCCAAACCGTTGGTTTATGACACACCTTTACGCGTCTCTCGCTCGCTGCGCTCGCTCGAAAACTATAGCCTAACCTAAAACCAATCCACCTTGCGTTCATTATTCTATATGATGGCGACATATTTCAAATTTGCGAACGTGTCGGATCGGTTGTGAGGTTGGACTAGATTTTTACGAGCGAGCGGAGCGAGCGAGCAACGGTCACAATTTCCAAGCTATACATATACCATATATTGCCTTGCATATATTTCGTGCTAGTACCTAATTTTGTCATCCATTTCGGACATCACATTGCACTGTACTATGCGGAAATAGTACTATTTATGTGAAACTATTCGTAAACTGTAAACATGTGTCGGTAGACAACAGGATAAAGACTTCCGGCTCCTCGGGCTGGTGCGAATATTTCAATGTCCGTATGTGCCAAACCGTTGGTTTGTGAGACACCTTTACGCGTCTCTCGCTCGCTCGAAAACTATAGCATAACCTAAAACCAATCCACCTTGCGTTCATTATTCGATATGATGGCGACATATTTCAAATTTGCGAACGTGTCGGATCGGTTGTGAGGTTGGACTTGATTTTTACGAGCGAGCGGAGCGAGCGAGCAACGGTCACAATTTCCAAGCTATACATATACCATATATTGCCTTGCATATATTTCGTGCTAGTACCTAATTTTGTCATCCATTTCGGACATCACATTGCACTGTACTATGTGGAAATAGTACTATTTATGTGAAACTATTCATAAACTGTAAACATGTGTCGGTAGGCAATAGGATAAATACTTCCGGCTCATCGGGCTGGTGCGAATATTTCAATGTCCGTATGTGCCAAACCGTTGGTTTATGACACACCTTTACGCATCTCTCGCTCGCTGCGCTCGCTCGAAAACTATAGCCTAACCTAAAACCAATCCACCTTGCGTTCATTATTCTATATGATGGCGACATATTTCAAATTTGCGAACGTGTCGGATCGGTTGTGAGGTTGGACTAGATTTTTACGAGCGAGCGGAGCGAGCGAGCAACGGTCACAATTTCCAAGCTATACATATACCATATATTGCCTTGCATATATTTCGTGCTAGTACCTAATTTTGTCATCCATTTCGGACATCACATTGCACTGTACTATGTGGAAATAGTACTATTTATGTGAAACTATTCGTAAACTGTAAACATGTGTCGGTAGACAACAGGATAAAGACTTCCGGCTCCTCGGGCTGGTGCGAATATTTCAATGTCCGTATGTGCCAAACCGTTGGTTTGTGACACACCTTTACGCGTCTCTCGCTCGCTCGAAAACTATAGCCTAACCTAAAACCAATCCACCTTGCGTTCATTATTCGATATGATGGCGACATATTTCAAATTTGCGAACGTGTCGGATCGGTTGTGAGGTTGGACTAGATTTTTACGAGCGAGCGGAGCGAGCGAGCAACGATCACAATTTCCAAGCTATACATATACCATATATTGCCTTGCATATATTTCGTGCTAGTACCTAATTTTGTCATCCATTTCGGACATCACATTGCGCTGTACTATGTGGAAATAGTACTATTTATGTGAAACTATTCGTAAACTGTAAACATGTGTCGGTAGATAACAGGATAAAGACTTCCGCCTCCTCGGGCTGGTGCGAATATTTCAATATCCGTATGTGCCAAGCCGTTGGTTTGTGACACACCTTTACGCGTCTCTCGCTCGCTGCGCTCGCACGAAAGCTATAGCCTAACCTAAAACCAATCCATCTTCCATTCATTATTCGATATGGTGGCGACATATTTCAAATTTGCGAACGTGTCGGATCGGTTGTGAGGGTGGACTAGATTTTTACGAGCGAGCGGAGCGAGCGAGCAACGGTCACAACATCAAAGCTATACAAATGCCATATATTGCCTTGCATATGTTTCGTGTTATTACCTAATTTTGTCAGCCATTTCGGACATCACATTGTACTGTACTATGTGGAAATAGTACTATTTATGTGAAACTATTGGTAAACTGTAAACATTCGTCAGTCGCAATAGGATGAAGATTTCCGGCTCCTGGGGCTGGTGCGAATATTTCAATGTCCGTATGTGCCAAACCGTTGGTTTATGACACACCTTTACGCGTCTCTCGCTCGCTGCGCTCGCTCGAAAACTATAGCCTAACCTAAAACCAATCCATATTGAGTTGAGTATTTCATATGATGGCGACATATTTCAAATTTGCGAACGTGTCCGATCGGTTGTGAGGTTGGACTAGATTTTTACGAGCGAGCGGAGCGAGCGAGCTACGGTCACAATTTCCAAGCTATACATATACCATATATTGCCTTGCATATATTTCGTGCTAGTACCTAATTTTGTCATCCATTTCGGACATCACATTGCACTGTACTATGTGGAAATAGTACTATTTATGTGAAACTATTCATAAACTGTAAACATGTGTCGGTAGGCAATAGGATAAATACTTCCGGCTCATCGGGCTGGTGCGAATATTTCAATGTCCGTATGTGCCAAACCGTTGGTTTATGACACACCTTTACGCATCTCTCGCTCGCTGCGCTCGCTCGAAAACTATAGCCTAACCTAAAACCAATCCACCTTGCGTTCATTATTCGATATGATGGCGACATATTTCAAATTTGCGAACGTGTCGGATCGGTTGTGAGGTTGGACTAGATTTTTACGAGCGAGCGGAGCGAGCGAGCAACGGTCACAATTTCCAAGCTATACATATACCATATATTGCCTTGCATATATTTCGTGCTAGTACCTAATTTTGTCATCCATTTCGGACATCACATTGCACTGTACTATGTGGAAATAGTACTATTTATGTGAAACTATTCGTAAACTGTAAACATGTGTCGGTAGACAACAGGATAAAGACTTCCGGCTCCTCGGGCTGGTGCGAATATTTCAATGTCCGTATGTGCCAAACCGTTGGTTTGTGACACACCTTTACGCGTCTCTCGCTCGCTCGAAAACTATAGCCTAACCTAAAACCAATCCATATTGAGTTGAGTATTTCATATGATGGCGACATATTTCAAATTTGCGAACGTGTCCGATCGGTTGTGAGGTTGGACTAGATTTTTACGAGCGAGCGGAGCGAGCGAGCTACGGTCACAATTTCCAAGCTATACATATACCATATATTGCCTTGCATATATTTCGTGCTAGTACCTAATTTTGTCATCCATTTCGGACATCACATTGCACTGTACTATGTGGAAATAGTACTATTTATGTGAAACTATTCATAAACTGTAAACATGTGTCGGTAGGCAATAGGATAAATACTTCCGGCTCATCGGGCTGGTGCGAATATTTCAATGTCCGTATGTGCCAAACCGTTGGTTTATGACACACCTTTACGCATCTCTCGCTCGCTGCGCTCGCTCGAAAACTATAGCCTAACCTAAAACCAATCCACCTTGCGTTCATTATTCGATATGATGGCGACATATTTCAAATTTGCGAACGTGTCGGATCGGTTGTGAGGTTGGACTAGATTTTTATGAGCGAGCGGAGCGAGCGAGCAACGGTCACAATTTCCAAGCTATACATATACCATATATTGCCTTGCATATATTTCGTGCTAGTACCTAATTTTGTCATCCATTTCGGACATCACATTGTACTGTACTATGTGGAAATAGTACTATTTATGTGAAACTATTCGTAAACTGTAAACATGTGTCGGTAGACAACAGGATAAAGACTTCCGGCTCCTCGGGCTGGTGCGAATATTTCAATGTCCGTATGTGCCAAACCGTTGGTTTGTGAGACACCTTTACGCGTCTCTCGCTCGCTCGAAAACTATAGCATAACCTAAAACCAATCCACCTTGCGTTCATTATTCGATATGATGGCGACATATTTCAAATTTGCGAACGTGTCGGATCGGTTGTGAGGTTGGACTTGATTTTTACGAGCGAGCGGAGCGAGCGAGCAACGGTCACAATTTCCAAGCTATACATATACCATATATTGCCTTGCATATATTTCGTGCTAGTACCTAATTTTGTCATCCATTTCGGACATCACATTGCACTGTACTATGTGGAAATAGTACTATTTATGTGAAACTATTCATAAACTGTAAACATGTGTCGGTAGGCAATAGGATAAATACTTCCGGCTCATCGGGCTGGTGCGAATATTTCAATGTCCGTATGTGCCAAACCGTTGGTTTATGACACACCTTTACGCATCTCTCGCTCGCTGCGCTCGCTCGAAAACTATAGCCTAACCTAAAACCAATCCACCTTGCGTTCATTATTCTATATGATGGCGACATATTTCAAATTTGCGAACGTGTCGGATCGGTTGTGAGGTTGGACTAGATTTTTACGAGCGAGCGGAGCGAGCGAGCAACGGTCACAATTTCCAAGCTATACATATACCATATATTGCCTTGCATATATTTCGTGCTAGTACCTAATTTTGTCATCCATTTCGGACATCACATTGCACTGTACTATGTAGAAATAGTACTATTTATGTGAAACTATTCGTAAACTGTAAACATGTGTCGGTAGACAACAGGATAAAGACTTCTGGCTCCTCGGGCTGGTGCGAATATTTCAATGTCCGTATGTGCCAAACCGTTGGTTTGTGACACACCTTTACGCGTCTCTCGCTCGCTCGAAAACTATAGCCTAACCTAAAACCAATCCACCTTGCGTTCATTATTCGATATGATGGCGACATATTTCAAATTTGCGAACGTGTCGGATCGGTTGTGAGGTTGGACTAGATTTTTACGAGCGAGCGGAGCGAGCGAGCAACGATCACAATTTCCAAGCTATACATATACCATATATTGCCTTGCATATATTTCGTGCTAGTACCTAATTTTGTCATCCATTTCGGACATCACATTGCGCTGTACTATGTGGAAATAGTACTATTTATGTGAAACTATTCGTAAACTGTAAACATGTGTCGGTAGATAACAGGATAAAGACTTCCGCCTCCTCGGGCTGGTGCGAATATTTCAATATCCGTATGTGCCAAGCCGTTGGTTTGTGACACACCTTTACGCGTCTCTCGCTCGCTGCGCTCGCACGAAAGCTATAGCCTAACCTAAAACCAATCCATCTTCCATTCATTATTCGATATGGTGGCGACATATTTCAAATTTGCGAACGTGTCGGATCGGTTGTGAGGGTGGACTAGATTTTTACGAGCGAGCGGAGCGAGCGAGCAACGGTCACAACATCAAAGCTATACAAATGCCATATATTGCCTTGCATATGTTTCGTGTTATTACCTAATTTTGTCAGCCATTTCGGACATCACATTGTACTGTACTATGTGGAAATAGTACTATTTATGTGAAACTATTGGTAAACTGTAAACATTCGTCAGTCGCAATAGGATGAAGATTTCCGGCTCCTGGGGCTGGTGCGAATATTTCAATGTCCGTATGTGCCAAACCGTTGGTTTATGACACACCTTTACGCGTCTCTCGCTCGCTGCGCTCGCTCGAAAACTATAGCCTAACCTAAAACCAATCCATATTGAGTTGAGTATTTCATATGATGGCGACATATTTCAAATTTGCGAACGTGTCCGATCGGTTGTGAGGTTGGACTAGATTTTTACGAGCGAGCGGAGCGAGCGAGCTACGGTCACAATTTCCAAGCTATACATATACCATATATTGCCTTGCATATATTTCGTGCTAGTACCTAATTTTGTCATCCATTTCGGACATCACATTGCACTGTACTATGTGGAAATAGTACTATTTATGTGAAACTATTCATAAACTGTAAACATGTGTCGGTAGGCAATAGGATAAATACTTCCGGCTCATCGGGCTGGTGCGAATATTTCAATGTCCGTATGTGCCAAACCGTTGGTTTATGACACACCTTTACGCATCTCTCGCTCGCTGCGCTCGCTCGAAAACTATAGCCTAACCTAAAACCAATCCACCTTGCGTTCATTATTCGATATGATGGCGACATATTTCAAATTTGCGAACGTGTCGGATCGGTTGTGAGGTTGGACTAGATTTTTACGAGCGAGCGGAGCGAGCGAGCAACGGTCACAATTTCCAAGCTATACATATACCATATATTGCCTTGCATATATTTCGTGCTAGTACCTAATTTTGTCATCCATTTCGGACATCACATTGCACTGTACTATGTGGAAATAGTACTATTTATGTGAAACTATTCGTAAACTGTAAACATGTGTCGGTAGACAACAGGATAAAGACTTCCGGCTCCTCGGGCTGGTGCGAATATTTCAATGTCCGTATGTGCCAAACCGTTGGTTTGTGACACACCTTTACGCGTCTCTCGCTCGCTCGAAAACTATAGCCTAACCTAAAACCAATCCATATTGAGTTGAGTATTTCATATGATGGCGACATATTTCAAATTTGCGAACGTGTCCGATCGGTTGTGAGGTTGGACTAGATTTTTACGAGCGAGCGGAGCGAGCGAGCTACGGTCACAATTTCCAAGCTATACATATACCATATATTGCCTTGCATATATTTCGTGCTAGTACCTAATTTTGTCATCCATTTCGGACATCACATTGCACTGTACTATGTGGAAATAGTACTATTTATGTGAAACTATTCATAAACTGTAAACATGTGTCGGTAGGCAATAGGATAAATACTTCCGGCTCATCGGGCTGGTGCGAATATTTCAATGTCCGTATGTGCCAAACCGTTGGTTTATGACACACCTTTACGCATCTCTCGCTCGCTGCGCTCGCTCGAAAACTATAGCCTAACCTAAAACCAATCCACCTTGCGTTCATTATTCGATATGATGGCGACATATTTCAAATTTGCGAACGTGTCGGATCGGTTGTGAGGTTGGACTAGATTTTTATGAGCGAGCGGAGCGAGCGAGCAACGGTCACAATTTCCAAGCTATACATATACCATATATTGCCTTGCATATATTTCGTGCTAGTACCTAATTTTGTCATCCATTTCGGACATCACATTGTACTGTACTATGTGGAAATAGTACTATTTATGTGAAACTATTCGTAAACTGTAAACATGTGTCGGTAGACAACAGGATAAAGACTTCCGGCTCCTCGGGCTGGTGCGAATATTTCAATGTCCGTATGTGCCAAACCGTTGGTTTGTGACACACCTTTACGCGTCTCTCGCTCGCTCGAAAACTATAGCCTAACCTAAAACCAATCCATATTGAGTTGAGTATTTCATATGATGGCGACATATTTCAAATTTGCAAACGTGTCCGATCGGTTGTGAGGTTGGACTAGATTTTTACGAGCGAGCGGAGCGAGCGAGCTACGGTCACAATTTCCAAGCTATACATATACCATATATTGCCTTGCATATATTTCGTGCTAGTACCTAATTTTGTCATCCATTTCGGACATCACATTGCACTGTACTATGTGGAAATAGTACTATTTATGTGAAACTATTCATAAACTGTAAACATGTGTCGGTAGGCAATAGGATAAATACTTCCGGCTCATCGGGCTGGTGCGAATATTTCAATGTCCGTATGTGCCAAACCGTTGGTTTATGACACACCTTTACGCATCTCTCGCTCGCTGCGCTCGCTCGAAAACTATAGCCTAACCTAAAACCAATCCACCTTGCGTTCATTATTCGATATGATGGCGACATATTTCAAATTTGCGAACGTGTCGGATCGGTTGTGAGGTTGGACTAGATTTTTATGAGCGAGCGGAGCGAGCGAGCAACGGTCACAATTTCCAAGCTATACATATACCATATATTGCCTTGCATATATTTCGTGCTAGTACCTAATTTTGTCATCCATTTCGGACATCACATTGCACTGTACTATGTGGAAATAGTACTATTTATGTGAAACTATTCGTAAACTGTAAACATGTGTCGGTAGACAACAGGATAAAGACTTCCGGCTCCTCGGGCTGGTGCGAATATTTCAATGTCCGTATGTGCCAAACCGTTGGTTTGTGACACACCTTTACGCGTCTCTCGCTCGCACGAAAGCTATAGCCTAACCTAAAACCAATCCATCTTCCGTTCATTATTCGATATGGTGGCGACATATTTCAAATTTGCGAACGTGTCGGATGTGAGGGTGGACTAGATTTTTACGAGCGAGCGGAGCGTGCGAGCAACGGTCACAACATCAAAGCTATACAAATACCATATATTGCCTTGCATATATTTCGTGTTATTACCTAATTTTGTCAGCCATTTCGGACATCACATTGCACTGTACTATGTGGAAATAGTACTATTTATGTGAAACTATTCATAAACTGTAAACATGTGTCGGTAGGCAATAGGATAAATACTTCCGGCTCATCGGGCTGGTGCGAATATTGCAATGTCCGTATGTGCCAAACCGTTGGTTTATGACACACCTTTACGCATCTCTCGCTCGCTGCGCTCGCTCGAAAACTATAGCCTAACCTAAAACCAATCCACCTTGCGTTCATTATCCGATATGATGGCGACATATTTCAAATTTGCGAACGTGTCGGATCGGTTGTGAGGTTGGACTTGATTTTTACGAGCGAGCGGAGCGAGCGAGCAACGGTCACAATTTCCAAGCTATACATATACCATATATTGCCTTGCATATATTTCGTGCTAGTACCTAATTTTGTCATCCATTTCGGACATCACATTGCACTGTACTATGTGGAAATAGTACTATTTATGTGAAACTATTGGTAAACTGTAAACATTCGTCAGTAGCAATAGGATAAAGACTTCCGGCTCCTCGGGCTGGTGCGAATATTTCAATGTCCGTATGTGCCAAACCGTTGGTTTATAACACACCTTTACGCGTCTCTCGCTCGCTGCGCCCGCTCGAAAACTATAGCCTAACCTAAAACCAATCCATATTGCGTTGAGTATTTCATATGATGGCGACATATTTCAAATTTGCGAACGTGTCCGATCGGTTGTGAGGTTGGACTAGATTTTTACGAGCGAGCGGAGCGAGCGAGCAACGTTCACAATTTCCAAGCTATACATATACCATATATTGCCTTGCATATATTTCGTGCTAGTACCTAATTTTGTCATCCATTTCGGACATCACATTGCACTGTACTATGTGGAAATAGTACTATTTCTGTGAAACTATTCATAAACTGTAAACATGTGTCGGTAGGCAATAGGATAAATACTTCCGGCTCCTCGGGCTGGTGCGAATATTTCAATGTCCGTATGTGCCAAACCGTTGGTTTATGACACACCTATACGCGTCTCTCGCTCGCTGCGCTCGCTCGAGAACTATAGCCTAACCTAAAACCAATCCATCGTGCGTTCATTATTCGATATGATGGCGACATATTTCAAATTTGCGAACGTGTCGGATCGGTTGTGGGGTTGGACTAGATTTTTTCGAGCGAGCGGAGCGAGCGAGCAACGGTCACAATTTCCAAGCTATACATATACCATATATTGTCTTGCATATATTTCGTGCTTGTACCTAATTTTGTCAGCCATTTCGGACATCACGTTGCACTGTACTATGAGGAAACGGTACTAATTATGTGAAACTATTGGTAAACCGTAAACATTTGTCAGAAGGCAATAGGATAAAGACTTCCGGCTCCTCGGGCTGGTGCGAATATATCAATGTCCGTATGTGCCAAACCGATGGTTTATGACACACCTATACGCGTCTCACGCTCGCTGCGCTCGCTCGAAAACTATAGCCTAACCTAAAACCAATCCATCTTGCGTTCATTATTCGATATGATGGCGACAGATTTCAAATTTGCGAACGTGTCGGATCGGTTGTGGGGTTGGACTAGATTTTTACGAGCGAGCGGAGCGAGCGAGCAACGGTCACAATTTCCAAGCTATACATATACCATATATTGTCTTGCATATATTTCGTGCTTGTACCTAATTTTGTCAGCCATTTCGGACATCACGTTGCACTGTACTATGAGGAAACGGTACTAATTATGTGAAACTATTGGTAAACCGTAAACATTTGTCAGAAGGCAATAGGATAAAGACTTCCGGCTCCTCGGGCTGGTGCGAATATATCAATGTCCGTATGTGCCAAACCGATGGTTTGTGACACACCTTTACGCGTCTCTCGTTCGCAGCGCTCGCACGAAAGCTATAGCCTAACCTAAAACCAATCCATCTTCCGTTCATTATTCGATATGGTGGCGACATATTTCAAATTTGCGAACGTGTGGGATCGGTTGTGAGGTTGGACTAGATTTTTACGAGCGAGCGGAGCGAGCGAGCAACGGTCACAATTTCCAAGCTATACATATACCTTATATTGCCTTCCATATATTTCGTGTTATTACCTAATTTTGTCAGCCATTTCGGACATCACATTGCACTGTACTATGAGGAAACGGTACTGATTATGTGAAACTATTGGTAAACAGTAAACATTTGTCAGAAGGCAATAGGATAAAGACTTCCGGTTCCTCGGGCTGGTGCGAATATTTCAATGTCCGTATGTGCCAAACCGTTGGTTTATGACACACCTTTATGCGTCTCTCGCTCGCGGCGCTCGCTCGAAAACTATAGCCTAACCTAAAACCAATCCATCTTGCGTTCATTATTCGATATGATGGCGACATATTACAAATTTGCGAACGTGTCGGATCGGTTGTGGGGTTGGACTAGATTTTTACGAGCGAGCGGATCGAGCGAGCAACGGTCACAATTTCCAAGCTATACATATACCATATATTGTCTTGCATATATTTCGTGCTTGTACCAAATTTTGTCAGCCATTTCGGACATCACGTTGCACTGTACTATGAGGAAACGGTACTAATTATGTGAAACTATTGGTAAACCGCAAACATTTGTCAGAAGGCAATAGGATAAAGACTTCCGGCTCCTCCTGCTGGTGCGAATATTTCAATGTCCGTATGTGCCAAACCGTTGGTTTGTGACACACCTTTACGCGTCTCTCGTTCGCTGCGCTCGCACGAAAGCTATAGCCTAACCTAAAACCAATCCATCTTCCGTTCATTATTCGATATGGTGGCGACATATTTCAAATTTGCGAACGTGTGGGATCGGTTGTGAGGTTGGACTAGATTTTTACGAGCGAGCGGAGCGAGCGAGCAACGGTCACAATTTCCAAGCTATACATATACCTTATATTGCCTTCCATATATTTCGTGTTATTACCTAATTTTGTCAGCCATTTCGGACATCACATTGCACTGTACTATGAGGAAACGGTACTAATTATGTGAAACTATTGGTAAACCGTAAACATTTGTCAGAAGGCAATAGGATAAAGACTTCCGGCTCCTCGGGCTGGTGCGAATATATCAATGTCCGTATGTGCCAAACCGATGGTTTATGACACACCTATACGCGTCTCACGCTCGCTGCGCTCGCTCGAAAGCTATAGCCTAACCTAAAACCAATCCATCTTCCGTTCATTATCCGATATGGTGGCGACATATTTCAAATTTGCGAACGTGTGCGATCGGTTGTGAGGTTGGACTAGATTTTTACGAGCGAGCGGAGCGAGCGAGCAACGGTCACAATTTCCAAGCTATACATATACCATATATTGTCTTGCATATATTTTGTGCTTGTACCTAATTTTGTCAGCCATTTCGGACATCACGTTGCACTGTACTATGAGGAAACGGTACTATTTATGTGAAACTATTCATAAACTGTAAACATGTGTCGGTAGGCAACAGGATAAATACTTCCGGCTCCTCGGGCTGGTGCGAATATTTCAATGTCCGTATGTGCCAAACCGATGGTTTGTGACACACCTTTACGCGTCTCTCGTTCGCTGCGCTCGCACGAAAGCTATAGCCTAACCTAAAACTAATCCATCTTCCGTTCATTATTCGATATGGTGGCGACATATTTCAAATTTGCGAACGTGTGGGATCGGTTGTGAGGTTGGACTAGATTTTTACGAGCGAGCGGAGCGAGCGAGCAACGGTCACAATTTCCAAGCTATACATATACCTTATATTGCCTTCCATATATTTCGTGTTATTACCTAATTTTGTCAGCCATTTCGGACATCACATTGCACTGTACTATGAGGAAACGGTACGAATTATGTGAAACTATTGGTAAACCGTAAACATTTGTCAGAAGGCAATAGGATAAAGACTTCCGGCTCCTCGGGCTGGTGCGAATATATCAATGTCCGTATGTGCCAAACCGATGGTTTGTGACACACCTTTACGCGTCTCTCGTTCGCTGCGCTCGCACGAAAGCTATAGCCTAACCTAACACCAATCCATCTTCCGTTCATTATTCGATATGGTGGCGACATATTTCAAATTTGCGAACGTGTGGGATCGGTTGTGAGGTTGGACTAGATTTTTACGAGCGAGCGGAGCGAGCGAGCAACGGTCACAATTTCCAAGCTATACATATACCTTATATTGCCTTCCATATATTTCGTGTTATTACCTAATTTTGTCAGCCATTTCGGACATCACATTGCACTGTACTATGAGGAAACGGTACTGATTATGTGAAACTATTGGTAAACAGTAAACATTTGTCAGAAGGCAATAGGATAAAGACTTCCGGCTCCTCGGGCTGGTGCGAATATTTCAATGTCCGTATGTGCCAAACCGTTGGTTTATGACACACCTTTATGCGTCTCTCGCTCGCGGCGCTCGCTCGAAAACTATAGCCTAACCTAAAACCAATCCATCTTGCGTTCATTATTCGATATGATGGCGACATATTACAAATTTGCGAACGTGTCGGATCGGTTGTGGGGTTGGACTAGATTTTTACGAGCGAGCGGATCGAGCGAGCAACGGTCACAATTTCCAAGCTATACATATACCATATATTGTCTTGCATATATTTCGTGCTTGTACCTAATTTTATCAGCCATTTCGGACATCACGTTGCACTGTACTATGAGGAAACGGTACTGATTATGTGAAACTATTGGTAAACCGTAAACATTTGTCAGAAGGCAATAGGATAAAGACTTCCGGCTCCTCGGGCTGTTGCGAATATATCAATGTCCGTATGTGCCAAACCGATGGTTTGTGACACACCTTTACGCGTCTCTCGTTCGCTGCGCTCGCACGAAAGCTATAGCCTAACCTAAAACCAATCCATCTTCCGTTCATTATTCGATATGGTGGCGACATATTTCAATTTTGCGAACGTGTGGGATCGGTTGTGAGGTTGGACTAGATTTTTACGAGCGAGCGGAGCGAGCGAGCAACGGTCACAATTTCCAAGCTATACATATACCTTATATTGCCTTCCATATATTTCGTGTTATTACCTAATTTTGTCAGCCATTTCGGACATCACATTGCACTGTACTATGAGGAAATAGTACTATTTATGTGAAACTATTCATAAACTGTAAACATGTGTCGGTAGGCAATAGGATAAATACTTCCGGCTCCTCGGGCTGGTGCGAATATTTCAATGTCCGTATGTGCCAAACCGTTGGTTTATGACACACCTTTACGCGTCTCTCGCTCGCTGCGCTCGCTCGAAAACTATAGCCTAACCTAAAACCAATCCATCTTGCGATCATTATTCAATATGATGGCGACATATTTCAAATTTGCGAACGTGTCGGATCGGTTGTGGGGTTGGACTAGATTTTTACGAGCGAGCGGAGCGAGCGAGCAACGGTCACAATTTCCAAGCTATACATATACCATATATTGTCTTGCATATATTTCGTGCTTGTACCTAATTTTGTCAGCCATTTCGGACATCACGATGCACTGTACTATGAGGAAACGGTACTAATTATGTGAAACTATTGGTAAACCGTAAACATTTGTCAGAAGGCAATAGGATAAAGACTTCCGCCTCCTCGGGCTGGTGCGAATATATCAATGTCCGTATGTGCCAAACCGATGGTTTGTGACACACCTTTACGCGTCTCTCGTTCGCTGCGCTCGCACGAAAGCTATAGCCTAACCTAAAACCAATCCATCTTCCGTTCATTATTCGATATGGTGGCGACATATTTCAAATTTGCGAACGTGTCCGATCGGTTGTGAGGTTGGACTAGATTTTTACGAGCGAGCGGAGCGAGCGAGCAACGTTCACAATTTCCAAGCTATACATATACCATATATTGCCTTGCATATATTTCGTGCTAGTACCTAATTTTGTCATCCATTTCGGACATCACATTGCACTGTACTATGTGGAAATAGTACTATTTCTGTGAAACTATTCATAAACTGTAAACATGTGTCGGTAGGCAATAGGATAAATACTTCCGGCTCCTCGGGCTGGTGCGAATATTTCAATGTCCGTATGTGCCAAACCGTTGGTTTATGACACACCTATACGCGTCTCTCGCTCGCTGCGCTCGCTCGAGAACTATAGCCTAACCTAAAACCAATCCATCGTGCGTTCATTATTCGATATGATGGCGACATATTTCAAATTTGCGAACGTGTCGGATCGGTTGTGGGGTTGGACTAGATTTTTTCGAGCGAGCGGAGCGAGCGAGCAACGGTCACAATTTCCAAGCTATACATATACCATATATTGTCTTGCATATATTTCGTGCTTGTACCTAATTTTGTCAGCCATTTCGGACATCACGTTGCACTGTACTATGAGGAAACGGTACTAATTATGTGAAACTATTGGTAAACCGTAAACATTTGTCAGAAGGCAATAGGATAAAGACTTCCGGCTCCTCGGGCTGGTGCGAATATATCAATGTCCGTATGTGCCAAACCGATGGTTTATGACACACCTATACGCGTCTCACGCTCGCTGCGCTCGCTCGAAAACTATAGCCTAACCTAAAACCAATCCATCTTGCGTTCATTATTCGATATGATGGCGACAGATTTCAAATTTGCGAACGTGTCGGATCGGTTGTGGGGTTGGACTAGATTTTTACGAGCGAGCGGAGCGAGCGAGCAACGGTCACAATTTCCAAGCTATACATATACCATATATTGTCTTGCATATATTTCGTGCTTGTACCTAATTTTGTCAGCCATTTCGGACATCACGTTGCACTGTACTATGAGGAAACGGTACTAATTATGTGAAACTATTGGTAAACCGTAAACATTTGTCAGAAGGCAATAGGATAAAGACTTCCGGCTCCTCGGGCTGGTGCGAATATATCAATGTCCGTATGTGCCAAACCGATGGTTTGTGACACACCTTTACGCGTCTCTCGTTCGCAGCGCTCGCACGAAAGCTATAGCCTAACCTAAAACCAATCCATCTTCCGTTCATTATTCGATATGGTGGCGACATATTTCAAATTTGCGAACGTGTGGGATCGGTTGTGAGGTTGGACTAGATTTTTACGAGCGAGCGGAGCGAGCGAGCAACGGTCACAATTTCCAAGCTATACATATACCTTATATTGCCTTCCATATATTTCGTGTTATTACCTAATTTTGTCAGCCATTTCGGACATCACATTGCACTGTACTATGAGGAAACGGTACTGATTATGTGAAACTATTGGTAAACAGTAAACATTTGTCAGAAGGCAATAGGATAAAGACTTCCGGCTCCTCGGGCTGGTGCGAATATTTCAATGTCCGTATGTGCCAAACCGTTGGTTTATGACACACCTTTATGCGTCTCTCGCTCGCGGCGCTCGCTCGAAAACTATAGCCTAACCTAAAACCAATCCATCTTGCGTTCATTATTCGATATGATGGCGACATATTACAAATTTGCGAACGTGTCGGATCGGTTGTGGGGTTGGACTAGATTTTTACGAGCGAGCGGATCGAGCGAGCAACGGTCACAATTTCCAAGCTATACATATACCATATATTGTCTTGCATATATTTCGTGCTTGTACCAAATTTTGTCAGCCATTTCGGACATCACGTTGCACTGTACTATGAGGAAACGGTACTAATTATGTGAAACTATTGGTAAACCGCAAACATTTGTCAGAAGGCAATAGGATAAAGACTTCCGGCTCCTCCTGCTGGTGCGAATATTTCAATGTCCGTATGTGCCAAACCGTTGGTTTGTGACACACCTTTACGCGTCTCTCGTTCGCTGCGCTCGCACGAAAGCTATAGCCTAACCTAAAACCAATCCATCTTCCGTTCATTATTCGATATGGTGGCGACATATTTCAAATTTGCGAACGTGTGGGATCGGTTGTGAGGTTGGACTAGATTTTTACGAGCGAGCGGAGCGAGCGAGCAACGGTCACAATTTCCAAGCTATACATATACCTTATATTGCCTTCCATATATTTCGTGTTATTACCTAATTTTGTCAGCCATTTCGGACATCACATTGCACTGTACTATGAGGAAACGGTACTAATTATGTGAAACTATTGGTAAACCGTAAACATTTGTCAGAAGGCAATAGGATAAAGACTTCCGGCTCCTCGGGCTGGTGCGAATATATCAATGTCCGTATGTGCCAAACCGATGGTTTATGACACACCTATACGCGTCTCACGCTCGCTGCGCTCGCTCGAAAGCTATAGCCTAACCTAAAACCAATCCATCTTCCGTTCATTATCCGATATGGTGGCGACATATTTCAAATTTGCGAACGTGTGCGATCGGTTGTGAGGTTGGACTAGATTTTTACGAGCGAGCGGAGCGAGCGAGCAACGGTCACAATTTCCAAGCTATACATATACCATATATTGTCTTGCATATATTTTGTGCTTGTACCTAATTTTGTCAGCCATTTCGGACATCACGTTGCACTGTACTATGAGGAAACGGTACTATTTATGTGAAACTATTCATAAACTGTAAACATGTGTCGGTAGGCAACAGGATAAATACTTCCGGCTCCTCGGGCTGGTGCGAATATTTCAATGTCCGTATGTGCCAAACCGATGGTTTGTGACACACCTTTACGCGTCTCTCGTTCGCTGCGCTCGCACGAAAGCTATAGCCTAACCTAAAACTAATCCATCTTCCGTTCATTATTCGATATGGTGGCGACATATTTCAAATTTGCGAACGTGTGGGATCGGTTGTGAGGTTGGACTAGATTTTTACGAGCGAGCGGAGCGAGCGAGCAACGGTCACAATTTCCAAGCTATACATATACCTTATATTGCCTTCCATATATTTCGTGTTATTACCTAATTTTGTCAGCCATTTCGGACATCACATTGCACTGTACTATGAGGAAACGGTACGAATTATGTGAAACTATTGGTAAACCGTAAACATTTGTCAGAAGGCAATAGGATAAAGACTTCCGGCTCCTCGGGCTGGTGCGAATATATCAATGTCCGTATGTGCCAAACCGATGGTTTGTGACACACCTTTACGCGTCTCTCGTTCGCTGCGCTCGCACGAAAGCTATAGCCTAACCTAACACCAATCCATCTTCCGTTCATTATTCGATATGGTGGCGACATATTTCAAATTTGCGAACGTGTGGGATCGGTTGTGAGGTTGGACTAGATTTTTACGAGCGAGCGGAGCGAGCGAGCAACGGTCACAATTTCCAAGCTATACATATACCTTATATTGCCTTCCATATATTTCGTGTTATTACCTAATTTTGTCAGCCATTTCGGACATCACATTGCACTGTACTATGAGGAAACGGTACTGATTATGTGAAACTATTGGTAAACAGTAAACATTTGTCAGAAGGCAATAGGATAAAGACTTCCGGCTCCTCGGGCTGGTGCGAATATTTCAATGTCCGTATGTGCCAAACCGTTGGTTTATGACACACCTTTATGCGTCTCTCGCTCGCGGCGCTCGCTCGAAAACTATAGCCTAACCTAAAACCAATCCATCTTGCGTTCATTATTCGATATGATGGCGACATATTACAAATTTGCGAACGTGTCGGATCGGTTGTGGGGTTGGACTAGATTTTTACGAGCGAGCGGATCGAGCGAGCAACGGTCACAATTTCCAAGCTATACATATACCATATATTGTCTTGCATATATTTCGTGCTTGTACCTAATTTTATCAGCCATTTCGGACATCACGTTGCACTGTACTATGAGGAAACGGTACTGATTATGTGAAACTATTGGTAAACCGTAAACATTTGTCAGAAGGCAATAGGATAAAGACTTCCGGCTCCTCGGGCTGTTGCGAATATATCAATGTCCGTATGTGCCAAACCGATGGTTTGTGACACACCTTTACGCGTCTCTCGTTCGCTGCGCTCGCACGAAAGCTATAGCCTAACCTAAAACCAATCCATCTTCCGTTCATTATTCGATATGGTGGCGACATATTTCAATTTTGCGAACGTGTGGGATCGGTTGTGAGGTTGGACTAGATTTTTACGAGCGAGCGGAGCGAGCGAGCAACGGTCACAATTTCCAAGCTATACATATACCTTATATTGCCTTCCATATATTTCGTGTTATTACCTAATTTTGTCAGCCATTTCGGACATCACATTGCACTGTACTATGAGGAAATAGTACTATTTATGTGAAACTATTCATAAACTGTAAACATGTGTCGGTAGGCAATAGGATAAATACTTCCGGCTCCTCGGGCTGGTGCGAATATTTCAATGTCCGTATGTGCCAAACCGTTGGTTTATGACACACCTTTACGCGTCTCTCGCTCGCTGCGCTCGCTCGAAAACTATAGCCTAACCTAAAACCAATCCATCTTGCGATCATTATTCAATATGATGGCGACATATTTCAAATTTGCGAACGTGTCGGATCGGTTGTGGGGTTGGACTAGATTTTTACGAGCGAGCGGAGCGAGCGAGCAACGGTCACAATTTCCAAGCTATACATATACCATATATTGTCTTGCATATATTTCGTGCTTGTACCTAATTTTGTCAGCCATTTCGGACATCACGATGCACTGTACTATGAGGAAACGGTACTAATTATGTGAAACTATTGGTAAACCGTAAACATTTGTCAGAAGGCAATAGGATAAAGACTTCCGCCTCCTCGGGCTGGTGCGAATATATCAATGTCCGTATGTGCCAAACCGATGGTTTGTGACACACCTTTACGCGTCTCTCGTTCGCTGCGCTCGCACGAAAGCTATAGCCTAACCTAAAACCAATCCATCTTCCGTTCATTATTCGATATGGTGGCGACATATTTCAAATTTGCGAACGTGTGGGATCGGTTGTGAGGTTGGACTAGATTTTTACGAGCGAGCGGAGCGAGCGAGCAACGGTCACAATTTCCAAGCTATACATATACCTTATATTGCCTTCCATATATTTCGTGTTATTACCTAATTTTGTCAGCCATTTCGGACATTACATTGCACTGTACTATGAGGAAATAGTACTATTTATGTGAAACTATTCATAAACTGTAAACATGTGTCGGTAGGCAATAGGATAAATACTTCCGGCTCCTCGGGCTGGTGCGAATATTTCAATGTCCGTATGTGCCAAACCGTTGGTTTATGACACACCTTTATGCGTCTCTCGCTCGCGGCGCTCGCTCGAAAACTATAGCCTAACCTAAAACCAATCCATCTTGCGTTCATTATTCGATATGATGGCGACATATTTCAAATTTGCGCACGTGTCGGATCGGTTGTGAGGTTGGACTAGATTTTTTCGAGCGAGCGGAGCGAGCGGGCAACGGTCACAATTTCCAAGCTATACATATACCATATATTGTCTTGCATATATTTCGTGCTTGTACCTAATTTTGTCAGCCATTTCGGACATCACGTTGCACTGTACTATGAGGAAACGGTACTAATTATGTGAAACTATTGGTAAACCGTAAACATTTGTCAGAAGGCAATAGGATAAAGACTTCCGGCTCCTCGGGCTGGTGCGAATATTTCAATGTCCGTATGTGCCAAACCGTTGGTTTGTGACACACCTTTACGCGTCTCTCGTACGCTGCGCTCGCACGAAAGCTATAGCCTAACCTAAAACCAATCCATCTTCCGTTCATTATTCGATATGGTGGCGACATATTTCAAATTTGCGAACGTGTCGGATCGGTTGTGAGGTTGGACTAGATTTTTTCGAGCGAGCGGACCGAGCGAGCAACGATCACAATTTCCAACCTATACATACACCTTATATTGCCTTGCATATATGTCGTGTTATTACCTAATTTTGTCAGCCATTTCGGACATCACATTGCATTGTACAATGTGGAAATAGTACTATTTATGTGAAGCTATTCATAAACTGTAAACATGTGTCGGTAGGCAATAGGATAAATACTTCCGGCTCCTCGGGCTGGTGCGAATATTTCAATATCCGTATGTGCCTAACCGTTGGTTTATGACACACCTATACGCGGCTCTCGCTCGCTGCGCTCGCTCGAAAACTATAGCCTAACCTAAAACCAATCCATCTTGCGTTCATTATTCGATATGATGGCGACATATTTCAAATTTGCGAACGAGTCGGATCGGTTGTGGGGTTGGACTAGATTTTTACGAGCGAGCGGAGCGAGCGAGCAGCGGTCACAATTTCCAAGCTATACATATACCATATATTGTCTTGCATATATTTCGTGCTTGTACCTAATTTTGTCAGCCATTTCGGACATCACGTTGCACTGTACTATGAGGAAACGGTACTAATTATGTGAAACTATTGGTAAACCGTAAACATTTGACAGAAGGCAATAGGATAAAGACTTCCGGCTCCTCGGGCTGGTGCGAATATATCAATGTCCGTATGTGCCAAACCGATGGTTTGTGACACACCTTTACGCGTCTCTCGTTCGCTGCGCTCGCACGAAAGCTATAGCCTAACCTAAAACCAATCCATCTTCCGTTCATTATTCGATATGGTGGCGACATATTTCAAATTTGCGAACGTGTGGGATCGGTTGTGAGGTTGGACTAGATTTTTACGAGCGAGCGGAGCGAGCGAGCAACGGTCACAATTTCCAAGCTATACATATACCTTATATTGCCTTCCATATATTTCGTGTTATTACCTAATTTTGTCAGCCATTTCGGACATCACATTGCACTGTACTATGAGGAAATAGTACTATTTATGTGAAACTACTCATAAACTGTAAACATGTGTCGGTAGGCAATAGGATAAATACTTCCGGCTCCTCGGGCTGATGCGAATATTTCAATGTCCGTATGTGCCAAACCGTTGGTTTATGACACACCTATACGCGGCTCTCGCTCGCTGCGCTCGCTCGAAAACTATAGCCTAACCTAACACCAATCCATCTTGCGTTCATTATTCGATATGATGGCGACATATTTCAAATTTGCGAACGTGTCGGATCGGTTGTGGGGTTGGACTAGATTTTTACGAGCGAGCGGAGCGAGCGAGCAACGGTCACAATTTCCAAGCTATACATATACCATATATTGTCTTGCATATATTTCGTGCATGTACCTAATTTTCTCAGCCATTTCGGACATCACGTTGCACTGTACTATGAGGAAACGGTACTAATTATGTGAAACTATTGGTAAACCGTAAACATTTGTCAGAAGGCAATAGGATAAAGACTTCCGGCTCCTCGGGCTGGTGCGAATATTTCAATGTCCGTATGTGCCAAACCGTTGGTTTGTGTCACACCTTTACGCGTCTCTCGTACGCTGCGCTCGCACGAAAGCTATAGCCTCACCTAAAACCAATCCATCTTCCGTTCATTATTCGATATGGTGGCGACATATTTCAAATTTGCGAACGTGACGGATCGGTTGTGAGGTTGGGCTAGAATTTTTCGAGCGAGCGGAGCGAGCGAGCAACGATCACAATTTCCAACATATACATACACCTTATATTGCCTTGCATATATGTCGTGTTATTACCTAATTTTGTCAGCCATTTCGGACATCACATTGCATTGTACTGTGTGGAAATAGTACTATTTATGTGAAACTATTCATAAACTGTAAACATGTGTCGGTAGGCAATAGGATAAATACTTCCGGCTCCTCAGGCTGGTGCGAATATTTCAATGTCCGTATGTGCCAAACCGTTGGTTTATGACACACCTATACGCGGCTCTCGTTCGCTGCGCTCGCTCGAAAACTATAGCCTAACCTAAAACCAATCCATCTTGCGTTCATTATTCGATATGATGGCGACATATTTCAAATTTGCGAACGTGTCGGATCGGTTGTGGGGTTGGACTAGATTTTTACGAGCGAGCGGAGCGAGCGAGCAACGGTCACAATTTCCAAGCTATACATATACCATATATTGTCTTGCATATATTTCGTGCTTGTACCTAATTTTGTCAGCCATTTCGGACATCACGATGCACTGTACTATGAGGAAACGGTACTAATTATGTGAAACTATTGGTAAACCGTAAACATTTGTCAGAAGGCAATAGGATAAAGACTTCCGCCTCCTCGGGCTGGTGCGAATATATCAATGTCCGTATGTGCCAAACCGATGGTTTGTGACACACCTTTACGCGTCTCTCGTTCGCTGCGCTCGCACGAAAGCTATAGCCTAACCTAAAACCAATCCATCTTCCGTTCATTATTCGATATGGTGGCGACATATTTCAAATTTGCGAACGTGTGGGATCGGTTGTGAGGTTGGACTAGATTTTTACGAGCGAGCGGAGCGAGCGAGCAACGGTCACAATTTCCAAGCTATACATATACCTTATATTGCCTTCCATATATTTCGTGTTATTACCTAATTTTGTCAGCCATTTCGGACATTACATTGCACTGTACTATGAGGAAATAGTACTATTTATGTGAAACTATTCATAAACTGTAAACATGTGTCGGTAGGCAATAGGATAAATACTTCCGGCTCCTCGGGCTGGTGCGAATATTTCAATGTCCGTATGTGCCAAACCGTTGGTTTATGACACACCTTTATGCGTCTCTCGCTCGCGGCGCTCGCTCGAAAACTATAGCCTAACCTAAAACCAATCCATCTTGCGTTCATTATTCGATATGATGGCGACATATTTCAAATTTGCGCACGTGTCGGATCGGTTGTGAGGTTGGACTAGATTTTTTCGAGCGAGCGGAGCGAGCGGGCAACGGTCACAATTTCCAAGCTATACATATACCATATATTGTCTTGCATATATTTCGTGCTTGTACCTAATTTTGTCAGCCATTTCGGACATCACGTTGCACTGTACTATGAGGAAACGGTACTAATTATGTGAAACTATTGGTAAACCGTAAACATTTGTCAGAAGGCAATAGGATAAAGACTTCCGGCTCCTCGGGCTGGTGCGAATATTTCAATGTCCGTATGTGCCAAACCGTTGGTTTGTGACACACCTTTACGCGTCTCTCGTACGCTGCGCTCGCACGAAAGCTATAGCCTAACCTAAAACCAATCCATCTTCCGTTCATTATTCGATATGGTGGCGACATATTTCAAATTTGCGAACGTGTCGGATCGGTTGTGAGGTTGGACTAGATTTTTTCGAGCGAGCGGACCGAGCGAGCAACGATCACAATTTCCAACCTATACATACACCTTATATTGCCTTGCATATATGTCGTGTTATTACCTAATTTTGTCAGCCATTTCGGACATCACATTGCATTGTACAATGTGGAAATAGTACTATTTATGTGAAGCTATTCATAAACTGTAAACATGTGTCGGTAGGCAATAGGATAAATACTTCCGGCTCCTCGGGCTGGTGCGAATATTTCAATATCCGTATGTGCCTAACCGTTGGTTTATGACACACCTATACGCGGCTCTCGCTCGCTGCGCTCGCTCGAAAACTATAGCCTAACCTAAAACCAATCCATCTTGCGTTCATTATTCGATATGATGGCGACATATTTCAAATTTGCGAACGAGTCGGATCGGTTGTGGGGTTGGACTAGATTTTTACGAGCGAGCGGAGCGAGCGAGCAACGGTCACAATTTCCAAGCTATACATATACCATATATTGTCTTGCATATATTTCGTGCTTGTACCTAATTTTGTCAGCCATTTCGGACATCACGTTGCACTGTACTATGAGGAAACGGTACTAATTATGTGAAACTATTGGTAAACCGTAAACATTTGACAGAAGGCAATAGGATAAAGACTTCCGGCTCCTCGGGCTGGTGCGAATATATCAATGTCCGTATGTGCCAAACCGATGGTTTGTGACACACCTTTACGCGTCTCTCGTTCGCTGCGCTCGCACGAAAGCTATAGCCTAACCTAAAACCAATCCATCTTCCGTTCATTATTCGATATGGTGGCGACATATTTCAAATTTGCGAACGTGTGGGATCGGTTGTGAGGTTGGACTAGATTTTTACGAGCGAGCGGAGCGAGCGAGCAACGGTCACAATTTCCAAGCTATACATATACCTTATATTGCCTTCCATATATTTCGTGTTATTACCTAATTTTGTCAGCCATTTCGGACATCACATTGCACTGTACTATGAGGAAATAGTACTATTTATGTGAAACTACTCATAAACTGTAAACATGTGTCGGTAGGCAATAGGATAAATACTTCCGGCTCCTCGGGCTGATGCGAATATTTCAATGTCCGTATGTGCCAAACCGTTGGTTTATGACACACCTATACGCGGCTCTCGCTCGCTGCGCTCGCTCGAAAACTATAGCCTAACCTAACACCAATCCATCTTGCGTTCATTATTCGATATGATGGCGACATATTTCAAATTTGCGAACGTGTCGGATCGGTTGTGGGGTTGGACTAGATTTTTACGAGCGAGCGGAGCGAGCGAGCAACGGTCACAATTTCCAAGCTATACATATACCATATATTGTCTTGCATATATTTCGTGCATGTACCTAATTTTCTCAGCCATTTCGGACATCACGTTGCACTGTACTATGAGGAAACGGTACTAATTATGTGAAACTATTGGTAAACCGTAAACATTTGTCAGAAGGCAATAGGATAAAGACTTCCGGCTCCTCGGGCTGGTGCGAATATTTCAATGTCCGTATGTGCCAAACCGTTGGTTTGTGTCACACCTTTACGCGTCTCTCGTACGCTGCGCTCGCACGAAAGCTATAGCCTCACCTAAAACCAATCCATCTTCCGTTCATTATTCGATATGGTGGCGACATATTTCAAATTTGCGAACGTGACGGATCGGTTGTGAGGTTGGGCTAGAATTTTTCGAGCGAGCGGAGCGAGCGAGCAACGATCACAATTTCCAACATATACATACACCTTATATTGCCTTGCATATATGTCGTGTTATTACCTAATTTTGTCAGCCATTTCGGACATCACATTGCATTGTACTGTGTGGAAATAGTACTATTTATGTGAAACTATTCATAAACTGTAAACATGTGTCGGTAGGCAATAGGATAAATACTTCCGGCTCCTCAGGCTGGTGCGAATATTTCAATGTCCGTATGTGCCAAACCGTTGGTTTATGACACACCTATACGCGGCTCTCGTTCGCTGCGCTCGCTCGAAAACTATAGCCTAACCTAAAACCAATCCATCTTGCGTTCATTATTCGATATGATGGCGACATATTTCAAATTTGCGAACGTGTCGGATCGGTTGTGGGGTTGGACTAGATTTTTACGAGCGAGCGGAGCGAGCGAGCAACGGTCACAATTTCCAAGCTATACATATACCATATATTGTCTTGCATATATTTCGTGCTTGTACCTAATTTTGTCAGCCATTTCGGACATCACGATGCACTGTACTATGAGGAAACGGTACTAATTATGTGAAACTATTGGTAAACCGTAAACATTTGTCAGAAGGCAATAGGATAAAGACTTCCGCCTCCTCGGGCTGGTGCGAATATATCAATGTCCGTATGTGCCAAACCGATGGTTTGTGACACACCTTTACGCGTCTCTCGTTCGCTGCGCTCGCACGAAAGCTATAGCCTAACCTAAAACCAATCCATCTTCCGTTCATTATTCGATATGGTGGCGACATATTTCAAATTTGCGAACGTGTGGGATCGGTTGTGAGGTTGGACTAGATTTTTACGAGCGAGCGGAGCGAGCGAGCAACGGTCACAATTTCCAAGCTATACATATACCTTATATTGCCTTCCATATATTTCGTGTTATTACCTAATTTTGTCAGCCATTTCGGACATTACATTGCACTGTACTATGAGGAAATAGTACTATTTATGTGAAACTATTCATAAACTGTAAACATGTGTCGGTAGGCAATAGGATAAATACTTCCGGCTCCTCGGGCTGGTGCGAATATTTCAATGTCCGTATGTGCCAAACCGTTGGTTTATGACACACCTTTATGCGTCTCTCGCTCGCGGCGCTCGCTCGAAAACTATACCCTAACCTAAAACCAATCCATCTTGCGTTCATTATTCGATATGATGGCGACATATTTCAAATTTGCGCACGTGTCGGATCGGTTGTGAGGTTGGACTAGATTTTTTCGAGCGAGCGGAGCGAGCGGGCAACGGTCACAATTTCCAAGCTATACATATACCATATATTGTCTTGCATATATTTCGTGCTTGTACCTAATTTTGTCAGCCATTTCGGACATCACGTTGCACTGTACTATGAGGAAACGGTACTAATTATGTGAAACTATTGGTAAACCGTAAACATTTGTCAGAAGGCAATAGGATAAAGACTTCCGGCTCCTCGGGCTGGTGCGAATATTTCAATGTCCGTATGTGCCAAACCGTTGGTTTGTGACACACCTTTACGCGTCTCTCGTACGCTGCGCTCGCACGAAAGCTATAGCCTAACCTAAAACCAATCCATCTTCCGTTCATTATTCGATATGGTGGCGACATATTTCAAATTTGCGAACGTGTCGGATCGGTTGTGAGGTTGGACTAGATTTTTTCGAGCGAGCGGACCGAGCGAGCAACGATCACAATTTCCAACCTATACATACACCTTATATTGCCTTGCATATATGTCGTGTTATTACCTAATTTTGTCAGCCATTTCGGACATCACATTGCATTGTACAATGTGGAAATAGTACTATTTATGTGAAGCTATTCATAAACTGTAAACATGTGTCGGTAGGCAATAGGATAAATACTTCCGGCTCCTCGGGCTGGTGCGAATATTTCAATATCCGTATGTGCCTAACCGTTGGTTTATGACACACCTATACGCGGCTCTCGCTCGCTGCGCTCGCTCGAAAACTATAGCCTAACCTAAAACCAATCCATCTTGCGTTCATTATTCGATATGATGGCGACATATTTCAAATTTGCGAACGAGTCGGATCGGTTGTGGGGTTGGACTAGATTTTTACGAGCGAGCGGAGCGAGCGAGCAACGGTCACAATTTCCAAGCTATACATATACCATATATTGTCTTGCATATATTTCGTGCTTGTACCTAATTTTGTCAGCCATTTCGGACATCACGTTGCACTGTACTATGAGGAAACGGTACTAATTATGTGAAACTATTGGTAAACCGTAAACATTTGACAGAAGGCAATAGGATAAAGACTTCCGGCTCCTCGGGCTGGTGCGAATATATCAATGTCCGTATGTGCCAAACCGATGGTTTGTGACACACCTTTACGCGTCTCTCGTTCGCTGCGCTCGCACGAAAGCTATAGCCTAACCTAAAACCAATCCATCTTCCGTTCATTATTCGATATGGTGGCGACATATTTCAAATTTGCGAACGTGTGGGATCGGTTGTGAGGTTGGACTAGATTTTTACGAGCGAGCGGAGCGAGCGAGCAACGGTCACAATTTCCAAGCTATACATATACCTTATATTGCCTTCCATATATTTCGTGTTATTACCTAATTTTGTCAGCCATTTCGGACATCACATTGCACTGTACTATGAGGAAATAGTACTATTTATGTGAAACTACTCATAAACTGTAAACATGTGTCGGTAGGCAATAGGATAAATACTTCCGGCTCCTCGGGCTGATGCGAATATTTCAATGTCCGTATGTGCCAAACCGTTGGTTTATGACACACCTATACGCGGCTCTCGCTCGCTGCGCTCGCTCGAAAACTATAGCCTAACCTAACACCAATCCATCTTGCGTTCATTATTCGATATGATGGCGACATATTTCAAATTTGCGAACGTGTCGGATCGGTTGTGGGGTTGGACTAGATTTTTACGAGCGAGCGGAGCGAGCGAGCAACGGTCACAATTTCCAAGCTATACATATACCATATATTGTCTTGCATATATTTCGTGCATGTACCTAATTTTGTCAGCCATTTCGGACATCACGTTGCACTGTACTATGAGGAAACGGTACTAATTATGTGAAACTATTGGTAAACCGTAAACATTTGTCAGAAGGCAATAGGATAAAGACTTCCGGCTCCTCGGGCTGGTGCGAATATTTCAATGTCCGTATGTGCCAAACCGTTGGTTTGTGTCACACCTTTACGCGTCTCTCGTACGCTGCGCTCGCACGAAAGCTATAGCCTCACCTAAAACCAATCCATCTTCCGTTCATTATTCGATATGGTGGCGACATATTTCAAATTTGCGAACGTGACGGATCGGTTGTGAGGTTGGGCTAGAATTTTTCGAGCGAGCGGAGCGAGCGAGCAACGATCACAATTTCCAACATATACATACACCTTATATTGCCTTGCATATATGTCGTGTTATTACCTAATTTTGTCAGCCATTTCGGACATCACATTGCATTGTACTGTGTGGAAATAGTACTATTTATGTGAAACTATTCATAAACTGTAAACATGTGTCGGTAGGCAATAGGATAAATACTTCCGGCTCCTCAGGCTGGTGCGAATATTTCAATGTCCGTATGTGCCAAACCGTTGGTTTATGACACACCTATACGCGGCTCTCGTTCGCTGCGCTCGCTCGAAAACTATAGCCTAACCTAAAACCAATCCATCTTGCGTTCATTATTCGATATGATGGCGACATATTTCAAATTTGCGAACGTGTCGGATCGGTTGTGGGGTTGGACTAGATTTTTACGAGCGAGCGGAGCGAGCGAGCAACGGTCACAATTTCCAAGCTATACATATACCATATATTGTCTTGCATATATTTCGTGCTTGTACCTAATTTTGTCAGCCATTTCGGACATCACGTTGCACTGTACTATGAGGAAACGGTACTAATTATGTGAAACTATTGGTAAACCGTAAACATTTGTCAGAAGGCAATAGGATAAAGACTTCCGGCTCCTCGGGCTGGTGCGAATATATCAATGTCCGTATGTGCCAAACCGATGGTTTGTGACACACCTTTACGCGTCTCTCGTTCGCTGCGCTCGCACGAAAGCTATAGCCTAACCTAAAACCAATCCATCTTCCGTTCATTATTCGATATGGTGGCGACATATTTCAAATTTGCGAACGTGTGGGATCGGTTGTGAGGTTGGAATAGATTTTTACGAGCGAGCGGAGCGAGCGAGCAACGGTCACAATTTCCAAGCTATACATATACCTTATATTGCCTTCCATATATTTCGTGTTATTACCTAATTTTGTCAGCCATTTCGGACATCACATTGCACTGTACTATGAGGAAATAGTACTATTTATGTGAAACTATTCATAAACTGTAAACATGTGTCGGTAGGCAATAGGATAAATACTTCCGGCTCCTCGGGCTGGTGCGAATATTTCAATGTCCGTATGTGCCAAACCGTTGGATTATGACACACCTTTACGCGTCTCTCGCTCGCGGCGCTCGCTCGAAAACTATAGCCTAACCTAAAACCAATCCGTCTTTCGTTCATTATTCGATATGATGGCGACATATTTCAAATTTGCGAACGTGTCGGATCGGTTGTGTGGTTGGACTAGATTTTTTCGAGCGAGCGGAGCGAGCGAGCAACGGTCACAATTTCCAAGCTATACATATACCATATATTGTCTTGCATATATTTCGTGCTTGTACCTAATTTTGTCAGCCATTTCGGACATCACGTTGCACTGTACTATGAGGAAACGGTACTAATTATGTGAAACTATTGGTAAACCGTAAACATTTGTCAGAAGGCAATAGGATAAAGACTTCCGGCTCCTCGGGCTGGTGCGAATATATCAATGTCCGTATGTGCCAAACCGATGGTTTGTGACACACCTTTACGCGTCTCTCGTTCGCTGCGCTCGCACGAAAGCTATAGCCTAACCTAAAACCAATCCATCTTCCGTTCATTATTCGATATGGTGGCGACATATTTCAAATTTGCGAACGTGTGGGATCGGTTGTGAGGTTGGACTAGATTTTTACGAGCGAGCGGAGCGAGCGAGCAACGGTCACAATTTCCAAGCTATACATATACCTTATATTGCCTTCCATATATTTCGTGTTATTACCTAATTTTGTCAGCCATTTCGGACATCACATTGCACTGTACTATGAGGAAATAGTACTATTTATGTGAAACTATTCATAAACTGTAAACATGTGTCGGTAGGCAATAGGATAACTACTTCCGGCTCCTCGGGCTGGTGCGAATATTTCAATGTCCGTATGTGCCAAACCGTTGGATTATGACACACCTTTACGCGTCTCTCGCTCGCGGCGCTCGCTCGAAAACTATAGCCTAACCTAAAACCAATCCGTCTTTCGTTCATTATTCGATATGATGGCGACATATTTCAAATTTGCGAACGTGTCGGATCGGTTGTGTGGTTGGACTAGATTTTTTCGAGCGAGCGGAGCGAGCGAGCAACGGTCACAATTTCCAAGCTATACATATACCATATATTGTCTTGCATATATTTCGTGCTTGTACCTAATTTTGTCAGCCATTTCGGACATCACATTGTACTGTACTATGTGGAAATAGTACTATTTACGTGAAACTATTGGTAAACTGTAAACATTCGTCAGTAGCAATAGGATAAAGACTTCCGGCTCCTCGGGCTGGTGCGAATATTTCAATGTCCGTATGTGCCAAACCGTTGGTTTATGACACACCTTTACACGTCTCTCGCTCGCTGCGCTCGCTCGAAAACTATAGCCTAACCTAAAACCAATCCATATTGAGTTGAGTATTTCATATGATGGCGACATATTTCAAATTTGCGAACGTGTCCGATCGGTTGTGTGGTTGGACTAGATTTTTTCGAGCGAGCGGAGCGAGCGAGCAACGGTCACAATTTCCAAGCTATACATATACCATATATTGTCTTGCATATATTTCGTGCTTGTACCTAATTTTGTCAGCCATTTCGGACATCACATTGTACTGTACTATGTGGAAATAGTACTATTTACGTGAAACTATTGGTAAACTGTAAACATTCGTCAGTAGCAATAGGATAAAGACTTCCGGCTCCTCGGGCTGGTGCGAATATTTCAATGTCCGTATGTGCCAAACCGTTGGTTTATGACACACCTTTACACGTCTCTCGCTCGCTGCGCTCGCTCGAAAACTATAGCCTAACCTAAAACCAATCCATATTGAGTTGAGTATTTCATATGATGGCGACATATTTCAAATTTGCGAACGTGTCCGATCGGTTGTGAGGTTGGACTAGATTTTTACGAGCGAGCGTAGCGAGCGAGCAACGGTCACAATTTCCAAGCTATACATACACCATATATTGCCTTGCATATATTTCGTGCTAGTACCTAATTTTGTCAGCCATTTCGGACATCACATTGCACTGTACTATGAGGAAACGGTACTAATTTTGTGAAACTATTGGTAAACCGTAAACAGTTGTCAGAAGGCAATAGGATATAAAGACTTCCGGCTCCTCGGGCTGGTGCGAATATTTCAATGTCCGTATGTGCCAAACCGTTGGTTTATGACACAACTTTACACGTCTCTCGCTCGCTGCGCTCGCTCGAAAACTATAGCCTAACCTAAAACCAATCCATATTGAGTTGAGTATTTCATATGATGGCGACATATTTCAAATTTGCGAACGTGTCCGATCGGTTGTGAGGTTGGACTAGATTTTTACGAGCGAGCGTAGCGAGCGAGCAACGGTCACAATTTCCAAGCTATACATATACCATATATTGCCTTGCATATATTTCGTGCTAGTACCTAATTTTGTCATCCATTTCGGACATCACATTGCACTGTACTATGTGGAAATGGTACTATTTATGTGAAACTATTCATTTACTGTAAACATGTGTCGGTAGGCAATAGTATAAATACTTCCGGCTCCTCGGGCTGGTGCGAATATTTCAATGTCCGTATGTGCCAAACCGTTGGATTATGACACACATTTACGCGTCTCTCGCTCGCGGCGCTCGCTCGAAAACTATAGCCTAACCTAAAACCAATCCATCATGCGTTCATTATTCGATATTATGGCGACATATTTCAAATTTGCGAACGTGTCGGATCGGTTGTGGGGTTGGACTAGATTTTTACGAGCGAGCGGAGCGAGCGAGCAACGGTCACAATTTCCAAGCTATACATATACCATATATTGTCTTGCATATATTTCGTGCTTGTACCTAATTTTGTCAGCCATTTCGGACATCACGTTGCACTGTACTATGAGGAAACGGTACTAATTATGTGAAACTATTGGTAAACCGTAAACATTTGTCAGAAGGCAATAGGATAAAGACTTCCGGCTCCTCGGGCTGGTGCGAATATATCAATGTCCGTATGTGCCAAACCGATGGTTTGTGACACACCTTTACGCGTCTCTCGTTCGCTGCGCTCGCACGAAAGCTATAGCCTAACCTAAAACCAATCCATCTTCCGTTCATTATTCGATATGGTGGCGACATATTTCAAATTTGCGAACGTGTGGGATCGGTTGTGAGGTTGGACTAGATTTTTACGAGCGAGCGGAGCGAGCGAGCAACGGTCACAGTTTCCAAGCTATACATATACCTTATATTGCCTTCCATATATTTCGTGTTATTACCTAATTTTGTCAGCCATTTCGGACATCACATTGCACTGTACTATGAGGAAATAGTACTATTTATGTGAAACTACTCATAAACTGTAAACATGTGTCGGTAGGCAATAGGATAAATACTTCCGGCTCCTCGGGCTGGTGCGAATATTTCAATGTCCGTATGTGCCAAACCGTTGGTTTATGACACACCTATACGCGGCTCTCGCTCGCTGCGCTCGCTCGAAAACTATAGCCTAACCTAACACCAATCCATCTTGCGTTCATTATTCGATATGATGGCGACATATTTCAAATTTGCGAACGTGTCGGATCGGTTGTGGGGTTGGACTAGATTTTTACGAGGGAGCGGAGCGAGCGAGCAACGGTCACAATTTCCAAGCTATACATATACCATATATTGTCTTGCATATATTTCGTGCTTGTACCTAATTTTGTCAGCCATTTCGGACATCACGTTGCACTGTACTATGAGGAAACGGTACTAATTATGTGAAACTATTGGTAAACCGTAAACATTTGTCAGAAGGCAATAGGATAAAGACTTCCGGCTCCTCGGGCTGGTGCGAATATTTCAATGTCCGTATGTGCCAAACCGTTGGTTTGTGTCACACCTTTACGCGTCTCTCGTACGCTGCGCTCGCACGAAAGCTATAGCCTCACCTAAAACCAATCCATCTTCCGTTCATTATTCGATATGGTGGCGACATATTTCAAATTTGCGAACGTGACGGATCGGTTGTGAGGTTGGGCTAGATTTTTTCGAGCGAGCGGAGCGAGCGAGCAACGATCACAATTTCCAACATATACATACACCTTATATTGCCTTGCATATATGTCGTGTTATTACCTAATTTTGTCAGCCATTTCGGACATCACATTGCATTGTACTGTGTGGAAATAGTACTATTTATGTGAAACTATTCATAAACTGTAAACATGTGTCGGTAGGCAATAGGATAAATACTTCCGGCTCCTCAGGCTGGTGCGAATATTTCAATGTCCGTATGTGCCAAACCGTTGGTTTATGACACACCTATACGCGGCTCTCGTTCGCTGCGCTCGCTCGAAAACTATAGCCTAACCTAAAACCAATCCATCTTGCGTTCATTATTCGATATGATGGCGACATATTTCAAATTTGCGAACGTGTCGGATCGGTTGTGGGGTTGGACTAGATTTTTACGAGCGAGCGGAGCGAGCGAGCAACGGTCACAATTTCCAAGCTATACATATACCATATATTGTCTTGCATATATTTCGTGCTTGTACCTAATTTTGTCAGCCATTTCGGACATCACGTTGCACTGTACTATGAGGAAACGGTACTAATTATGTGAAACTATTGGTAAACCGTAAACATTTGTCAGAAGGCAATAGGATAAAGACTTCCGGCTCCTCGGGCTGGTGCGAATATATCAATGTCCGTATGTGCCAAACCGATGGTTTGTGACACACCTTTACGCGTCTCTCGTTCGCTGCGCTCGCACGAAAGCTATAGCCTAACCTAAAACCAATCCATCTTCCGTTCATTATTCGATATGGTGGCGACATATTTCAAATTTGCGAACGTGTGGGATCGGTTGTGAGGTTGGACTAGATTTTTACGAGCGAGCGGAGCGAGCGAGCAACGGTCACAATTTCCAAGCTATACATATACCTTATATTGCCTTCCATATATTTCGTGTTATTACCTAATTTTGTCAGCCATTTCGGACATCACATTGCATTGTACTATGTGGAAATAGTACTATTTATGTGAAACTATTCATAAACTGTAAACATGTGTCGGTAGGCAATAGGATAAATACTTCCGGCTCCTCGGGCTGGTGCGAATATTTCAATGTCCGTATGTGCCAAACCGTTGGATTATGACACACCTTTACGCGTCTCTCGCTCGCGGCGCTCGCTCGAAAACTATAGCCTAACCTAAAACCAATCCGTCTTTCGTTCATTATTCGATATGATGGCGACATATTTCAAATTTGCGAACGTGTCGGATCGGTTGTGTGGTTGGACTAGATTTTTTCGAGCGAGCGGAGCGAGCGAGCAACGGTCACAATTTCCAAGCTATACATATACCATATATTGTCTTGCATATATTTCGTGCTTGTACCTAATTTTGTCAGCCATTTCGGACATCACGTTGCACTGTACTATGAGGAAACGGTACTAATTATGTGAAACTATTGGTAAACCGTAAACATTTGTCATAAGGCAATAGGATAAAGACTTCCGGCTCCTCGGGCTGGTGCGAATATATCAATGTCCGTATGTGCAAAACCGATGGTTTGTGACACACCTTTACGCGTCTCTCGTACGCTGCGCTCGCACGAAAGCTACAGCCTAACCTAAAACCAATCCATCTTCCGTTCATTATTCGATATGGTGGCGACATATTTCAAATTTGCGAACGTGTGGGATCGGTTGTGAGGTTGGCCTAGATTTTTACGAGCGAGCGGAGCGAGCGAGCAACGGTCACAATTTCCAAGCTATACATATACCTTATATTGCCTTCCATATATTTCGTGTTATTACCTAATTTTGTCAGCCATTTCGGACATCACATTGCACTGTACTATGAGGAAATAGTACTATTTATGTGAAACTATTCATAAACTGTAAACATGTGTCGGTAGGCAATAGGATAAATACTTCCGGCTCCTCGGGCTGGTGCGAATATTTCAATGTCCGTATGTGCCAAACCGTTGGATTATGACACACATTTACGCGTCTCTCGCTCGCGGCGCTCGCTCGAAAACTATAGCCTAACCTAAAACCAATCCATCATGCGTTCATTATTCGATATGATGGCGACATATTTCAAATTTGCGAACGTGTCGGATCGGTTGTGGGGTTGGACTAGATTTTTACGAGCGAGCGGAGCGAGCGAGCAACGGTCACAATTTCCAAGCTATACATATACCATATATTGTCTTGCATATATTTCGTGCTTGTACCTAATTTTGTCAGCCATTTCGGACATCACGTTGCACTGTACTATGAGGAAACGGTACTAATTATGTGAAACTATTGGTAAACCGTAAACATTTGTCAGAAGGCAATAGGATAAAGACTTCCGGCTCCTCGGGCTGGTGCGAATATATCAATGTCCGTATGTGCCAAACCGATGGTTTGTGACACACCTTTACGCGTCTCTCGTTCGCTGCGCTCGCACGAAAGCTATAGCCTAACCTAAAACCAATCCATCTTCCGTTCATTATTCGATATGGTGGCGACATATTTCAAATTTGCGAACGTGTGGGATCGGTTGTGAGGTTGGACTAGATTTTTACGAGCGAGCGGAGCGAGCGAGCAACGGTCACAATTTCCAAGCTATACATATACCTTATATTGCCTTCCATATATTTCGTGTTATTACCTAATTTTGTCAGCCATTTCGGACATCACATTGCATTGTACTATGTGGAAATAGTACTATTTATGTGAAACTATTCATAAACTGTAAACATGTGTCGGTAGGCAATAGGATAAATACTACCGGCTCCTCGGGCTGGTGCGAATATTTCAATGTCCGTATGTGCCAAACCGTTGGTTTATGACACACCTATACGCGTCTCTCGCTCGCTGCGCTCGCTCGAAAACTATAGCCTAACCTAAAACCAATCCATCTTGCATTCATTATTCGATATGATGGCGACATATTTCAAATTTGCGAACGTGTCGGATCGGTTGTGGGGTTGGACTAGATTTTTACGAGCGAGCGGAGCGAGCGAGCAACGGTCACAATTTCCAAGCTATACATATACCATATATTGTCTTGCATATATTTCGTGTTTGTACCTAATTTTGTCAGCCATTTCGGACATCACATTGTACTGTACTATGTGGAAATAGTACTATTTACGTGAAACTATTGGTAAACTGTAAACATTCGTCAGTAGCAATAGGATAAAGACTTCCGGCTCCTCGGGCTGGTGCGAATATTTCAATGTCCGTATGTGCCAAACCGTTGGTTTATGACACAACTTTACACGTCTCTCGCTCGCTGCGCTCGCTCGAAAACTATAGCCTAACCTAAAACCAATCCATATTGAGTTGAGTATTTCATATGATGGCGACATATTTCAAATTTGCGAACGTGTCCGATCGGTTGTGAGGTTGGACTAGATTTTTACGAGCGAGCGTAGCGAGCGAGCAACGGTCACAATTTCCAAGCTATACATATACCATATATTGCCTTGCATATATTTCGTGCTAGTACCTAATTTTGTCATCCATTTCGGACATCACATTGCACTGTACTATGTGGAAATGGTACTATTTATGTGAAACTATTCATTTACTGTAAACATGTGTCGGTAGGCAATAGTATAAATACTTCCGGCTCCTCGGGCTGGTGCGAATATTTCAATGTCCGTATGTGCCAAACCGTTGGATTATGACACACATTTACGCGTCTCTCGCTCGCGGCGCTCGCTCGAAAACTATAGCCTAACCTAAAACCAATCCATCATGCGTTCATTATTCGATATTATGGCGACATATTTCAAATTTGCGAACGTGTCGGATCGGTTGTGGGGTTGGACTAGATTTTTACGAGCGAGCGGAGCGAGCGAGCAACGGTCACAATTTCCAAGCTATACATATACCATATATTGTCTTGCATATATTTCGTGCTTGTACCTAATTTTGTCAGCCATTTCGGACATCACGTTGCACTGTACTATGAGGAAACGGTACTAATTATGTGAAACTATTGGTAAACCGTAAACATTTGTCAGAAGGCAATAGGATAAAGACTTCCGGCTCCTCGGGCTGGTGCGAATATATCAATGTCCGTATGTGCCAAACCGATGGTTTGTGACACACCTTTACGCGTCTCTCGTTCGCTGCGCTCGCACGAAAGCTATAGCCTAACCTAAAACCAATCCATCTTCCGTTCATTATTCGATATGGTGGCGACATATTTCAAATTTGCGAACGTGTGGGATCGGTTGTGAGGTTGGACTAGATTTTTACGAGCGAGCGGAGCGAGCGAGCAACGGTCACAATTTCCAAGCTATACATATACCTTATATTGCCTTCCATATATTTCGTGTTATTACCTAATTTTGTCAGCCATTTCGGACATCACATTGCATTGTACTATGTGGAAATAGTACTATTTATGTGAAACTATTCATAAACTGTAAACATGTGTCGGTAGGCAATAGGATAAATACTACCGGCTCCTCGGGCTGGTGCGAATATTTCAATGTCCGTATGTGCCAAACCGTTGGTTTATGACACACCTATACGCGTCTCTCGCTCGCTGCGCTCGCTCGAAAACTATAGCCTAACCTAAAACCAATCCATCTTGCATTCATTATTCGATATGATGGCGACATATTTCAAATTTGCGAACGTGTCGGATCGGTTGTGGGGTTGGACTAGATTTTTACGAGCGAGCGGAGCGAGCGAGCAACGGTCACAATTTCCAAGCTATACATATACCATATATTGTCTTGCATATATTTCGTGCTTGTACCTAATTTTGTCAGCCATTTCGGACATCACATTGTACTGTACTATGTGGAAATAGTACTATTTACGTGAAACTATTGGTAAACTGTAAACATTCGTCAGTAGCAATAGGATAAAGACTTCCGGCTCCTCGGGCTGGTGCGAATATTTCAATGTCCGTATGTGCCAAACCGTTGGTTTATGACACACCTTTACACGTCTCTCGCTCGCTGCGCTCGCTCGAAAACTATAGCCTAACCTAAAACCAATCCATCTTCCGTTCATTATTCGATATGCTGGCGACATATTTCAAATTTGCGAACGTGTCGGATCGGTTGTGAGGGTGGACTAGATTTTTACGAGCGAGCGGAGCGAGCGAGCAACGGTCACAAATTCCAAGCTATACATATACCATATATTGCCTTGCATATATTTCGTGCTAGTACCTAATTTTGTCAGCCATTTCGGACATCACATTGCACTGTACTATGAGGAAACGGTACTAATTTTGTGAAACTAATGGTAAACCGTAAACAGTTGTCAGAAGGCAATAGGATAAAGACTTCCGGCTCCTCGGGCTGCTGCGAATATTTCAATGTCCGTATGTGCCAAACCGTTGGTTTGTGACACACCTTTACGCGTCTCTCGCTCGCTGCGCTCGCACGAAAGCTATAGCCTAACCTAAAACCAATCCATCTTCCGTTCATTATTCGATATGGTGGCGACATATTTCAAATTTGCGAACGTGTCGGATCGGTTGTGAGGGTGGACTAGATTTTTACGAGCGAGCGGGGCGAGCGAGCAACGGTCACAACATCAAAGCTATACAAATGCCATATATTGCCTTGCATATATTTCGTGTTATTACCTAATTTTGTCAGCCATTTCGGACATCACATTGTACTGTACTATGTGGAAATAGTACTATTTATGTGAAACTATTGGTAAACTGTAAACATGTGTCGGCAGGCAATAGGATAAATACTTCCGGCTCATCGGGCTGGTGCGAATATTTCAATGTCCGTATGTGCCAAACCGTTGGTTTATGACACACCTTTACGCATCTCTCGCTCGCTGCGCTCGCTCGAAAACTATAGCCTAACCTAAAACCAATCCACCTTGCGTTCATTATTCGATATGATGGCGACATATTACAAATTGGCGAACGTGTCGGATCGGTTGTGAGGTTGGACTAGATTTTTACGAGCGAGCGGAGCGAGTGAGCAACGGTCACAATTTCCAAGCTATACATATACCATATATTGCCTTGCATATTTTTCGTGTTAGTACCTAATTTTGTCAGCCATTTCGGACATCACATTGCACTGTACTATGTGGAAATAGTACTAATTATGTGAAGCTATTCATAAACTGTAAACATGTGTCGGTAGGCAATAGGATAAAGACTTCCGGCTCCTCGGGCTGGTGCGAATATTTCAATGTCCGTATGTGCCAAACCGTTGGTTTGTGACACACCTTTACGCGTCTCTCGCTCGCTGCGCTCGCACGAAAGCTATAGCCTAACCTAAAACCAATCCATATTGCGTTCAGTATTTCATATGATGGCGACATATTTCAAATTTGCGAACTTGTCCGATCGGTTGTGAGGTTGGACTAGATTTTTACGAGCGAGCGGAGCGAGCGAGCAACGGTCACAATTTCCAAGCTATACATATACCATATATTGCCTTGCATATATTTCGTGCTAGTACCTAATTTTGTCATCCATTTCGGACATCACATTGCACTGTACTATGTGGAAATGGTACTATTTATGTGAAACTATTCATTTACTGTAAACATGTGTCGGTAGGCAATAGGATAAATACTTCCGGCTCATCGGGCTGGTGCGAATATTTCAATGTCGGTATGTGCCAAACCGTTGGTTTATAACACACCTTTACGCGTCACTCGCTCGCTGCGCTCGCACGAAAGCTATAGCCTAACCTAAAACCAATCCATCTTCCGTTCATTATTCGATATGCTGGCGACATATTTCAAATTTGCGAACGTGTCGGATCGGTTGTGAGGGTGGACTAGATTTTTACGAGCGAGCGGAGCGAGCGAGCAACCGTCACAAACTCCAAGCTATACATATACCATATATTGCCTTGCATATATTTCGTGCTAGTACCTAATTTTGTCAGCCATTTCGGACATCACATTGCACTGTACTATGAGGAAACGGTACTAATTTTGTGAAACTATTGGTAAACCGTAAACAGTTGTCAGAAGGCAATAGGATAAAGACTTCCGGCTCCTCGGGCTGGTGCGAATATTTCAATGTCCGTATGTGCCAAACCGTTGGTTTGTGACACACCTTTACGCGTCTCTCGCTCTCTGCGCTCGCTCGAAAACTATAGCCTAACCTAAAACCAATCCATCTTCCGTTCATTATTCGATATGCTGGCGACATATTTGAAATTTGCGAACGTGTCCGATCGGTTGTGAGGTTGGACTAGATTTTTACGAGCGAGCGGAGCGAGCGAGCAACGGTCACAATTTCCAAGCTATACATATACCATACATTGCCTTGCATATATTTCGTGCTAGTACCTAATTTTGTCAGCCATTTCGGACATCACATTGCACTGTACTATGTGGAAATAGTACTAATTATGTGAAGCTACTCATAAACTGTAAACATGTGTCGGTAGGCAATAGGATAAAGACTTCCGGCTCCTCGGGCTGGTGCGAATATTTCAATGTCCGTATGTGCCAAACCGTTGGTTTGTGACACACCTTTACGCGTCTCTCGCTCACTGCGCTCGCACGAAAGCTATAGCCTAACCTAAAACCAATCCATATTGCGTTCAGTATTTCATATGATGGCGACATATTTCAAATTTGCGAACGTGTCGGATCGGTTGTGAGGTTGGACTAGATTTTTACGAGCGAGCGGAGCGAGCGAGCAACGGTCACAATTTCCAAGCTATACATATACCATATATTGCCTTGCATATATTTCGTGCTAGTACCTAATTTTGTCATCCATTTCGGACATCACATTGCACTGTACTATGTGGAAAAGGTACTAATTATGTGAAACTGTTGGTAAACCGTAAACACTTGTCAGAAGGCAATAGGATAATGACTTTCGGCTCCTCGGGCTGGTGCGAATATTTCAATGTCCGTATGTGCCAAACCGTTGGTTTGTGACACACCTTTACGCGTCACTCGCTCGCTGCGTACGCACGAAAGCTATAGCCTAACCTAAAACCAATCCATCTTCCGTTCACTATTCGATATGCTGGCGACATATTTCAAATTTGCGAACGTGTCGGATCGGTTGTGAGGGTGGACTAGATTTTTACGAGCGAGCGGAGCGAGCGAGCAACGGTCACAAATTCCAAGCTATACATATACCATATATTGCCTTGCATATATTTCGTGCTAGTACCTAATTTTGTCAGCCATTTCGGACATCACATTGCACTGTACTATGAGGAAACGGTACTAATTTTGTGAAGCTACTCATAAACTGTAAACATGTGTCGGTAGGCAATAGGATAAAGACTTCCGGCTCCTCGGGCTGGTGCGAATATTTCAATGTCCGTATGTGCCAAACCGTTGGTTTGTGACACACCTTTACGCGTCTCTCGCTCGCTGCGCTCGCACGAAAGCTATAGCCTAACCTAAAACCAATCCATCTTCCGTTCATTATTCGATATGCTGGCGACATATTTCAAATTTGCGAACGTGTCGGATCGGTTGTGAGGGTGGACTAGATTTTTACGAGCGAGCGGAGCGAGCGAGCAACGGTCACAAATTCCAAGCTATACATATACCATATATTGCCTTGCATATATTTCGTGCTAGTACCTAATTTTGTCAGCCATTTCGGACATCACCTTGTACTGTACTATGTGGAAATAGTACTATTTATGTGAAACTATTGGTAAACTGTAAACATGTGTCGGCAGGCAATAGGATAAATACTTCCGGCTCATCGGGCTGGTGCGAATATTTCAATGTCCGTATGTGCCAAACCGTTGGTTTATGACACACCTTTACGCATCTCTCGCTCGCTGCGCTCGCTCGAAAACTATAGCCTAACCTAAAACCAATCCACCTTGCGTTCATTATTCGATATGATGGCGACATATTACAAATTGGCGAACGTGTCGGATCGGTTGTGAGGTTGGACTAGATTTTTACGAGCGAGCGGAGCGAGTGAGCAACGGTCACAATTTCCAAGCTATACATATACCATATATTGCCTTGCATATATTTCGTGTTAGTACCTAATTTTGTCAGCCATTTCGGACATCACATTGCACTGTACTATGTGGAAATAGTACTAATTATGTGAAGCTATTCATAAACTGTAAACATGTGTCGGTAGGCAATAGGATAAAGACTTTCGGCTCCTCGGGCTGGTGCGAATATTTCAATGTCCGTATGTGCCAAACCGTTGGTTTGTGACACACCTTTACGCGTCTCTCGCTCGCTGCGCTCGCACGAAAGCTATAGCCTAACCTAAAACCAATCCATATTGCGTTCAGTATTTCATATGATGGCGACATATTTCAAATTTGCGAACTTGTCCGATCGGTTGTGAGGTTGGACTAGATTTTTACGAACGAGCGGAGCGAGCGAGCAACGGTCACAATTTCCAAGCTATACATATACCATATATTGCCTTGCATATATTTCGTGCTAGTACCTAATTTTGTCATCCATTTCGGACATCACATTGCACTGTACTATGTGGAAATGGTACTATTTATGTGAAACTATTCATAAACTGTAAACATGTGTCGGTAGGCAATAGGATAAATACTTCCGGCTCATCGGGCTGGTGCGAATATTTCAATGTCGGTATGTGCCAAACCGTTGGTTTATAACACACCTTTACGCGTCTCTCGCTCGCTGCGCTCGCTCGAAAACTATAGCCTAACCTAAAACTAATCCATCTTGCGTTCATTATTCGATATGATGGCGACATATTTCAAATTTGCGAACGTGTCGGATCGGTTGTGAGGTTGGGCTAGATTTTTACGAGCGAGCGGAGCGAGCGAGCAACCGTCACAATTTCCAAGCTATACATATACCATATATTGCCTTGCATATATTTCGTGCTAGTACCTAACTTTGTCAGCCATTTCGGACATCCCATTGCACTGTACTATGTGGAAAAAGTACTATTTATGTGAAACTATTCATAAACTGTAAACATGTGTCGGTAGGCAACAGGATAAATACTTCCGGCTCATCGGGCTGGTGCGAATATTTCAATGTCGGTATGTGCCAAACCGTTGGTTTATAACACACCTTTACGCGTCTCTCGCTCGCTGCGCTCGCTCGAAAACTATAGCCTAACCTAAAACTAATCCATCTTGCGTTCATTATTCGATATGATGGCGACATATTTCAAATTTGCGAACGTGTCGGATCGGTTGTGAGGTTGGGCTAGATTTTTACGAGCGAGCGGAGCGAGCGAGCAACCGTCACAATTTCCAAGCTATACATATACCATATATTGCCTTGCATATATTTCGTGCTAGTACCTAACTTTGTCAGCCATTTCGGACATCCCATTGCACTGTACTATGTGGAAAAAGTACTATTTATGTGAAACTATTCATAAACTGTAAACATGTGTCGGTAGGCAACAGGATAAATACTTCCGGCTCCTCGGGCTGGTGCGAATATTTCAATGTCCGTATGTGCCAAACCGTTGGTTTGTGACACACCTTTACGCGTCTCTCGCTCGCTGCGCTCGCACGAAAGCTATAGCCTAACCTAAAACCAATCCATATTGCGTTCAGTATTTCATATGATGGCCACATATTTCAAATTTGCGAACGTGTCGGATCGGTTGTGAGGGTGGACTAGATTTTTATGAGCGAGCGGAGCGAGCGAGCAACGGTCACAATTTCCAAGCTATACATATACCATATATAGCCTTACATATATTTCGTGCTAGTACCTAATTTTGTCATCCATTTCGGACATCACATTGCACTGTACTATGTGGAAATAGTACTATTTATGTGAAACTATTCGTAAACTGTAAACATGTGTCGGTAGGCAATAGGATAAAGACTTCCGGCTCCTCGGGCTGGTGCGAATATTTCAATGTCCGTATGTGCCAAACCGTTGGTTTGTGACACACCTTTACGCGTTTCTCGCTCGCTGCGCTCGCACGAAAGCTATAGCCTAACCTAAAACCAATCCATCTTCCGTTCATTATTCGAAATGCTGGCGACATATTTCAAATTTGCGAACGTGTCGGATCGGTTGTGAGGGTGGACTAGATTTTTACGAGCGAGCGGAGCGAGCGAGCAACGGTCACAAATTCCAAGCTATACCTATACCATATATTGCCTTGCATATATTTCGTGCTAGTACCTAATTTTGTCAGCCATTTCGAACATCACATAGCACTGTACTATGAGGAAACGGTACTAATTTTGTGAAACTATTGGTAAACCGTAAACAGTTGTCAGAAGGCAATAGGATAAAGACTTCCGGCTCCTCGGGCTGGTGCGAATATTTCAATGTCCGTATGTGCCAAACCGTTGGTTTGTGACACACCTTTACGGGTCTCTCGCTCGCTGCGCTCGCACGAAAGCTATAGCCTAACCTAAAACCAATCCATCTTCCGTTCATTATTCGATATGGTGGCGACATATTTCTAATTTGCGAACATGTCGGATCGGTTGTGAGGCTGGACTAGATTTTTACGAGCGAGCGGAGCGAGCGAGCAGCGGTCACAATTTCCAAGCTATACATATACCATATATTGCCTTGCATATATTTCGTGTTAGTACCTAATTTTGTCAGCCATTTCGGACATCACATTGCACTGTACTATGTGGAAATAGTACTAATTATGTGAAGCTATTCATAAACTGTAAACATGTGTCGGTAGGCAATAGGATAAAGACTTCCGGCTCCTCGGGCTGGTGCGAATATTTCAATGTCCGTATGTGCCAAACCGTTGGTTTGTGACACACCTTTACGCGTCTCTCGCTCGCTGCGCTCGCACGAAAGCTATAGCCTAACCTAAAACCAATCCATATTGCGTTCAGTATTTCATGTGATGGCGACATATTTCAAATTTGCGAACGTGTCCGATCGGTTGTGAGGTTGGACTAGATTTTTACGAGCGAGCGGAGCGAGGGAGCAACGGTCACAATTTCCAAGCTATACATATACCATATATTGCCTTGCATATATTACGTGCTAGTACCTAATTTTGTCAGCCTTTCGGACATCACATTGCACTGTACTATGTGGAAATGGTACTATTTATGTGAAACTATTCATAAACTGTAAACATGTGTCGGTAGGCAATAGGATAAATACTTCCGGCTCATCGGGCTGGTGCGAATATTTCAATGTCCGTATGTGCCAAACCGTTGGTTTGTGACACACCTTTACGCGTCTCCCGCTCGCTGCGCTCGCACGAAAGCTATAGCATAACATAAAACCAATCCATATTGCGTTCAGTATTTCATGTGATGGCGACATATTTCAAATTTGCGAACGTGTCGGATCGGTTGTGAGGGTGGACTAGATTTTTTACGAGCGAGCGGAGCGAGCGAGCAACGGTCACACCATCAAAGCTATACAAATACCATATATTGCCTTGCATATATTTCGTGTTATTACCTAATTTTGTCAGCCATTTCGGACATCACATTGCACTGTACTATGTGGAAATAGTACTATTTATGTGAAACTATTCATAAACTGTAAACATGTGTCGATAGGCAATAGGATAAATACTTCCGGCTCATCGGGCTGGTGCGAATATTTCAATGTCCGTATGTGCCAAACCGTTGGTTTATGACACACCTTTACGCATCTCTCGCTCGCTGCGCTCGCTCGAAAACTATAGCCTAACCTAAAACCAATCCAGCTTGCGTTCATTATTCGATATGATGAAGACATATTTCAAATTTGCGAACGTGTCGGATCGGTTGTGAGGGTGGACTAGATTTTTATGAGCGAGCGGAGCGAGCGAGCAACGGTCACAATTTCCAAGCTATACATATACCATATATAGCCTTACATATATTTCGTGCTAGTACCTAATTTTGTCATCCATTTCGGACATCACATTGCACTGTACTATGTGGAAATAGTACTATTTATGTGAAACTATTCGTAAACTGTAAACATGTGTCGGTAGACAACAGGATAAAGACTTCCGGCTCCTCGGGCTGGTGCGAATATTTCAATGTCCGTATGTGCCAAACCGTTGGTTTGTGACACACCTTTACGCGTCTCTCGCTCGCACGAAAGCTATAGCCTAACCTAAAACCAATCCATCTTCCGTTCATTATTCGATATGGTGGCGACATATTTCAAATTTGCGAACGTGTCGGATCGGTTGTGAGGGTGGACTAGATTTTTACGAGCGAGCGGGGCGAGCGAGCAACGGTCACAACATCAAAGCTATACAAATGCCATATATTGCCTTGCATATATTTCGTGTTAGTACCTAATTTTGTCAGCCATTTCGGACATCACATTGCACTGTACTATGTGGAAATAGTACTAATTATGTGAAGCTATTCATAAACTGTAAACATGTGTCGGTATGCAATAGGATAAAGACTTCCGGCTCCTCGGGCTGGTGCGAATATTTCAATGTCCGTATGTGCCAAACCGTTGGTTTGTGACACACCTTTACGCGTCTCTCGCTCGCTGCGCTCGCACGAAAGCTATAGCCTAACCTAAAACCAATCCATATTGCGTTCAGTATTTCATATGATGGCGACATATTTCAAATTTGCGAAATTGTCCGATCGGTTGTGAGGTTGGACTAGATTTTTACGAGCGAGCGGAGCGAGCGAGCAACGGTCACAATTTCCAAGCTATACATATACCATATATTGCCTTGCATATATTTCGTGCTAGTACCTAATTTTGTCATCCATTTCGGACATCACATTGCACTGTACTATGTGGAAATGGTACTATTTATGTGAAACTATTCAGAAACTGTAAACATGTGTCGGTAGGCAATAGGATAAATACTTCCGGCTCATCGGGCTGGTGCGAATATTTCAATGTCGGTATGTGCCAAACCGTTGGTTTATAACACACCTTTACGCGTCTCTCGCTCGCTGCGCTCGCTCGAAAACTATAGCCTAACCTAAAACTAATCCATCTTGCGTTCATTATTCGATATGATGGCTACATATTTCAAATTTGCGAACGTGTCGGATCGGTTGTGAGGTTGGGCTAGATTTTTACGAGCGAGCGGAGCGAGCGAGCAACCGTCACAATTTCCAAGCTATACATATACCATATATTGCCTTGCATATATTTCGTGCTAGTACCTAACTTTGTCAGCCATTTCGGACATCACATTGCACTGTACTATGTGGAAAAAGTACTATTTATGTGAAACTATTCATAAACTGTAAACATGTGTCGGTAGGCAACAGGATAAATACTTCCGGCTTCTCGGGCTGGTGCGAATATTTCAATGTCCGTATGTGCCAAACCGTTGGTTTGTGACACACCTTTACGCGTCTCTCGCTCGCTGCGCTCGCACGAAAGCTATAGCCTAACCTAAAACCAATCCATATTGCGTTCAGTATTTCATATGATGGCGACATATTTCAAATTTGCGAACTTGTCCGATCGGTTGTGAGGTTGGACTAGATTTTTACGAGCGAGCGGAGCGAGCGAGCAACGGTCACAATTTCCAAGCTATACATATACCATATATTGCCTTGCATATATTTCGTGCTAGTACCTAATTTTGTCAGCCATTTCGGACATCACATTGCACTGTACTATGTGGAAATAGTACTAATTATGTGAAGCTACTCATAAACTGTAAACATGTGTCGGTAGGCAATAGGATAAAGACTTCCGGCTCCTCGGGCTGGTGCGAATATTTCAATGTCCGTATGTGCCAAATCGTTGGTTTGTGACACACCTTTACGCGTTTCTCGCTCGCTGCGCTCGCACGAAAGCTATAGCCTAACCTAAAACCAATCCATCTTCCGTTCATTATTCGAAATGCTGGCGACATATTTCAAATTTGCGAACGTGTCGGATCGGTTGTGAGGGTGGACTAGATTTTTACGAGCGAGCGGAGCGAGCGAGCAACGGTCACAAATTCCAAGCTATACCTATACCATATATTGCCTTGCATATATTTCGTGCTAGTACCTAATTTTGTCATCCATTTCGGACATCACATTGCACTGCACTATGTGGAAATAGTACTATTTATGTGAAGCTATTCAGAAACTGTAAACATGTGTCGGTAGGCAATAGGATAAATACTTCGGGCTACTCGGGCTGGTGCGAATATTTCAATGTCCGTATGTGCCAAACCGTTCGTTTATGACACACCTTTACGCGTCTCTCGCTCGCTGCGCTCGCTCGAACACTATAGCCTAACCTAAAACCAATCCATATTGCGTTGAGTATTTCATATGATGGCGACATATTTCAAATTTGCGAACGTGTCGGATCGGTTGTGAGGGTGGACTAGATTTTTTACGAGCGAGCGGAGCGAGCGAGCAACGGTCACAACATCAAAGCTATACAAATACCATATATTGCCTTGCATATATTTCGTGCTAGTACCTAATTTTGTCATCCATTTCGGACATCACATTGCACTGTACTATGTGGAAATAGTACTATTTATGTGAAACTATTCATAAACTGTAAACATGTGTCGGTAGGCAATAGGATAAATACTTCCGGCTCATCGGGCTGGTGCGAATATTTCAATGTCCGTATGTGCCAAACCGTTGGGTTATGACACACCATTACGCGTCTCTCGCTCGCTGCGCTCGCTCGAAAACTATAGCCTAACCTAAAACCAATCCATCTTGCGTTCATTATTCGATATGATGGCGACATATTTCAAATTTGCGAACGTGTCGGATCGGTTGTGAGGTTGGACTAGATTTTTACGAGCGAGCGGAGCGAGGGAGCAACGGTCACAATTTCCAAGCTATACATATACCATATATTGCCTTGCATATATTTCGTGCTAGTACCTAATTTTGTCATCCATTTCGGACATCACATTGCACAGTACTATGTGGAAATAGTACTATTTATGTGAAACTATTCATAAACTGTAAACATGTGTCGGTAGGCAACAGGATAAAGACTTCCGGCTCCTCGGGCTGGTGCGAATATTTCAATGTCCGTATGTGCCAAACCGTTGGTTTGTGACACACCTTTACGCGTCTCTCGCTCGCTGCGCTCGCACGAAAGCTATAGCCTAACCTAAAACCAATCCATATTGCGTTCAGTATTTCATGTGATGGCGACATATTTCAAATTTGCGAACGTGTCCGATCGGTTGTGAGGTTGGACTAGATTTTTACGAGCGAGCGGAGCGAGGGAGCAACGGTCACAATTTCCAAGCTATACATATACCATATATTGCCTTGCATATATTTCGTGCTAGTACCTAACTTTGTCAGCCATTTCGGACATCACATTGCACTGTACTATGTGGAAATAGTACTATTTATGTGAAACTATTCATAAACTGTAAACATGTGTCGGTAGGCAACAGGATAAATACTTCCGGCTCCTCGGGCTGGTGCGAATATTTCAATGTCCGTATGTGCCAAACCGTTGGTTTGTGACACACCTTTACGCGTCTCTCGCTCGCTGTGCTCGCACGAAAGCTATAGCCTAACCTAAAACCAATCCATATTGCGTTCAGTATTTCATGTGATGGCGACATATTTCAAATTTGCGAACGTGTCGGATCGGTTGTGAGGGTGGACTAGATTTTTTACGAGCGAGCGGAGCGAGCGAGCAACGGTCACAACATCAAAGCTATACAAATACCATATATTGCCTTGCATATATTTCGTGCTAGTACCTAATTTTGTCATCCATTTCGGACATCACATTGCACTGTACTATGTGGAAATAGTACTATTTATGTGAAACTATTCATAAACTGTAAACATGTGTCGGTAGGCAATAGGATAAATACTTCCGGCTCATCGGGCTGGTGCGAATATTTCAATGTCCGTATGTGCCAAACCGTTGGTTTATGACACACCATTACGCGTCTCTCGCTCGCTGCGCTCGCTCGAAAACTATAGCCTAACCTAAAACCAATCCATCTTGCGTTCATTATTCGATATGATGGCGACATATTTCAAATTTGCGAACGTGTCGAATCGGTTGTGAGGTTGGACTAGATTTTTACGAGCGAGCGGAGCGAGGCAGCAACGGTCACAATTTCCAAGCTATACATATACCATATATTGCCTTGCATATATTTCGTGCTAGTACCTAATTTTGTCAGCCATTTCGGACATCACATTGCACTGTACTATGAGGAAACGGTACTAATTATGTGAAACTATTGGTTAACCGTAAACATTTGTCAGAAGGCAATAGGATAAAGACTTCCGGCTCCTCGGGCTGGTGCGAATATTTCAATGTCCGTATGTGCCAAACCGTTGGTTTGTGACACACCTTTACGCGAATCTCGCTCGCTGCGGTCGAACGAAAGCTATAGCCTAACCTAAAACCAATCCATCTTCCGTTCATTATTCGATATGGTGGCGACATATTTCTAATTTGCGAACATGTCGGATCGGTTGTGAGGTTGGACTAGATTTTTACGAGCGAGCGGAGCGAGCGAGCAACGGTCACAACTTCCAAGCTATACATATACCATATATTGCCTTGCATATATTTCGTGCTAGTACCTAATTTTGTCAGCCATTTCGGACATCACATTGCACTGTACTATGTGGAAATAGTACTATTTATGTGAAACTATTCATAAACTGTAAACATGTGTCGATAGGCAATAGGATAAATACTTCCGGCTCATCGGGCTGGTGCGAATATTTCAATGTCCGTATGTGCCAAACCGTTGGTTTATGACACACCTTTACGCATCTCTCGCTCGCTGCGCTCGCTCGAAAACTATAGCCTAACCTAAAACCAATCCAGCTTGCGTTCATTATTCGATATGATGGCGACATATTTCAAATTTGCGAACGTGTCGGATCGGTTGTGAGGGTGGACTAGATTTTTATGAGCGAGCGGAGCGAGCGAGCAACGGTCACAATTTCCAAGCTATACATATACCATATATAGCCTTACATATATTTCGCGCTAGTACCTAATTTTGTCATCCATTTCGGACATCACATTGCACTGTACTATGTGGAAATAGTACTATTTATGTGAAACTATTCGTAAACTGTAAACATGTGTCGGTAGACAACAGGATAAAGACTTCCGGCTCCTCGGGCTGGTGCGAATATTTCAATGTCCGTATGTGCCAAACCGTTGGTTTGTGACACACCTTTACGCGTCTCTCGCTCGCACGAAAGCTATAGCCTAACCTAAAACCAATCCATCTTCCGTTCATTATTCGATATGGTGGCGACATATTTCAAATTTGCGAACGTGTCGGATCGGTTGTGAGGGTGGACTAGATTTTTACGAGCGAGCGGGGCGAGCGAGCAACGGTCACAACATCAAAGCTATACAAATGCCATATATTGCCTTGCATATATTTCGTGTTAGTACCTAATTTTGTCAGCCATTTCGGACATCACATTGCACTGTACTATGTGGAAATAGTACTAATTATGTGAAGCTATTCATAAACTGTAAACATGTGTCGGTAGGCAATAGGATAAAGACTTCCGGCTCCTCGGGCTGGTGCGAATATTTCAATGTCCGTATGTGCCAAACCGTTGGTTTGTGACACACCTTTACGCGTCTCTCGCTCGCTGCGCTCGCACGAAAGCTATAGCCTAACCTAAAACCAATCCATATTGCGTTCAGTATTTCATATGATGGCGACATATTTCAAATTTGCGAACTTGTCCGATCGGTTGTGAGGTTGGACTAGATTTTTACGAGCGAGCGGAGCGAGCGAGCAACGGTCACAATTTCCAAGCTATACATATACCATATATTGCCTTGCATATATTTCGTGCTAGTACCTAATTTTGTCATCCATTTCGGACATCACATTGCACTGTACTATGTGGAAATGGTACTATTTATGTGAAACTATTCATAAACTGTAAACATGTGTCGGTAGGCAATAGGATAAATACTTCCGTCTCATTGGGCTGGTGCGAATATTTCAATGTCGGTATGTGCCAAACCGTTGGTTTATAACACACCTTTACGCGTCTCTCGCTCGCTGCGCTCGCTCGAAAACTATAGCCTAACCTAAAACTAATCCATCTTGCGTTCATTATTCGATATGATGGCGACATATTTCAAATTTGCGAACGTGTCGGATCGGTTGTGAGGTTGGGCTAGATTTTTACGAGCGAGCGGAGCGAGCGAGCAACCGTCACAATTTCCAAGCTATACATATACCATATATTGCCTTGCATATATTTCGTGCTAGTACCTAACTTTGTCAGCCATTTCGGACATCACATTGCACTGTACTATGTGGAAAAAGTACTATTTATGTGAAACTATTCATAAACTGTAAACATGTGTCGGTAGGCAACAGGATAAATACTTCCGGCTCCTCGGGCTGGTGCGAATATTTCAATGTCCGTATGTGCCAAACCGTTGGTTTGTGACACACCTTTACGCGTCTCTCGCTCGCTGCGCTCGCACGAAAGCTATAGCCTAACCTAAAACCAATCCATATTGCGTTCAGTATTTCATATGATGGCGACATATTTCAAATTTGCGAACTTGTCCGATCGGTTGTGAGGTTGGACTAGATTTTTACGAGCGAGCGGAGCGAGCGAGCAACGGTCACAATTTCCAAGCTATACATATACCATATATTGCCTTGCATATATTTCGTGCTAGTACCTAATTTTGTCAGTCATTTCGGACATCACATTGCACTGTACTATGTGGAAATAGTACTAATTATGTGAAGCTACTCATAAACTGTAAACATGTGTCGGTAGGCAATAGGATAAAGACTTCCGGCTCCTCGGGCTGGTGCGAATATTTCAATGTCCGTATGTGCCAAACCGTTGGTTTGTGACACACCTTTACGCGTTTCTCGCTCGCTGCGCTCGCACGAAAGCTATAGCCTAACCTAAAACCAATCCATCTTCCGTTCATTATTCGAAATGCTGGCGACATATTTCAAATTTGCGAACGTGTCGGATCGGTTGTGAGGGTGGACTAGATTTTTACGAGCGAGCGGAGCGAGCGAGCAACGGTCACAAATTCCAAGCTATACCTATACCATATATTGCCTTGCATATATTTCGTGCTAGTACCTAATTTTGTCAGCCATTTCGGACATCACATTGCACTGTACTATGAGGAAACGGTACTAATTTTGTGAAACTATTGGTAAACCGTAAACAGTTGTCAGAAGGCAATAGGATAAAGACTTCCAGCTCCTCGGGCTGGTGCGAATATTTCAATGTCCGTATGTGCCAAACCGTTGGTTTGTGACACACCTTTACGCGTCTCTCGCTCGCTGCGCTCGCACGAAAGCTATAGCCTAACCTAAAACCAATCCATCTTCCGTTCATTATTCGATATGGTGGCGACATATTTCAAATTTGCGAACGTGTCGGATCGGTTGTGAGGTTGGACTAGATTTTTCCGAGCGAGCGGAGCGAGCGAGCAACGGTCACAATTTCCAAGCTATACATATACCATATATTGCCTTGCATATATTTCGTGCTAGTACCTAATTTTGTCATCCATTTCGGACATCACATTGCACTGTACTATGTGGAAATAGTACTATTTATGTGAAACTATTCATAAACTGTAAACATGTGTCGGTAGGCAATAGGATAAATACTTCCGGCTCATCGGGCTGGTGCGAATATTTCATTGTCCGTATGTGCCAAACCGTTGGTTTATGACACACCATTACGCGTCTCTCGCTCGCTGCGCTCGCTCGAAAACTATAGCCTAACCTAAAACCAATCCATCTTGCGTTCATTATTCGATATGATGGCGACATATTTCAAATTTGCGAACGTGTCGGATCGGTTGTGAGGTTGGACTAGATTTTTACGAGCGAGCGGAGCGAGGGAGCAACGGTCACAATTTCCAAGCTATACATATACCATATATTGCCTTGCATATATTTCGTGCTAGTACCTAATTTTGTCATCCATTTCGGACATCACATTGCACAGTACTATGTGGAAATAGTACTATTTATGTGAAACTATTCATAAACTGTAAACATGTGTCGGTAGGCAACAGGATAAAGACTTCCGGCTCCTCGGGCTGGTGCGAATATTTCAATGTCCGTATGTGCCAAACCGTTGGTTTGTGACACACCTTTACGCGTCTCTCGCTCGCTGCGCTCGCACGAAAGCTATAGCCTAACCTAAAACCAATCCATATTGCGTTCAGTATTTCATGTGATGGCGACATATTTCAAATTTGCGAACGTGTCCGATCGGTTGTGAGGTTGGACTAGATTTTTACGAGCGAGCGGAGCGAGGGAGCAACGGTCACAATTTCCAAGCTATACATATACCATATATTGCCTTGCATATATTTCGTGCTAGTACCTAACTTTGTCAGCCATTTCGGACATCACATTGCACTGTACTATGTGGAAATAGTACTATTTATGTGAAACTATTCATAAACTGTAAACATGTGTCGGTAGGCAACAGGATAAATACTTCCGGCTCCTCGGGCTGGTGCGAATATTTCAATGTCCGTATGTGCCAAACCGTTGGTTTGTGACACACCTTTACGCGTCTCTCGCTCGCTGTGCTCGCACGAAAGCTATAGCCTAACCTAAAACCAATCCATATTGCGTTCAGTATTTCATGTGATGGCGACATATTTCAAATTTGCGAACGTGTCGGATCGGTTGTGAGGGGTGGACTAGATTTTTTACGAGCGAGCGGAGCGAGCGAGCATCGGTCACAACATCAAAGCTATACAAATACCATATATTGCCTTGCATATATTTCGTGCTAGTACCTAATTTTGTCATCCATTTCGGGACATCACATTGCACTGTACTATGTGGAAATAGTACTATTTATGTGAAACTATTCATAAACTGTAAACATGTGTCGGTAGGCAATAGGATAAATACTTCCGGCTCATCGGGCTGGTGCGAATATTTCAATGTCCGTATGTGCCAAACCGTTGGTTTATGACACACCATTACGCGTCTCTCGCTCGTGCGCTCGCTCGAAAACTATAGCCTAACCTAAAACCAATCCATCTTGCGTTCATTATTCGATATGATGACGACATATTTCAAATTTGCGAACGTGTCGGATCGGTTGTGAGGTTGGACTAGATTTTTACGAGCGAGCGGAGCGAGGCAGCAACGGTCACAATTTCCAAGCTATACATATACCATATATTGCCTTGCATATATTTCGTGCTAGTACCTAATTTTGTCATCCATTTCGGACATCACATTGCACAGTACTATGTGGAAATAGTACTATTTATGTGAAACTATTCATAAACTGTAAACATGTGTCTGTAGGCAACAGGATAAAGACTTCCGGCTCCTCGGGCTGGTGCGAATATTTCAATGTCCGTATGTGCCAAACCGTTGGTTTGTGACACACCTTTACGCGTCTCTCGCTCGCTGCGCTCGCACGAAAGCTATAGCCTAACCTAAAACCAATCCATATTGCGTTCAGTATTTCATGTGATGGCGACATATTTCAAATTTGCGAACGTGTCCGATCGGTTGTGAGGTTGGACTAGATTTTTACGAGCGAGCGGAGCGAGGGAGCAACGGTCACAATTTCCAAGCTATACATATACCATATATTGCCTTGCATATATTTCGTGCTAGTACCTAATTTTGTCAGCCATTTCGGACATCACATTGCACTGTACTATGAGGAAACGGTACTAATTATGTGAAACTATTGGTTAACCGTAAACATTTGTCAGAAGGCAATAGGATAAAGACTTCCGGCTCCTCGGGCTGGTGCGAATATTTCAATGTCCGTATGTGCCAAACCGTTGGTTTGTGACACACCTTTACGCGAATCTCGCTCGCTGCGGTCGAACGAAAGCTATAGCCTAACCTAAAACCAATCCATCTTCCGTTCATTATTCGATATGGTGGCGACATATTTCTAATTTGCGAACATGTCGGATCGGTGGTGAGGTTGGACTAGATTTTTACGAGCGAGCGGAGCGAGCGAGCAACGGTCACAACTTCCAAGCTATACATATACCATATATTGCCTTGCATATATTTCGTGCTAGTACCTAATTTTGTCAGCCATTTCGGACATCACATTGCACTGTACTATGAGGAAACGGTACTAATTTTGTGAAACTATTGGTAAACCGTAAACATTTGTCAGAAGGCAATAGGATAAAGACTTCCGGCTCCTCGGGCTGGTGCGAATATTTCAATGTCCGTATGTGCCAAACCGTTGGTTTGTGACACACCTTTACGCGTCTCTCGCTCGCACGAAAGCTATAGCCTAACCTAAAACCAATCCATCTTCCGTTCATTATTCGATATGGTGGCGACATATTTCAAATTTGCGAACGTGTCGGATCGGTTGTGAGGGTGGACTAGATTTTTACGAGCGAGCGGAGCGAGCGAGCAACGGTCACAACATCAAAGCTATACAAATGCCATATATTGCCTTGCATATATTTCGTGTTATTACCTAATTTTGTCAGCCATTTCGGACATCACATTGTACTGTACTATGTGGAAATAGTACTATTTATGTGAAACTATTGGTAAACTGTAAACATGTGTCGGTAGGCAATAGGATAAATACTTCCGGCTCATCGGGCTGGTGCGAATATTTCAATGTCCGTATGTGCCAAACCGTTGGTTTATGACACACCTTTACGCATCTCTCGCTCGCTGCGCTCGCTCGAAAACTATAGCCTAACCTAAAACCAATCCAGCTTGCGTTCATTATTCGATATGATGGCGACATATTTCAAATTTGCGAACGTGTCGGATCGGTTGTGAGGGTGGACTAGATTTTTATGAGCGAGCGGAGCGAGCGAGCAACGGTCACAATTTCCAAGCTATACATATACCATATATAGCCTTGCATATATTTCGTGCTAGTACCTAATTTTGTCATCCATTTCGGACATCACATTGCACTGTACTATGTGGAAATAGTACTATTTATGTGAAACTATTCGTAAACTGTAAACATGTGTCGGTAGACAACAGGATAAAGTCTTCCGGCTCCTCGGGCTGGTGCGAATATTTCAATGTCCGTATGTGCCAAACCGTTGGTTTGTGACACACCTTTACGCGTCTATCGCTCGCACGAAAGCTATAGCCTAACCTAAAACCAATCCATCTTCCGTTCATTATTCGATATGGTGGCGACATATTTCAAATTTGCGAACGTGTCGGATCGGTTGTGAGGGTGGACTAGATTTTTACGAGCGAGCGGAGCGAGCGAGCAACGGTCACATCATCAAAGCTATACAAATGCCATATATTGCCTTGCATATATTTCGTGTTATTACCTAATTTTGTCAGCCATTTCGGACATCACATTGTACTGTACTATGTGGAAATAGTACTATTTATGTGAAACTATTGGTAAACTGTAAACATGTGTCGGTAGGCAATAGGATAAATACTTCCGGCTCATCGGGCTGGTGCGAATATTTCAATGTCCGTATGTGCCAAACTGTTGGTTTATGACACACCTTTACGCATCTCTCGCTCGCTGCGCTCGCTCGAAAACTATAGCCTAACCTAAAACCAATCCACCTTGCGTTCATTATTCGATATGATGGCGACATATTACGAATTGGCGAACGTGTCGGATCGGTTGTGAGGTTGGAGTAGATTTTTACGAGCGAGCGGAGCGAGTGAGCAACGGTCACAATTTCCAAGCTATACATATACCATATATTGCCTTGCATATATTTCGTGTTAGTACCTAATTTTGTCAGCCATTTCGGACATCACATTGCACTGTACTATGTGGAAATAGTACTAATTATGTGAAGCTATTCATAAACTGTAAACATGTGTCGGTAGGCAATAGGATAAAGACTTCCGGCGCCTCGGGCTGGTGCGAATATTTCAATGTCCGTATGTGCCAAACCGTTGGTTTGTGACACACCTTTACGCGTCTCTCGCTCGCTGCGCTCGCACGAAAGCTATAGCCTAACCTAAAACCAATCCATATTGCGTTCAGTATTTCATGTGATGGCGACATATTTCAAATTTGCGAACGTGTCCGATCGGTTGTGAGGTTGGACTAGATTTTTACGAGCGAGCGGAGCGAGGGAGAAACGGTCACAATTTCCAAGCTATACATATACCATATATTGCCTTGCATATATTTCGTGCTAGTACCTAATTTTGTCAGCCTTTCGGACATCACATTGCACTGTACTATGAGGAAACGGTACTAATTATGTGAAACTATTGGTTAACCGTAAACATTTGTCAGAAGGCAATAGGATAAAGACTTCCGGCTCCTCGGGCTGGTGCGAATATTTCAATGTCCGTATGTGCCAAACCGTTGGTTTGTGACACACCTTTACGCGAATCTCGCTTGCTGCGGTCGCACGAAAGCTATAGCCTAACCTAAAACCAATCCATCTTCCGTTCATTATTCGATATGGTGGCGACATATTTCTAATTTGCGAACATGTCGGATCGGTTGTGAGGTTGGACTAGATTTTTACGAGCGAGCGGAGCGAGCGAGCAACGGTCACAACTTCCAAGCTATACATATACCATATATTGCCTTGCATATATTTCGTGCTAGTACCTAATTTTGTCAGCCATTTCGGACATCACATTGCACTGTACTATGAGGAAACGGTACTAATTTTGTGAAACTATTGCTAAACCGTAAACATTTGTCAGAAGGCAATAGGATAAAGACTTCCGGCTCCTCGGGCTGGTGCGAATATTTCAATGTCCGTATGTGCCAAACCGTTGGTTTGTGACACACCTTTACGCGTCTCTCGCTCGCTGCGCTCGCTCAAAAACTATAGCCTAACCTAAAACCAATCCATATTGCGTTGAGTATTTCATATGATGGCGACATATTTCAAATTTGCGAACGTGTCCGATCGGTTGTGAGGGTGGACTAGATTTTTACGAGCGAGCGGAGCGAGCGAGCAACGGTCACAACGTCTAAGCTATACAAATACCATATATTGCCTTGTATATATTTCGTGTTATTACCTAATTTTGTCAGCCATTTCGGACATCACATTGTACTGTACAATGTGGAAATAGTACTATTTATGTGAAACTATTGCTAAACTGTAAACATTCGTCAGTAGCAATAGGATAAATACTTCCGGCTCATCGGGCTGGTGCGAATATTTCAACGTCCGTATGTGCCAAACCGTTGGTTTATGACACACCTTTACGCATCTCTCGCTCGCTGCGCTCGCTCGAAAACTATAGCCTAACCTAAAACCAATCCACCTTGCGTTCATTATTCGATATGATGGCGACATATTTCAAATTTGCGAACGTGTCGGATCGGTTGTGAGGTTGGACTAGATTTTTACGAGCGAGCGGAGCGAGCGAGCAACGGTCACAATTTCCAAGCTATACATATACCATATATTGCCTTGCATATATTTCGTGCTAGTACCTAATTTTGTCATCCATTTCGGACATCACATTGCACTGTACTATGTGGAAATAGTACTATTTATGTGAAACTATTCGTAAACTGTAAACATGTGTCGGTAGGCAATAGGATAAATACTTCCGGCTCATCGGGCTGGTGCGAATATTTCAATGTCCGTATGTGCCAAACCGTTGGTTTATGACACACCTTTACGCATCTCTCGCTCGCTGCCCTCGCTCGAAAACTATAGCCTAACCTAAAACCAATCCATCTTCCGTTCATTATTCGATATGGTGGCGACATATTTCAAATTTGCGAACGTGTCGGATCGGTTGTGAGGGTGGACTAGATTTTTACGAGCGAGCGGAGCGAGCGAGCAACGGTCACAACATCAAAGCTATACAAATACCATATATTGCCTTGCATATATTTCGTGTTATTACCTAATTTTGTCAGCCATTTCGGACATCACATTGTACTGTACTATGTGGAAATAGTACTATTTATGTGAAACTATTGGTAAACTGTAAACATGTGTCGGTAGGCAATAGGATAAATACTTCCGGCTCATCGGGCTGGTGCGAATATTTCAATGTCCGTATGTGCCAAACCGTTGGTTTATGACACACCTTTACGCATCTCTCGCTCGCTGCGCTCGCTCGAAAACTATAGCCTAACCTAAAACCTATCCACCTTGCGTTCATTATTCGATATGATGGCGACATATTTCAAATTTGCGAACGTGTCGGATCGGTTGTGAGGTTGGACTAGATTTTTATGAGCGAGCGGAGCGAGCGAGCAACGGTCACAATTTCCAAGCTATACATATACCATATATTGCCTTGCATATATTTCGTGTTAGTACCTAATTTTGTCATCCATTTCGGACATCACATTGCACTGTACTATGTGGAAATAGTACTATTTATGTGAAACTATTCATAAACTGTAAACATGTGTCGGTAGGCAATAGGATAAATACTTCCGGCTCATCGGGCTGGTGCGAATATTTCAATGTCCGTATGTGCCAAACCGTTGGTTTATGACACACCTTTACGCATCTCTCGCTCGCTGCGCTCGCTCGAAAACTATAGCCTAACCTAAAACCAATCCACCTTGCGTTCATTATTCGATATGATGGCGACATATTTCAAATTTGCGAACGTGTCGGATCGGTTGTGAGGTTGGACTAGATTTTTATGAGCGAGCGGAGCGAGCGAGCAACGGTCACAATTTCCAAGCTATACATATACCATATATTGCCTTGCATATATTTCGTGCTAGTACCTAATTTTGTCATCCATTTCGGACATCACATTGCACTGTACTATGTGGAAATAGTACTATTTATGTGAAACTATTCGTAAACTGTAAACATGTGTCGGTAGACAACAGGATAAAGACTTCCGGCTCCTCGTGCTGGTGCGAATATTTCAATGTCCGTATGTGCCAAACCGTTGGTTTGTGACACACCTTTACGCGTCTCTCGCTCGCACGAAAGCTATAGCCTAACCTAAAACCAATCCATCTTCCGTTCATTATTCGATATGGTGGCGACATATTTCAAATTTGCGAACGTGTCGGATCGGTTGTGAGGGTGGACTAGATTTTTACGAGCGAGCGGAGCGTGCGAGCAACGGTCACAACATCAAAGCTATACAAATTCCATATATTGCCTTGCATATATTTCGTGTTATTACCTAATTTTGTCAGCCATTTCGGACATCACATTGTACTGTACTATGTGGAAATAGTACTATTTATGTGAAACTATTGGTAAACTGTAAACATTCGTCAGTAGCAATAGGATAAAGACTTCCGGCTCCTCGGGCTGGTGCGAATATTTCAATGTCCGTATGTGCCAAACCGTTGGTTTATAACACACCTTTACGCGTCTCTCGCTCGCTGCGCTCGCTCGAAAACTATAGCCTAACCTAAAACCAATCCATATTGCGTTGTGTATTTCATATGATGGCGACATATTTCAAATTTGCGAACGTGTCCGATCGGTTGTGAGGTTGGACTAGATTTTTACGAGCGAGCGGAGAGAGCGAGCAACGTTCACAATTTCCAAGCTATACATATACCATATATTGCCTTACATATATTTCGTGCTAGTACCTAATTTTGTCATCCATTTCGGACATCACATTGCACTGTACTATGTGGAAATAGTACTATTTCTGTGAAACTATTCATAAACTGTAAACATGTGTCGGTAGGCAATAGGATAAATACTTCCGGCTCCTCGGGCTGGTGCGAATATTTCAATGTCCGTATGTGCCAAACCGTTGGTTTATGACACACCTTTATGCGTCTCTCGCTCGCGGCGCTCGCTCGAAAACTATAGCCTAACCTAAAACCAATCCATCTTGCGTTCATTATTCGATATGATGGCGACATATTTCAAATTTGCGAACGTGTCGCATCGGTTGTGGGGTTGGACTAGATTTTTACGAGCGAGCGGAGCGAGCGAGCAGCGGTCACAATTTCCAAGCTATACATATACCATATATTGTCTTGCATATATTTCGTGCTTGTACCAAATTTTGTCAGCCATTTCGGACATCACGTTGCACTGTACTATGAGGAAACGGTACTAATTATGTGAAACTATTGGTAAACCGTAAACATTTGTCAGAAGGCAATAGGATAAAGACTTCCGGCTCCTCCTGCTGGTGCGAATATTTCAATGTCCGTATGTGCCAAACCGATGGTTTATGACACACCTATACGCGTCTCACGCTCGCTGCGCTCGCTCGAAAGCTATAGCCTAACCTAAAACCAATCCATCTTCCGTTCATTATTCGATATGGTGGCGACATATTTCAAATTTGCGAACGTGTGCGATCGGTTGTGAGGTTGGACTAGATTTTTACGAGCGAGCGGAGCGAGCGAGCAACGGTCACAATTTCCAAGCTATACATATACCATATATTGTCTTGCATATATTTTGTGCTTGTACCTAATTTTGTCAGCCATTTCGGACATCACGTTGCACTGTACTATGAGGAAACGGTACTATTTATGTGAAACTATTCATAAACTGTAAACATGTGTCGGTAGGCAACAGGATAAATACTTCCGGCTCCTCGGGCTGGTGCGAATATTTCAATGTCCGTATGTGCCAAACCGATGGTTTGTGACACACCTTTACGCGTCTCTCGTTCGCAGCGCTCGCACGAAAGCTATAGCCTAACCTAAAACCAATCCATCTTCCGTTCATTATTCGATATGGTGGCGACATATTTCAAATATGCGAACGTGTGGGATCGGTTGTGAGGTTGGACTAGATTTTTACGAGCGAGCGGAGCGAGCGAGCAACGGTCACAATTTCCAAGCTATACATATACCTTATATTGCCTTCCATATATTTCGTGTTATTACCTAATTTTGTCAGCCATTTCGGACATCACATTGCACTGTACTATGAGGAAACGGTACTGATTATGTGAAACTATTGGTAAACCGTAAACATTTGTCAGAAGACAATAGGATAAAGACTTCCGGCTCCTCGGGCTGGTGCGAATATTTCAATGTCCGTATGTGCCAAACCGTTGGTTTATGACACACCTTTATGCGTCTCTCGCTCGCGGCGCTCGCTCGATAACTATAGCCTATCCTAAAACCAATCCATCTTGCGTTCATTATTCGATATGATGGCGACATATTACAAATTTGCGAACGTGTCGGATCGGTTGTGGGGTTGGACTAGATTTTTACGAGCGAGCGGATCGAGCGAGCAACGGTCACAATTTCCAAGCTATACATATACCATATATTGTCTTGCATATATTTCGTGCTTGTACCTAATTTTGTCAGCCATTTCGGACATCACGTTGCACTGTACTATGAGGAAACGGTACTGATTATGTGAAACTATTGGTAAACCGTAAACATTTGTCAGAAGGCAATAGGATAAGGACTTCCGGCTCCTCGGGCTGGTGCGAATATATCAATGTCCGTATGTGCCAAACCGATGGTTTGTGACACACCTTTACGCGTCTCTCGTTCGCTGCGCTCGCACGAAAGCTATAGCCTAACCTAAAACCAATCCATCTTCCGTTCATTATTCGATATGGTGGCGACATATTTCAATTTTGCGAACGTGTGGGATCGGTTGTGAGGTTGGACTAGATTTTTACGAGCGAGCGGAGCGAGCGAGCAACGGTCACAATTTCCAAGCTATACATATACCTTATATTGCCTTCCATATATTTCGTGTTATTACCTAATTTTGTCAGCCATTTCGGACATCACATTGCACTGTACTATGAGGAAATAGTACTATTTATGTGAAACTGTTCATAAACTGTAAACATGTGTCCGTAGGCAATAGGATAAATACTTCCGGCTCCTCGGGCTGGTGCGAATATTTCAATGTCCGTATGTGCCAAACCGTTGGTTTATGACACACCTTTGCGCGTCTCTCGCTCGCTGCGCTCGCTCGAAAACTATAGCCTAACCTAAAACCAATCCATCTTGCGATCATTATTCGATATGATGGCGACATATTTCAAATTTGCGAACGTGTCGGATCGGTTGTGGGGTTGGACTAGATTTTTACGAGCGAGCGGAGCGAGCGAGCAACGGTCACAATTTCCAAGCTATACATATACCATATATTGCCTTGCATATATTTCGTGCTAGTACCTAATTTTGTCATCCATTTCGGACATCACATTGCACTGTACTATGTGGAAATAGTACTATTTATGTGAAACTATTCGTAAACTGTAAACATGTGTCGGTAGACAACAGGATAAAGACTTCCGGCTCCTCGGGCTGGTGCGAATATTTCAATGTCCGTATGTGCCAAACCGTTGGTTTGTGACACACCTTTACGCGTCTCTCGCTCGCACGAAAGCTATAGCCTAACCTAAAACCAATCCATCTTCCGTTCATTATTCGATATGGTGGCGACATATTTCAAATTTGCGAACGTGTCGGATCGGTTGTGAGGGTGGACTAGATTTTTACGAGCGAGCGGAGCGTGCGAGCAACGGTCACAACATCAAAGCTATACAAATTCCATATATTGCCTTGCATATATTTCGTGTTATTACCTAATTTTGTCAGCCATTTCGGACATCACATTGTACTGTACTATGTGGAAATAGTACTATTTATGTGAAACTATTGGTAAACTGTAAACATTCGTCAGTAGCAATAGGATAAAGACTTCCGGCTCCTCGGGCTGGTGCGAATATTTCAATGTCCGTATGTGCCAAACCGTTGGTTTATAACACACCTTTACGCGTCTCTCGCTCGCTGCGCTCGCTCGAAAACTATAGCCTAACCTAAAACCAATCCATATTGCGTTGTGTATTTCATATGATGGCGACATATTTCAAATTTGCGAACGTGTCCGATCGGTTGTGAGGTTGGACTAGATTTTTACGAGCGAGCGGAGAGAGCGAGCAACGTTCACAATTTCCAAGCTATACATATACCATATATTGCCTTACATATATTTCGTGCTAGTACCTAATTTTGTCATCCATTTCGGACATCACATTGCACTGTACTATGTGGAAATAGTACTATTTCTGTGAAACTATTCATAAACTGTAAACATGTGTCGGTAGGCAATAGGATAAATACTTCCGGCTCCTCGGGCTGGTGCGAATATTTCAATGTCCGTATGTGCCAAACCGTTGGTTTATGACACACCTTTATGCGTCTCTCGCTCGCGGCGCTCGCTCGAAAACTATAGCCTAACCTAAAACCAATCCATCTTGCGTTCATTATTCGATATGATGGCGACATATTTCAAATTTGCGAACGTGTCGCATCGGTTGTGGGGTTGGACTAGATTTTTACGAGCGAGCGGAGCGAGCGAGCAGCGGTCACAATTTCCAAGCTATACATATACCATATATTGTCTTGCATATATTTCGTGCTTGTACCAAATTTTGTCAGCCATTTCGGACATCACGTTGCACTGTACTATGAGGAAACGGTACTAATTATGTGAAACTATTGGTAAACCGTAAACATTTGTCAGAAGGCAATAGGATAAAGACTTCCGGCTCCTCCTGCTGGTGCGAATATTTCAATGTCCGTATGAGCCAAACCGATGGTTTATGACACACCTATACGCGTCTCACGCTCGCTGCGCTCGCTCGAAAGCTATAGCCTAACCTAAAACCAATCCATCTTCCGTTCATTATTCGATATGGTGGCGACATATTTCAAATTTGCGAACGTGTGCGATCGGTTGTGAGGTTGGACTAGATTTTTACGAGCGAGCGGAGCGAGCGAGCAACGGTCACAATTTCCAAGCTATACATATACCATATATTGTCTTGCATATATTTTGTGCTTGTACCTAATTTTGTCAGCCATTTCGGACATCACGTTGCACTGTACTATGAGGAAACGGTACTATTTATGTGAAACTATTCATAAACTGTAAACATGTGTCGGTAGGCAACAGGATAAATACTTCCGGCTCCTCGGGCTGGTGCGAATATTTCAATGTCCGTATGTGCCAAACCGATGGTTTGTGACACACCTTTACGCGTCTCTCGTTCGCAGCGCTCGCACGAAAGCTATAGCCTAACCTAAAACCAATCCATCTTCCGTTCATTATTCGATATGGTGGCGACATATTTCAAATTTGCGAACGTGTGGGATCGGTTGTGAGGTTGGACTAGATTTTTACGAGCGAGCGGAGCGAGCGAGCAACGGTCACAATTTCCAAGCTATACATATACCTTATATTGCCTTCCATATATTTCGTGTTATTACCTAATTTTGTCAGCCATTTCGGACATCACATTGCACTGTACTATGAGGAAACGGTACTGATTATGTGAAACTATTGGTAAACCGTAAACATTTGTCAGAAGACAATAGGATAAAGACTTCCGGCTCCTCGGGCTGGTGCGAATATTTCAATGTCCGTATGTGCCAAACCGTTGGTTTATGACACACCTTTATGCGTCTCTCGCTCGCGGCGCTCGCTCGATAACTATAGCCTATCCTAAAACCAATCCATCTTGCGTTCATTATTCGATATGATGGCGACATATTACAAATTTGCGAACGTGTCGGATCGGTTGTGGGGTTGGACTAGATTTTTACGAGCGAGCGGATCGAGCGAGCAACGGTCACAATTTCCAAGCTATACATATACCATATATTGTCTTGCATATATTTCGTGCTTGTACCTAATTTTGTCAGCCATTTCGGACATCACGCTGCACTGTACTATGAGGAAACGGTACTAATTATGTGAAACTATTGGTAAACCGTAAACATTTGTCAGGAGGCAATAGGATAAAGACTTCCGGCTCCTCGGGCTGGTGCGAATATTTCAATGTCCGTATGTGCCAAACCGTTGGTTTGTGACACACCTTTACGCGTCTCTCGTTCGCTGCGCTCGCACGAAAGCTATAGCCTAACCTAAAACCAATCCATCTTCCGTTCATTATTCGATATGGTGGCGACATATTTCAATTTTGCGAACGTGTGGGATCGGTTGTGAGGTTGGACTAGATTTTTACGAGCGAGCGGAGCGAGCGAGCAACGGTCACAATTTCCAAGCTATACATATACCTTATATTGCCTTCCATATATTTCGTGTTATTACCTAATTTTGTCAGCCATTTCGGACATCACATTGCACTATACTATGAGGAAATAGTACTATTTATGTGAAACTATTCATAAACTGTAAACATGTCTCGGTAGGCAATAGGATAAATACTTCCGGCTCCACGGGCTGGTGCGAATATTTCAATGTCCGTATGTGCCAAACCGTTGGTTTATGACACACCTTTATGCGTCTCTCGCTCGCGGCGCTCGCTCGAAAACTATAGCCTAACCTAAAACCAATCCATCTTGCGTTCATTATTCGATATGATGGCGACATATTTCAAATTTGCGAACGTGTCGGATTGGTTGTGGGGTTGGACTAGATTTTTACGAGCGAGCGGAGCGAGCGAGCAACGGTCACAATTTCCAAGCTATACATATACCATATATTGTCTTGCATATATTTCGTGCTTGTACCAAATTTTGTCAGCCATTTCGGACATCACGTTGCACTGTACTATGAGGAAACGGTACTAATTATGTGAAACTATTGGTAAACCGTAAACATTTGTCAGAAGTCAATAGGATAAAGACTTCCGGCTCCTCGGGCTGGTGCGAATATTTCAATGTCCGTATGCGCCAAACCGTTGGTTTGTGACACACCTTTACGCGTCTCTCGTTCGCTGCGCTCGCACGAAAGCTATAGCCTAACCTAAAACCAATCCATCTTCCGTTCATTATTCGATATGGTGGCGACATATTTCAAATTTGCGAACGTGTCGGATCGGTTGTGAGGTTGGACTAGATTTTTTCGAGCGAGCGGAGCGAGCGAGCAACGATCACAATTTCCAACCTATACATACACCTTATATTGCCTTGCATATATGTCGTGTTATTACCTAATTTTGTCAGCCATTTCGGACATCACATTGCATTGTACTATGTGGAAATAGTACTATTTATGTGAAACTATTAATAAACTGTAAACATGTGTCGGTAGGCAATAGGATAAATACTTCCGTCTCCACGGGCTGGTGCGAATATTTCAATGTCCGTATGTGACAAACCGTTGGTTTATGACACACCTATACGCGTCTCTCGCTCGCGGCGCTCGCTCGAAAACTATAGCCTAACCTAAAACCAATCCATCTTGCGTTCATTATTCGATATGATGGCGACATATTTCAAACTTGCGGACGTGTCGGATCGGTTGTGAGGTTGGACTAGATTTTTATGAGCGAGCGGAGCGAGCGAGCAACGGTCACAATTTCCAAGCTATACATATACCATATATTGTCTTGCATATATTTCGTGCTTGTACCTAATTTTGTCAGCCATTTCGGACATCACGTTGCACGGTACTATGAGGAAACGGTACTAATTATGTGAAACTATTGGTAAACCGTAAACATTTGTCAGAAGGCAATAGGATAAAGACTTCCGGCTCCTCGGGCTGGTGCGAATATATCAATGTCCGTATGTGTCAAACCGATGGTTTGTGACACACCTTTACGCGTCTCTCGTTCGCTGTGCTCGCACGAAAGCTATAGCCTAACCTAAAACCAATCCATCTTCCGTTCATTATTCGATATGGTGGTGACATATTTCAAATTTGCGAACGTGTGGGATCGGTTGTGAGGTTGGACTAGATTTTTACGAGCGAGCGGAGCGAGCGAGCAACGGTCACAATTTCCAAGCTATACATATACCTTGTATTGCCTTCCATATATTTCGTGTTATTACCTAATTTTGTCAGCCATTTCGGACATCACATTGCACTGTACTATGAGGAAATAGTACTATTTATGTGAAACTATTCATAAACTGTAGACATGTGTCGGTAGGCAATAGGATAAATACTTCCGGCTCCTCGGGCTGGTGCGAATATTTCAATGTCCGTATGTGCCAAACCGTTGGATTATGACACACCTTTACGCGTCTCTCGCTCGCGGCGCTCGCTCGAAAACTATAGCCTAACCTAAAACCAATCCATCTTGCGTTCATTATTCGATATGATGGCGACATATTTCAAATTTGCGAACGTGTCGGATCGGTTGTGAGGTTGGACTAGATTTTTTCGAGCGAGCGGAGCGAGCGAGCAACGGTCACAATTTCCAAGCTATACATATACCATATATTGTCTTGCATATATTTCGAGCTTATACCTAATTTTGTCAGCCATTTCGGACATCACGCTGCACTGTACTATGAGGAAACGGTACTAATTATGTGAAACTATTGGTAAACCGTAAACATTTGTCAGGAGGCAATAGGATAAAGACTTCCGGCTCCTCGGGCTGGTGCGAATATTTCAATGTCCGTATGTGCCAAACCGTTGGTTTGTGACACACCTTTACGCGTCTCTCGTTCGCTGCGCTCGCACGAAAGCTATAGCCTAACCTAAAACCAATCCATCTTCCGTTCATTATTCGATATGGTGGCGACATATTTCAAATTTGCGAACGTGTGCGATCGGTTGTGGGGTTGGACTAGATTTTTACGAGCGAGCGGATCGAGCGAGCAACGGTCACAATTTCCAAGCTATACATATACCATATATTGTCTTGCATATATTTCGTGCTTGTACCTAATTTTGTCAGCCATTTCGGACATCACGTTGCACTGTACTATGAGGAAACGGTACTGATTATGTGAAACTATTGGTAAACCGTAAACATTTGTCAGAAGGCAATAGGATAAAGACTTCCGGCTCCTCGGGCTGGTGCGAATATATCAATGTCCGTATGTGCCAAACCGATGGTTTGTGACACACCTTTACGCGTCTCTCGTTCGCTGCGCTCGCACGAAAGCTATAGCCTAACCTAAAACCAATCCATCTTCCGTTCATTATTCGATATGGTGGCGACATATTTCAATTTTGCGAACGTGTGGGATCGGTTGTGAGGTTGGACTAGATTTTTACGAGCGAGCGGAGCGAGCGAGCAACGGTCACAATTTCCAAGCTATACATATACCTTATATTGCCTTCCATATATTTCGTGTTATTACCTAATTTTGTCAGCCATTTCGGACATCACATTGCACTGTACTATGAGGAAATAGTACTATTTATGTGAAACTATTCATAAACTGTAAACATGTGTCGGTAGGCAATAGGATAAATACTTCCGGCTCCTCGGGCTGGTGCGAATATTTCAATGTCCGTATGTGCCAAACCGTTGGTTTATGACACACCTTTACGCGTCTCTCGCTCGCTGCGCTCGCTCGAAAACTATAGCCTAACCTAAAACCAATCCATCTTGCGATCATTATTCGATATGATGGCGACATATTTCAAATTTGCGAACGTGTCGGATCGGTTGTGGGGTTGGACTAGATTTTTACGAGCGAGCGGAGCGAGCGAGCAACGGTCACAATTTCCAAGCTATACATATACCTTATATTGCCTTCCAAATATTTCGTGTTATTACCTAATTTTGTCAGCCATTTCGGACATCACATTGCACTGTACTATGAGGAAATAGTACTATTTATGTGAAACTATTCATAAACTGTAAACATGTGTCGGTAGGCAATAGGATAAATACTTCCGGCTCCTCGGGCTGGTGCGAATATTTCAATGTCCGTATGTGCCAAACCGTTGGTTTATGACACACCTATACGCGGCTCTCGCTCGCTGCGCTCGCTCGAAAACTATAGCCTAACCTAAAACCAATCCATCTTGCGTTCATTATTCGATATGATGGCGACATATTTCAAATTTGCGAACGTGTCGGATCGGTTGTGGGGTTGGACTAGATTTTTACGAGCGAGCGGAGCGAGCGAGCAACGGTCACAATTTCCAAGCTATACATATACCATATATTGTCTTGCATATATTTCGTGCTTGTACCTAATTTTGTCAGCCATTTCGGACATCACGTTGCACTGTACTATGAGGAAACGGTACTAATTATGTGAAACTATTGGTAAACCGTAAACATTTGTCAGAAGGCAATAGGATAAAGACTTCCGGCTCCTCGGGCTGGTGCGAATATTTCAATGTCCGTATGTGCCAAACCGTTGGTTTGTGTCACACCTTTACGCGTCTCTCGTACGCTGCGCTCGCACGAAAGCTATAGCCTAACCTAAAACCAATCCATCTGCCGTTCATTATTCGATATGGTGGCGACATATTTCAAATTTGCGAACGTGACGGATCGGTTGTGAGGTTGGGCTAGATTTTGTCGAGCGAGCGGAGCGAGCGAGCAACGATCACAATTTCCAACATATACATACACCTTATATTGCCTTGCATATATGTCGTGTTATTACCTAATTTTGTCAGCCATTTCGGACATCACATTGCATTGTACTGTGTGGAAATAGTACTATTTATGTGAAACTATTCATAAACTGTAAACATGTGTCGGTAGGCAATAGGATAAATACTTCCGGCTCCTCAGGCTGGTACGAATATTTCAATGTCCGTATGTGCCAAACCGTTGGTTTATGACACACCTATACGCGGCTCTCGCTCGCTGCGCTCGCTCGAAAACTATAGCCTAACCTAAACCCAATCCATCTTGCGTTCATTATTCGATATGATGGCGACATATTTCAAATTTGCGAACGTGTCGGATCGGTTGTGAGGTTGGACTAGATTTTTTCGAGCGAGCGGAGCGAGCGAGCAACGGTCACAATTTCCAAGCTATACATATACCATATATTGTCCTGCATATATTTCGTGCTTGTACCTAATTTTGTCAGCCATTTCGGACATCACGTTGCACTGTACTATGAGGAAACGGTACTAATTATGTGAAACTATTGGTAAACCGTAAACATTTGTCATAAGGCAATAGGATAAAGACTTCCGGCTCCTCGGGCTGGTGCGAATATATCAATGTCCGTATGTGCAAAACCGATGGTTTGTGACACACCTTTACGCGTCTCTCGTACGCTGCGCTCGCACGAAAGCTATAGCCTAACCTAAAACCAATCCATCTTTCGTTCATTATTCGATATGATGGCGACATATTTCAAATTTGCGAACGTGTCGGATCGGTTGTGAGGTTGGACTAGATTTTTTCGAGCGAGCGGAGCGAGCGAGCAACGGTCACAATTTCCAAGCTATACATATACCATATATTGTCTTGCATATATTTCGTGCTTGTACCTAATTTTGTCAGCCATTTCGGACATCACGTTGCACTGTACTATGAGGAAACGGTACTAATTATGTGAAACTATTGGTAAACCGTAAACATTTGTCATAAGGCAATAGGATAAAGACTTCCGGCTCCTCGGGCTGGTGCGAATATATCAATGTCCGTATGTGCAAAACCGATGGTTTGTGACACACCTTTACGCGTCTCTCGTACGCTGCGCTCGCACGAAAGCTATAGCCTAACCTAAAACCAATCCATCTTCCGTTCATTATTCGATATGGTGGCGACATATTTCAAATTTGCGAACGTGACGGATTGGTTGTGAGGTTGGACTAGATTTTTTCGAGCGAGCGGAGCGAGCGAGCAACGGTCACAATTTCCAAGCTATACATATACCATATATTGTCTTGCATATATTTCGTGCTTGTTCCTAATTTTGTCAGCCATTTCGGACATCACGTTGCACTGTACTATGAGGAAACGGTACTAATTATGAGAAACGATTGGTAAACCGTAAACATTTGTCAGAAGGCAATAGGATAAAGACTTCCGGCTCCTCGGGCTGGTGCGAATATATCAATATCCGTATGTGCCAAACCGATAGTTTGTGACACACCTTTACGCGTCTCTCGTTCGCTGTGCTCGCACGAAAGCTATAGCCTAACCTAAAACCAATCCATCTTCCGTTCATTATTCGATATGGTGGTGACATATTTCAAATTTGCGAACGTGTGGGATCGGTTGTGAGGTTGGACTAGATTTTTACGAGCGAGCGGAGCGAGCGAGCAACGGTCACAATTTCCAAGCTATACATATACCTTGTATTGCCTTCCATATATTTCGTGTTATTACCTAATTTTGTCAGCCATTTCGGACATCACATTGCACTGTACTATGAGGAAATAGTACTATTTATGTGAAACTATTCATAAACTGTAGACATGTGTCGGTAGGCAATAGGATAAATACTTCCGGCTCCTCGGGCTGGTGCGAATATTTCAATGTCCGTATGTGCCAAACCGTTGGATTATGACACACCTTTACGCGTCTCTCGCTCGCGGCGCTCGCTCGAAAACTATAGCCTAACCTAAAACCAATCCATCTTGCGTTCATTATTCGATATGATGGCGACATATTTCAAATTTGCGAACGTGTCGGATCGGTTGTGAGGTTGGACTAGATTTTTTCGAGCGAGCGGAGCGAGCGAGCAACGGTCACAATTTCCAAGCTATACATATACCATATATTGTCTTGCATATATTTCGAGCTTATACCTAATTTTGTCAGCCATTTCGGACATCACGCTGCACTGTACTATGAGGAAGCGGTACTAATTATGTGAAACTATTGGTAAACCGTAAACATTTGTCAGGAGGCAATAGGATAAAGACTTCCGGCTCCTCGGGCTGGTGCGAATATTTCAATGTCCGTATGTGCCAAACCGTTGGTTTGTGACACACCTTTACGCGTCTCTCGTTCGCTGCGCTCGCACGAAAGCTATAGCCTAACCTAAAACCAATCCATCTTCCGTTCATTATTCGATATGGTGGCGACATATTTCAAATTTGCGAACGTGTGCGATCGGTTGTGGGGTTGGACTAGATTTTTACGAGCGAGCGGATCGAGCGAGCAACGGTCACAATTTCCAAGCTATACATATACCATATATTGTCTTGCATATATTTCGTGCTTGTACCTAATTTTGTCAGCCATTTCGGACATCACGTTGCACTGTACTATGAGGAAACGGTACTGATTATGTGAAACTATTGGTAAACCGTAAACATTTGTCAGAAGGCAATAGGATAAATACTTCCGGCTCCTCGGGCTGGTGCGAATATTTCAATGTCCGTATGTGCCAAACCGTTGGTTTATGACACACCTTTACGCGTCTCTCGCTCGCTGCGCTCGCTCGAAAACTATAGCCTAACCTAAAACCAATCCATCTTGCGATCATTATTCGATATGATGGCGACATATTTCAAATTTGCGAACGTGTCGGATCGGTTGTGGGGTTGGACTAGATTTTTACGAGCGAGCGGAGCGAGCGAGCAACGGTCACAATTTCCAAGCTATACATATACCTTATATTGCCTTCCAAATATTTCGTGTTATTACCTAATTTTGTCAGCCATTTCGGACATCACATTGCACTGTACTATGAGGAAATAGTACTATTTATGTGAAACTATTCATAAACTGTAAACATGTGTCGGTAGGCAATAGGATAAATACTTCCGGCTCCTCGGGCTGGTGCGAATATTTCAATGTCCGTATGTGCCAAACCGTTGGTTTATGACACACCTATACGCGGCTCTCGCTCGCTGCGCTCGCTCGAAAACTATAGCCTAACCTAAAACCAATCCATCTTGCGTTCATTATTCGATATGATGGCGACATATTTCAAATTTGCGAACGTGTCGGATCGGTTGTGGGGTTGGACTAGATTTTTACGAGCGAGCGGAGCGAGCGAGCAACGGTCACAATTTCCAAGCTTTACATATACCATATATTGTCTTGCATATATTTCGTGCTTGTACCTAATTTTGTCAGCCATTTCGGACATCACGTTGCACTGTACTATGAGGAAACGGTACTAATTATGTGAAACTATTGGTAAACCGTAAACATTTGTCAGAAGGCAATAGGATAAAGACTTCCGGCTCCTCGGGCTGGTGCGAATATTTCAATGTCCGTATGTGCCAAACCGTTGGTTTGTGTCACACCTTTACGCGTCTCTCGTACGCTGCGCTCGCACGAAAGCTATAGCCTAACCTAAAACCAATCCATCTGCCGTTCATTATTCGATATGGTGGCGACATATTTCAAATTTGCGAACGTGACGGATCGGTTGTGAGGTTGGGCTAGATTTTGTCGAGCGAGCGGAGCGAGCGTGCAACGATCACAATTTCCAACATATACATACACCTTATATTGCCTTGCATATATGTCGTGTTATTACCTAATTTTGTCAGCCATTTCGGACATCACATTGCATTGTACTGTGTGGAAATAGTACTATTTATGTGAAACTATTCATAAACTGTAAACATGTGTCGGTAGGCAATAGGATAAATACTTCCGGCTCCTCAGGCTGGTACGAATATTTCAATGTCCGTATGTGCCAAACCGTTGGTTTATGACACACCTATACGCGGCTCTCGCTCGCTGCGCTCGCTCGAAAACTATAGCCTAACCTAAAACCAATCCATCTTGCGTTCATTATTCGATATGATGGCGACATATTTCAAATTTGCGAACGTGTCGGATCGGTTGTGAGGTTGGACTAGATTTTTTCGAGCGAGCGGAGCGAGCGAGCAACGGTCACAATTTCCAAGCTATACATATACCATATATTGTCTTGCATATATTTCGTGCTTGTACCTAATTTTGTCAGCCATTTCGGACATCACGTTGCACTGTACTATGAGGAAACGGTACTAATTATGTGAAACTATTGGTAAACCGTAAACATTTGTCATAAGGCAATAGGATAAAGACTTCCGGCTCCTCGGGCTGGTGCGAATATATCAATGTCCGTATGTGCAAAACCGATGGTTTGTGACACACCTTTACGCGTCTCTCGTACGCTGCGCTCGCACGAAAGCTATAGCCTAACCTAAAACCAATCCATCTTCCGTTCATTATTCGATATGGTGGCGACATATTTCAAATTTGCGAACGTGACGGATCGGTTGTGAGGTTGGACTAGATTTTTTCGAGCGAGCGGAGCGAGCGAGCAACGGTCACAATTTCCAAGCTATACATATACCATATATTGTCTTGCATATATTTCGTGCTTGTTCCTAATTTTGTCAGCCATTTCGGACATCACGTTGCACTGTACTATGAGGAAACGGTACTAATTATGAGAAACGATTGGTAAACCGTAAACATTTGTCAGAAGGCAATAGGATAAAGACTTCCGGCTCCTCGGGCTGGTGCGAATATATCAATATCCGTATGTGCCAAACCGATAGTTTGTGACACACCTTTACGCGTCTCTCGTTCGCTGCGCTCGCACGAAAGCTATAGCCTAACATAAAACCAATCCATCTTCCGTTCATTATTCGATATGGTGGCGACATATTTCAAATTTGCGAACGTGTGGGATCGGTTGTGAGGTTGGCCTAGATTTTTACGAGCGAGCGGAGCGAGCGAGCAACGGTCACAATTTCCAAGCTATACATATACCTTATATTGCCTTCCATTTATTTCGTGTTATTACCTAATTTTGTCAGCCATTTCGGACATCACATTGCACTGTACTATGAGGAAATAGTACTATTTATGTGAAACTATTCATAAACTGTAAACATGTGTCGGTAGGCAATAGGATAAATACTTCCGGCTCCTCGGGCTGGTGCGAATATTTCAATGTCCGTATGTGCCAAACCGTTGGATTATGACACACATTTACGCGTCTCTCGCTCGCGGCGCTCGCTCGAAAACTATAGCCTAACCTAAAACCAATCCATCATGCGTTCATTATTCGATATGATGGCGACATATTTCAAATTTGCGAACGTGTCGGATCGGTTGTGGGGTTGGACTAGATTTTTACGAGCGAGCGGAGCGAGCGAGCAACGGTCACAATTTCCAAGCTATACATATACCATATATTGTCTTGCATATATTTCGTGCTTGTACCTAATTTTGTCAGCCATTTCGGACATCACGTTGCACTGTACTATGAGGAAACGGTACTAATTATGTGAAACTATTGGTAAACCGTAAACATTTGTCAGAAGGCAATAGGATAAAGACTTCCGGCTCCTCGGGCTGGTGCGAATATATCAATGTCCGTATGTGCCAAACCGATGGTTTGTGACACACCTTTACGCGTCTCTCGCTCGCTGCGCTCGCTCGAAAACTATAGCCAAACCTAAAACCAATCCATCTTGCATTCATTATTCGATATGATGGCGACATATTTCAAATTTGCGAACGTGTCGGATCGGTTGTGGGGTTGGACTAGATTTTTACGAGCAAGCGGAGCGAGCGAGCAACGGTCACAATTTCCAAGCTATACATATACCATATATTGTCTTGCATATATTTCGTGCTTGTACCTAATTTTGTCAGCCATTTCGGACATCACGTTGCACTGTACTATGAGGAAACGGTACGAATTATGTGAAACTATTGGTAAACCGTAAACATTTGTCAGAAGGCAACAGGATAAAGACTTCCGGCTCCTCGGGCTGGTGCGAATATATCAATGTCCGTATGTGCCAAACCGATGGTTTGTGACACACCTTTACGCGTCTCTCGTTCGCTGCGCTCGCACGAAAGCTATAGCCTAACCTAAAACCAATCCATCTTCCGTTCATTATTCGATATGGTGGCGACATATTTCAAATTTGCGAACGTGTGGGATCGGTTGTGAGGATGGACTAGATTTTTACGAGCGAGCGGAGCGAGCGAGCAACGGTCACAATTTCCAAGCTATACATATACCTTATATTGCCTTCCATATATTTCGTGTTATTACCTAATTTTGTCAGCCATTTCGGACATCACATTGCACTGTACTATGAGGAAATAGTACTATTTATGTGAAACTATTTATAAACTGTAAACATGTGTCAGAAGGCAATAGGATAAAGACTTCCGGCTCCTCGGGCTGGTGCGAATATATCAATGTCCGTATGTGCCAAACCGATGGTTTGTGACACACCTTTACGCGTCTCTCGTTCGCTGCGCTCGCACGAAAGCTATAGCCTAACCTAAAACCAATCCATCTTCCGTTCATTATTCGATATGGTGGCGACATATTTCAAATTTGCGAACGTGTGGGATCGGTTGTGAGGATGGACTAGATTTTTACGAGCGAGCGGAGCGAGCGAGCAACGGTCACAATTTCCAAGCTATACATATACCTTATATTGCCTTCCATATATGTCGTGTTATTACCTAATTTTGTCAGCCATTTCGGACATCACATTGCATTGTACTATGAGGAAACGGTACTAATTATGTGAAACTATTGGTAAACCGTAAACATTTGTCAGAAGGCAATAGGATAAAGACTTCCGGCTCCTCGGGCTGGTGCGAATATTTCAATGTCCGTATGTGCCAAACCGTTGGTTTATGACACACCTATACGCGTCTCTCGCTCGCTGCGCTCGCTCGAAAACTATAGCCTAACCTAAAACCAATCCATCTTGCGTTCATTATTCGATATGATGGCGACATGTTTCAAATTTGCGAACGTGTCGGATCGGTTGTGGGGTTGGACTAAATTTTTACGAGCGAGCGGAGCGAGCGAGCAACGGTCACAATTTCCAAGCTATACATATACCATATATTGTCTTGCATATATTTCGTGCTTGTACCTAATTTTGTCAGCCATTTCGGACATCACATTGCATTGTACTATGTGGAAATAGTACTATTTATGTGAAACTATTCATAAACTGTAAACATGTGTCGGTAGGCAATAGGATAAATACTTCCGGCTCCTCGGGCTGGTGCGAATATTTCAATGTCCGTATGTGCCAAACCGTTGGTTTGTGACACACCTTTACGCGTCTATCGTTCGCTGCGCTCGCACGAAAGCTATAGCCTAACCTAAAACCAATCCATCTTCCGTTCATTATTCGATATGGTGGTGACATGTTTCAAATTTGCGAACGTGTGGGATCGGTTGTGAGGTTGGATAAGATTTTTACGAGCGAGCGGAGCGAGCGAGCAACGGTCACAATTTCCAAGCTATACATATACCATATATTGTCTTGCATATATTTCGTGCTTGTACCTAATTTTGTCAGCCATTTCGGACATCACGTTGCACTGTACTATGAGGAAACGTTACTAATTATGTGAAACTATGGGTAAACCGTAAACATTTGTCAGAAGGCAATAGGATAAAGACTTCCTGCTCCTCGGGCTGGTGCGAATATTTCAATGTCCGTATGTGCCAAACCGTTGGTTTGTGACACACCTTTACGCGTCTATCGTTCGCTGCGCTCGCACGAAAGCTATAGCCTAACCTAAAACCAATCCATCTTCCGTTCATTATTCGATATGGTGGTGACATGTTTCAAATTTGCGAACGTGTGGGATCGGTTGTGAGGTTGGACAAGATTTTTACGAGCGAGCGGAGCGAGCGAGCAACGGTCACAATTTCCAAGCTATACATATAACTTATATTCCCTTCCATATATATCGTGTTATTACCTAATTTTGTCAGCCATTTCGGACATCACATTGCACTGTACTAAGAGGAAGGAGTACTATTTATGTGAAACTATTCATAAACTGTAAACATGTGTCGGTAGGCAATAGGATAAATACTTCCGGCTCCTCGGGCTGGTGCGAATATTTCAATGTCCGTATGTGCCAAACCGTTGGTTTATGACACACCTATACGCGTCTCTCGCTCGCTGCGCTCGCTCGAAAACTATAGCCTAACCTAAAACCAATCCATCTTGCGTTCATTATTCGATATGATGGCGACATATTTCAAATTTGCGAACGTGTCGGATCGGTTGTGGGGTTGGACTAGATTTTTACGAGCGAGCGGAGCGAGCGAGCAACGGTCAAAATTTCCAAGCTATACATATACCATAATATTGTCTTGCATATATTTCGTGCTTCTACCTAATTTTTGTCAGCCATTTCGGACATCACGTTGCACTGTACTATGAGGAAACGTTACTAATTATGTGAAACTATTGGTAAACCGTAAACATTTGTCAGAAGGCAATAGGATAAAGACTTCCGGCTCCTCGGGCAGGTGCGAATATTTCAATGTCCGTATGTGCCAAACCGTTGGTTTGTGACACACATTTACGCGTCTATCGTTCGCTGCGCTCGCACGAAAGCTATAGCCCTAACCTAAAACCAATCCATCTTCCGTTCATTATTCGATATGGTGGCGACATATTTCAAATTTGCGAACGTGTGGGATCGGTTGTGAGGTTGGACTACATTTTTACGAGCGAGCGGAGCGAGCGAGCAACGGTCACAATTTCCAAGCTATACATATACCTTATATTGCCTTCCATATATTTCGTGTTATTACCTAATTTTGTCAGCCATTTCGGACATCACATTGCACTGTACTATGAGGAAATAGTACTATTTATGTGAAACTATTCATAAACTGTAAACATGTGTCGGTAGGCAATAGGATAAATACTTCCGGCTCCTCGGGCTGGTGCGAATATTTCAATGTCCGTATGTGCTAAACCGTTGGTTTATGACACACCTATACGCGTCTCTCGCTCGCTGCGCTCGCAAGAAAACTATAGCCTTACCTAAAACCAATCCATCTTGCGTTCATTATTCGATATGATGGCGACATATTTCAAATTTGCGAACGTGTCGTTTCGGATGTGGGGTTAGACTAGATTTTTACGAGCGAGCGGAGCGAGCGAGCAACGGTCACAATTTCCAAGCTATACATATACCATATATTGTCTTGCATATATTTCGTGCTTGTACCTAATTTTGTCAGCCATTTCGGACATCACGTTGCACTGTACTATGAGGAAACGGTACTAATTATGTGAAACTATTGGTAAACCGTAAACATTTGTCAGAAGGCAATAGGATAAAGACTTCCGGCTCCTCGGGCTGGTGCGAATATATCAATGTCCGTATGTGCCAAACCGATGGTTTGTGACACACCTTTACGCGTCTCTCGTTCGCTGCGCTCGCACGAAAGCTATAGCCTAACCTAAAACCAATCCATCTTCCGTTCATTATTCGATATGGTGATGACATGTTTCAAATTTGCGAACGTGTGGGATCGGTTGTGAGGTTGGACAAGATTTTTACGAGCGAGCGGAGCGAGCGAGCAACGGTCACAATTTCCAAGCTATACATATACCTTATATTCCCTTCCATATATATCGTGTTATTACCTAATTTTGTCAGCCATTTCGGACATCACATTGCACTGTACTATGAGGAAGGAGTACTATTTATGTGAAACTATTCATAAACTGTAAACATGTGTCAGTAGGCAATAGGATAAATACTTCCGGCTCCTCGGGCTGGTGCGAATATTTCAATGTCCGTATGTGCCAAACCGTTGGTTTATGACACACCTATACGCGTCTCTCGCTCGCTGCGCTCACTCGAAAACTATAGCCTAACCTAAAACCAATCCATCTTGCGTTCATTATTCGATATGATGGCGACATATTTCAAATTTGCGAACGTGTCGGATCGGTTGTGGGGTTGGACTAGATTTTTACGAGCGAGCGGAGCGAGCGAGCAACGGTCACAATTTCCAAGCTATACATATACCATATATTGTCTTGCATATATTTCGTGCTTGTACCTAATTTTGTCAGCCATTTCGGACATCACGTTGCAGTGTACTATGAGGAAACGTTACTAATTATGTGAAACTATTGGTAAACCGTAAACATTTGTCAGAAGGCAATAGGATAAAGACTTCCGGCTCCTCGGGCAGGTGCGAATATTTCAATGTCCGTATGTGCCAAACCGTTGGTTTGTGACACACATTTACGCGTCTATCGTTCGCTGCGCTCGCACGAAAGCTATAGCCTAACCTAAAACCAATCCATCTTCCGTTCATTATTCGATATGGTGGCGACATATTTCAAATTTGCGAACGTGTGGGATCGGTTGTGAGGTTGGACTAGATTTTTACGAGCGAGCGGAGCGAGCGAGCAACGGTCACAATTTCCAAGCTATACATATACCTTATATTGCCTTCCATATATTTCGTGTTATTACCTAATTTTGTCAGCCATTTCGGACATCACATTGCACTGTACTATGAGGAAATAGTACTATTTATGTGAAACTATTCATAAACTGTAAACATGTGTCGGTAGGTAATAGGATAAATACTTCCGGCTCCTCGGGCTGATGCGAATATTTCAATGTCCGTATGTGCCAAACCGTTGGTTTATGACACACCTATACGCGTCTCTCGCTCGCTGCGCTCGCTCGAAAACTATAGCCTTACCTAAAACCAATCCATCTTGCGTTCATTATTCGATATGATGGCGACATATTTCAAATTTGCGAACGTGTCGGATCGGTTGTGGGGTTGGACTAGATTTTTACGAGCGAGCGGAGCGAGCGAGCAACGGTCACAATTTCCAAGCTATACATATACCATATATTGTCTTGCATATATTTCGTGCTTGTACCTAATTTTGTCAGCCATTTCGGACATCACGTTGCACTGTACTATGAGGAAACGGTACTAATTATGTGAAACTATTGGTAAACCGTAAACATTTGTCAGAAGGCAATAGGATAAAGACTTCCGGCTCCTCGGGCTGGTGCGAATATTTCAATGTCCGTATGTGCCAAACCGTTGGTTTGTGACACACCTTTACGCGTCTCTCGTTCGCTGCGCTCGCACGAAAGCTATAGCCTAACCTAAAACCAATCCATCTTCCGTTCATTATTCGATATGGTGGCGACATATTTCAAATTTGCGAACGTGTCGGATCGGTTGTGAGGGTGGACTAGATTTTTTCGAGCCAGCGGAGCGAGCGAGCAACGATCACAATTTCCAACCTATACATACACCTTATATTGCCTTGCATATATGTCGTGTTATTACCTAATTTTGTCAGCCATTTCGGACATCACATTGCATTGTACTATGAGGAAACGGTACTAATTATGTGAAACTATTGGTAAACCGTAAACATTTGTCAGAAGGCAATAGGATAAAGACTTCCGGCTCCTCGGGCTGGTGCGAATATTTCAATGTCCGTATGTGCCAAACCGTTGGTTTATGACACACCTATACGCGTCTCTCGCTCGCTGCGCTCGCTCGAAAACTATAGCCTAACCTAAAACCAATCCATCTTGCGTTCATTATTCGATATGATGGCGACATATTTCAAATTTGCGAACGTGTCGGATCGGTTGTGGGGTTGGCCCAGATTTTTACGAGCGAGCGGAGCGAGCGAGCAACGGTCACAATTTCCAAGCTATACATATACCATATATTGTCTTGCATATATTTCGTGCTTGTACCTAATTTTGTCAGCCATTTCGGACATCACATTGCATTGTACTATGTGGAAATAGTACTATTTATGTGAAACTATTCATAAACTGTAAACATGTGTCGGTAGGCAATAGGATAAATACTTCCGGCTCCGCGGGCTGGTGCTAATATTTCAATGTCCGTATGTGCCAAACCGTTGGTTTATGACACACCTATACGCGTCTCTTGATCGCGGCGCTCGCTCGAAAACTATAGCCTAACCTAAAACCAATCCATCTTGCGTTCATTATTCGATATGATGGCGACATGTTTCAAATTTGCGAACGTGTCGGATCGGTTGTGGGGTTGGACTAAATTTTTACGAGCGAGCGGAGCGAGCGAGCAACGGTCACAATTTCCAAGCTATACATATACCATATATTGTCTTGCATATATTTCGTGCTTGTACCTAATTTTGTCAGCCATTTCGGACATCACATTGCATTGTACTATGTGGAAATAGTACTATTTATGTGAAACTATTCATAAACTGTAAACATGTGTCGGTAGGCAATAGGATAAATACTTCCGGCTCCTCGGGCTGGTGCGAATATTTCAATGTCCGTATGTGCCAAACCGTTGGTTTGTGACACACCTTTACGCGTCTATCGTTCGCTGCGCTCGCACGAAAGCTATAGCCTAACCTAAAACCAATCCATCTTCCGTTCATTATTCGATATGGTGGTGACATGTTTCAAATTTGCGAACGTGTGGGATCGGTTGTGAGGTTGGACAAGATTTTTACGAGCGAGCGGAGCGAGCGAGCAACGGTCACAATTTCCAAGCTATACATATACCATATATTGTCTTGCATATATTTCGTGCTTGTACCTAATTTTGTCAGCCATTTCGGACATCACGTTGCACTGTACTATGAGGAAACGTTACTAATTATGTGAAACTATGGGTAAACCGTAAACATTTGTCAGAAGGCAATAGGATAAAGACTTCCTGCTCCTCGGGCTGGTGCGAATATTTCAATGTCCGTATGTGCCAAACCGTTGGTTTGTGACACACCTTTACGCGTCTATCGTTCGCTGCGCTCGCACGAAAGCTATAGCCTAACCTAAAACCAATCCATCTTCCGTTCATTATTCGATATGGTGGTGACATGTTTCAAATTTGCGAACGTGTGGGATCGGTTGTGAGGTTGGACAAGATTTTTACGAGCGAGCGGAGCGAGCGAGCAACGGTCACAATTTCCAAGCTATACATATAACTTATATTCCCTTCCATATATATCGTGTTATTACCTAATTTTGTCAGCCATTTCGGACATCACATTGCACTGTACTATGAGGAAGCGGTACTAATTATGTGAAACTATTGGTAAACCGTAAACATTTGTCAGAAGGCAATAGGATAAAGACTTCCGGCTCCTCGGGCTGGTGCGAATATATCAATGTCCGTCTGTGCCAAACCGATGGTTTGTGACACACCTTTACGCGTCTCTCGTTCGCTGCGCTCGCACGAAAGCTATAGCCTAACCTAAAACCAATCCATCTTCCTTTCATTATTCGATATGGTGGCGACATATTTCAAATTTGCGAACGTGTGGGTTCGGTTGTGAGGTTGGACAAGATTTTTACGAGCGAGCGGAGCGAGCGAGCAACGGTCACAATTTCCAAGCTATACATATACCTTATATTGCCTTCCATATATTTCGTGTTATTACCTAATTTTGTCAGCCATTTCGGACATCACATTGCACTGTACTATGAGGAAATAGTACTATTTATGTGAAACTATTCATAAACTGTAAACATGTGTCGGTAGGCAATAGGATAAATACTTCCGGCTCCTCGGGCTGGTGCGAATATTTCAATGTCCGTATGTGCTAAACCGTTGGTTTATGACACACCTATACGCGTCTCTCGCTCGCTGCGCTCGCAAGAAAACTATAGCCTTACCTAAAACCAATCCATCTTGCGTTCATTATTCGATATGATGGCGACATATTTCAAATTTGCGAACGTGTCGTTTCGGATGTGGGGTTAGACTAGATTTTTACGAGCGAGCGGAGCGAGCGAGCAACGGTCACAATTTCCAAGCTATACATATACCATATATTGTCTTGCATATATTTCGTGCTTGTACCTAATTTTGTCAGCCATTTCGGACATCACGTTGCACTGTACTATGAGGAAACGGTACTAATTATGTGAAACTATTGGTAAACCGTAAACATTTGTCAGAAGGCAATAGGATAAAGACTTCCGGCTCCTCGGGCTGGTGCGAATATATCAATGTCCGTATGTGCCAAACCGATGGTTTGTGACACACCTTTACGCGTCTCTCGTTCGCTGCGCTCGCACGAAAGCTATAGCCTAACCTAAAACCAATCCATCTTCCGTTCATTATTCGATATGGTGATGACATGTTTCAAATTTGCGAACGTGTGGGATCGGTTGTGAGGTTGGACAAGATTTTTACGAGCGAGCGGAGCGAGCGAGCAACGGTCACAATTTCCAAGCTATACATATAACTTATATTCCCTTCCATATATATCGTGTTATTACCTAATTTTGTCAGCCATTTCGGACATCACTTTGCACTGTACTATGAGGAAGGAGTACTATTTATGTGAAACTATTCATAAACTGTAAACATGTGTCGGTAGGCAATAGGATAAATACTTCCGGCTCCTCGGGCTATTGCGAATATTTCAATGTCCGTATGTGCCAAACCGTTGGTTTATGACACACCTTTACGCGTCTCTCGCTCGCGGCGCACGCTCGAAAACTATAGCCTAACCTAAAACCAATCCATCTTGCGCTCATTATTCGATATGATGGCGACATATTTCAAATTTGCGAACGTGTCGGATCGGTTGTGAGGTTGGACTAGATTTTTTCGAGCGAGCGGAGCGAGCGAGCAACGGTCACAATTTCCAAGCTATACATATACCTTATATTGCCTTCCATATATTTCGTGTTATTACCTAATTTTGTCAGCCATTTCGGACATCACATTGCATTGTACTATGTGGAAATAGTACTATTTATGTGAAACTATTCATAAACTGTAAACATGTGTCGGTAGGCAATAGGTTAAATACTTCCGGCTCCTCGGGCTGGTGCGAATATTTCAATGTCCGTATGTGCCAAACCGTTGGTTTATGACACACCTATACGCGTCTCTCGATCGCGGCGCTCGCTCGAAAACTATAGCCTAACCTAAAACCAATCCATCTTGCGTTCATTATTCGATATGATGGCGACATATTTCAAATTTGCGAACGTGTCGGATCGGTTGTGGGGTTGGACTAGATTTTTACGAGCGAGCGGAGCGAGCGAGCAACGGTCACAATTTCCATGCTATACATATACCATATATTGTCTTGCATATATTTCGTGCTTGTACCTAATTTTGTCAGCCATTTCGGACATCACGTTGCACTGTACTATGAGGAAACGGTACTAATTATGTGAAACTATTGGTAAACCGTAAACATGTGTCGGTAGGCAATAGGATAAATACTTCCGGCTCCTCGGGCTGGTGCGAATATATCAATGTCCGTATGTGCCAAACCGATGGTTTGTGACACACCATTACGCGTCTCTCGTTCGCTGCGCTCGCACGAAAGCTATAGCCTAACCTAAAACCAATCCATCTTCCGTTCATTATTCGATATGGTGGTGACATGTTTCAAATTTGCGAACGTGTGGGATCGGTTGTGAGGTTGGACAAGATTTTTACGAGCGAGCGGAGCGAGCTAGCAACGGTCACAATTTCCAAGCTATACATATAACTTATATTCCCTTCCATATATATCGTGTTATTACCTAATTTTGTCAGCCATTTCGGACATCACATTGCACTGTACTATGAGGAAGGAGTACTATTTATGTGAAACTATTCATAAACTGTAAACATGTGTCGGTAGGCAATAGGATAAATACTTCCGGCTCCTCGGGCTGTTGCGAATATTTCAATGTCCGTATGTGCCAAACCGTTGGTTTATGACACACCTTTACGCGTCTCTCGCTCGCGGCGCACGCTCGAAAACTATAGCCTAACCTAAAACCAATCCATCTTGCGCTCATTATTCGATATGATGGCGACATATTTCAAATTTTCGAACGTGTCGGATCGGTTGTGAGGTTGGACTAGATTTTTTAGACCGAGCGGAGCGAGCGAGCAACGGTCACAATTTCCAAGCTATACATATACCTTATATTGCCTTCCATATATTTCGTGTTATTACCTAATTTTGTCAGCCATTTCGGACATCACATTGCACTGTACTATGAGGAAATAGTACTATTTATGTGAAACTATTCATAAACTGTAAACATGTGTCGGTAGGCAATAGGATAAATACCTCCGGCTCCTTGGGCTGGTGCGAATATTTCAATGTCCGTATGTGCCAAACCGTTGGTTTATGACACACCTTTACGCGTCTATCGTTCGCTGCGCTCGCACGAAAGCTATAGCCTAACCTAAAACCAATCCATCTTGCGTTCATTATTCGATATGATGGCGACATGTTTTAAATTTGCGAACGTGTCGGATCGTTTGTGGGGTTGGACAAGAATTTTACGAGCGAGCGGAGCGAGCGAGCAACGGTCACAATTTCCAAGCTATACATATACCTTATATTGCCTTCCATATATTTCGTGTTATTACCTAATTTTGTCAGCCATTTCGGATATCACATTGCACTGTACTATGGGGAAGGAGTACTATTTATGTGAAACTATTCATAAACTGTAAACATGTGTCGGTAGGCAATAGGATAAATACTTCCGGCTCCTCGGGCTGTTCCGAATATTTAAATGTCCGTATGTGCCAAACCGTTGGTTTATGACACACCTTTACGCGTCTCTCGCTCGCGGCGCACGCTCGAAAACTATAGCCTAACCTAAAACCAATCCATCTTGCACTCATTATTCGATATGATGGCGACATATTTCAAATTTGCGAACGTGTCGGATCGGTTGTGAGGTTGGACTAGATTTTTTCGAGCGAGCGGAGCGAGCGAGCAACGGTCACAATTTCCAAGCTATACATATACCATATATTGTCTTGCATATATTTCGTGCTTGTACCTAATTTTGTCAGCCATTTCGGACATCACGTTGCACTGTACTATGAGGAAGCGGTACTAATTATGTGAAACTATTGGTAAACCGTAAACATTTGTCAGAAGGCAATAGGATAAAGACTTCCGGCTCCTCGGGCTGGTGCGAATATATCAATGTCCGTCTGTGCCAAACCGATGGTTTGTGACACACCTTTACGCGTCTCTCGTTCGCTGCGCTCGCACGAAAGCTATAGCCTAACCTAAAACCAATCCATCTTCCTTTCATTATTCGATATGGTGGCGACATATTTCAAATTTGCGAACGTGTGGGTTCGGTTGTGAGGTTGGACAAGATTTTTACGAGCGAGCGGAGCGAGCGAGCAACGGTCACAATTTCCAAGCTATACATATACCTTATATTGCCTTCCATATATTTCGTGTTATTACCTAATTTTGTCAGCCATTTCGGACATCACATTGCACTGTACTATGAGGAAATAGTACTATTTATGTGAAACTATTCATAAACTGTAAACATGTGTCGGTAGGTAATAGGATAAATACTTCCGGCTCCTCGGGCTGATGCGAATATTTCAATGTCCGTATGTGCCAAACCGTTGGTTTATGACACACCTATACGCGTCTCTCGCTCGCTGCGCTCGCTCGAAAACTATAGCCTTACCTAAAACCAATCCATCTTGCGTTCATTATTCGATATGATGGCGACATATTTCAAATTTGCGAACGTGTCGGATCGGTTGTGGGTTGGACTAGATTTTTACGAGCGAGCGGAGCGAGCGAGCAACGGTCACAATTTCCAAGCTATACATATACCATATATTGTCTTGCATATATTTCGTGCTTGTACCTAATTTTGTCAGCCATTTCGGACATCACGTTGCACTGTACTATGAGGAAACGGTACTAATTATGTGAAACTATTGGTAAACCGTAAACATTTGTCAGAAGGCAATAGGATAAAGACTTCCGGCTCCTCGGGCTGGTGCGAATATTTCAATGTCCGTATGTGCCAAACCGTTGGTTTGTGACACACCTTTACGCGTCTCTCGTTCGCTGCGCTCGCACGAAAGCTATAGCCTAACCTAAAACCAATCCATCTTCCGTTCATTATTCGATATGGTGGTGACATGTTTCAAATTTGCGAACGTGTGGGATCGGTTGTGAGGTTGGACAAGATTTTTACGAGCGAGCGGAGCGAGCGAGCAACGGTCACAATTTCCAAGCTATACATATAACTTATATTCCCTTCCATATATATCGTGTTATTACCTAATTTTGTCAGCCATTTCGGACATCACTTTGCACTGTACTATGAGGAAGGAGTACTATTTATGTGAAACTATTCATAAACTGTAAACATGTGTCGGTAGGCAATAGGATAAATACTTCCGGCTCCTCGGGCTGTTGCGAATATTTCAATGTCCGTATGTGCCAAACCGTTGGTTTATGACACACCTTTACGCGTCTCTCGCTCGCGGCGCACGCTCGAAAACTATAGCCTAACCTAAAACCAATCCATCTTGCGCTCATTATTCGATATGATGGCGACATATTTCAAATTTTCGAACGTGTCGGATCGGTTGTGAGGTTGGACTAGATTTTTTAGAGCGAGCGGAGCGAGCGGGCAACGGTCACAATTTCCAAGCTATACATATACCTTATATTGCCTTCCATATATTTCGTGTTATTACCTAATTTTGTCAGCCATTTCGGACATCACATTGCACTGTACTATGAGGAAATAGTACTATTTATGTGAAACTATTCATAAACTGTAAACATGTGTCGGTAGGCAATAGGATAAATACCTCCGGCTCCTTGGGCTGGTGCGAATATTTCAATGTCCGTATGTGCCAAACCGTTGGTTTATGACACACCTTTACGCGTCTATCGTTCGCTGCGCTCGCACGAAAGCTATAGCCTAACCTAAAACCAATCCATCTTGCGTTCATTATTCGATATGATGGCGACATGTTTTAAATTTGCGAACGTGTCGGATCGTTTGTGGGGTTGGACAAGAATTTTACGAGCGAGCGGAGCGAGCGAGCAACGGTCACAATTTCCAAGCTATACATATACCTTATATTGCCTTCCATATATTTCGTGTTATTACCTAATTTTGTCAGCCATTTCGGATATCACATTGCACTGTACTATGGGGAAGGAGTACTATTTATGTGAAACTATTCATAAACTGTAAACATGTGTCGGTAGGCAATAGGATAAATACTTCCGGCTCCTCGGGCTGTTCCGAATATTTAAATGTCCGTATGTGCCAAACCGTTGGTTTATGACACACCTTTACGCGTCTCTCGCTCGCGGCGCACGCTCGAAAACTATAGCCTAACCTAAAACCAATCCATCTTGCACTCATTATTCGATATGATGGCGACATATTTCAAATTTGCGAACGTGTCGGATCGGTTGTGAGGTTGGACTAGATTTTTTCGAGCGAGCGGAGCGAGCGAGCAACGGTCACAATTTCCAAGCTATACATATACCATATATTGTCTTGCATATATTTCGTGCTTGTACCTAATTTTGTCAGCCATTTCGGACATCACGTTGCACTGTACTATGAGGAAGCGGTACTAATTATGTGAAACTATTGGTAAACCGTAAACATTTGTCAGAAGGCAATAGGATAAAGACTTCCGGCTCCTCGGGCTGGTGCGAATATATCAATGTCCGTCTGTGCCAAACCGATGGTTTGTGACACACCTTTACGCGTCTCTCGTTCGCTGCGCTCGCACGAAAGCTATAGCCTAACCTAAAACCAATCCATCTTCCTTTCATTATTCGATATGGTGGCGACATATTTCAAATTTGCGAACGTGTGGGTTCGGTTGTGAGGTTGGACAAGATTTTTACGAGCGAGCGGAGCGAGCGAGCAACGGTCACAATTTCCAAGCTATACATATACCTTATATTGCCTTCCATATATTTCGTGTTATTACCTAATTTTGTCAGCCATTTCGGACATCACATTGCACTGTACTATGAGGAAATAGTACTATTTATGTGAAACTATTCATAAACTGTAAACATGTGTCGGTAGGTAATAGGATAAATACTTCCGGCTCCTCGGGCTGATGAGAATATTTCAATGTCCGTATGTGCCAAACCGTTGGTTTATGACACACCTATACGCGTCTCTCGCTCGCTGCGCTCGCTCGAAAACTATAGCCTTACCTAAAACCAATCCATCTTGCGTTCATTATTCGATATGATGGCGACATATTTCAAATTTGCGAACGTGTCGGATCGGTTGTGGGTTGGACTAGATTTTTACGAGCGAGCGGAGCGAGCGAGCAACGGTCACAATTTCCAAGCTATACATATACCATATATTGTCTTGCATATATTTCGTGCTTGTACCTAATTTTGTCAGCCATTTCGGACATCACGTTGCACTGTACTATGAGGAAACGGTACTAATTATGTGAAACTATTGGTAAACCGTAAACATTTGTCAGAAGGCAATAGGATAAAGACTTCCGGCTCCTCGGGCTGGTGCGAATATTTCAATGTCCGTATGTGCCAAACCGTTGGTTTGTGACACACCTTTACGCGTCTCTCGTTCGCTGCGCTCGCACGAAAGCTATAGCCTAACCTAAAACCAATCCATCTTCCGTTCATTATTCGATATGGTGGTGACATGTTTCAAATTTGCGAACGTGTGGGATCGGTTGTGAGGTTGGACAAGATTTTTACGAGCGAGCGGAGCGAGCGAGCAACGGTCACAATTTCCAAGCTATACATATAACTTATATTCCCTTCCATATATATCGTGTTATTACCTAATTTTGTCAGCCATTTCGGACATCACTTTGCACTGTACTATGAGGAAGGAGTACTATTTATGTGAAACTATTCATAAACTGTAAACATGTGTCGGTAGGCAATAGGATAAATACTTCCGGCTCCTCGGGCTGTTGCGAATATTTCAATGTCCGTATGTGCCAAACCGTTGGTTTATGACACACCTTTACGCGTCTCTCGCTCGCGGCGCACGCTCGAAAACTATAGCCTAACCTAAAACCAATCCATCTTGCGCTCATTATTCGATATGATGGCGACATATTTCAAATTTGCGAACGTGTCGGATCGGTTGTAAGGTTGGACTAGATTTTTTCGAGCGAGCGGAGCGAGCGAGCAACGGTCACAATTTCCAAGCTATACATATACCTTATATTGCCTTCCATATATTTCGTGTTATTACCTAATTTTGTCAGCCATTTCGGACATCACATTGCATTGTACTATGTGGAAATAGTACTATTTATGTGAAACTATTCATAAACTGTAAACATGTGTCGGTAGGCAATAGGATAAATACTTCCGGCTCCTCGGGCTGGTGCGAATATTTCAATGTCCGTATGTGCCAAACCGTTGGTTTATGACACACCTATACGCGTCTCTCGATCGCGGCGCTCGCTCGAAAACTATAGCCTAACCTAAAACCAATCCATCTTGCGTTCATTATTCGATATGATGGCGACATATTTCAAATTTGCGAACGTGTCGGATCGGTTGTGGGGTTGGACTAGATTTTTACGAGCGAGCGGAGCGAGCGAGCAACGGTCACAATTTCCAAGCTATACATATACCATATATTGTCTTGCATATATTTCGTGCTTGTACCTAATTTTGTCAGCCATTTCGGACATCACGTTGCACTGTACTATGAGGAAACGGTACTAATTATGTGAAACTATTGGTAAACCGTAAACATGTGTCGGTAGGCAATAGGATAAATACTTCCGGCTCCTCGGGCTGGTGCGAATATATCAATGTCCGTATGTGCCAAACCGATGGTTTGTGACACACCATTACGCGTCTCTCGTTCGCTGCGCTCGCACGAAAGCTATAGCCTAACCTAAAACCAATCCATCTTCCGTTCATTATTCGATATGGTGGTGACATGTTTCAAATTTGCGAACGTGTGGGATCGGTTGTGAGGTTGGACAAGATTTTTACGAGCGAGCGGAGCGAGCTAGCAACGGTCACAATTTCCAAGCTATACATATAACTTATATTCCCTTCCATATATATCGTGTTATTACCTAATTTTGTCAGCCATTTCGGACATCACATTGCACTGTACTATGAGGAAGGAGTACTATTTATGTGAAACTATTCATAAACTGTAAACATGTGTCGGTAGGCAATAGGATAAATACTTCCGGCTCCTCGGGCTGTTGCGAATATTTCAATGTCCGTATGTGCCAAACCGTTGGTTTATGACACACCTTTACGCGTCTCTCGCTCGCGGCGCACGCTCGAAAACTATAGCCTAATCTAAAACCAATCCATCTTGCGCTCATTATTCGATATGATGGCGACATGTTTCAAATTTTCGAACGTGTCGGATCGGTTGTGAGGTTGGACTAGATTTTTTCGAGCGAGCGGAGCGAGCGAGCAACGGTCACAATTTCCAAGCTATACATATACCATATATTGTCTTGCATATATTTCGTGCTTGTACCTAATTTTGTCAGCCATTTCGGACATCACATTGCATTGTACTATGTGGAAATAGTACTATTTATGTGAAACCATTCATAAACTGTAAACATGTGTCGGTAGGCAATAGGATAAATACTTCCGGCTCCTCGGGCTGGTGCGAATATTTCAATGTCCGTATGTGCCAAACCGTTGGTTTATGACACACCTATACGCGTCTCTCGATCGCGGCGCTCGCTCGAAAACTATAGCCTAACCTAAAACCAATCCATCTTGCGTTCAGTATTCGATATGATGGCGACATGTTTTAAATTTGCGAACGTGTCGGATCGTTTGTGGGGTTGGACTAGATTTTTACGAGCGAGCGGAGCGAGCGAGCAACGGTCACAATTTCCAAGCTATACATATACCATATATTGTCTTGCATATATTTCGTGCTTGTACCTAATTTTGTCAGCCATTTCGGACATCACGTTGCACTGTACTATGAGGAAACGTTACTAATTATGTGAAACTATTGGTAAACCGTAAACATTTGTCAGAAGGCAATAGGATAAAGACTTCCGGCTCCTCGGACTGGTGCGAATATTTCAATGTCCTTATGTGCCAAACCGTTGGTTTGTGACACACCTTTACGCGTCTATCGTTCGCTGCGCTCGCACGAAAGCTATAGCCTAACCTAAAACCAATCCATCTTGCGTTCATTATTCGATATGATGGCGACATGTTTTAAATTTGCGAACGTGTCGGATCGTTTGTGGGGTTGGACTAGAATTTTACGAGCGAGCGGAGCGAGCGAGCAACGGTCACAATTTCCAAGCTATACATATACCTTATATTGCCTTCCATATATTTCGTGTTATTACCTAATTTTGTCAGCCATTTCGGATATCACATTGCACTGTACTATGGGGAAGGAGTACTATTTATGTGAAACTATTCATAAACTGTAAACATGTGTCGGTAGGCAATAGGATAAATACTTCCGGCTCCTCGGGCTGTTCCGAATATTTAAATGTCCGTATGTGCCAAACCGTTGGTTTATGACACACCTTTACGCGTCTCTCGCTCGCGGCGCACGCTCGAAAACTATAGCCTAACCTAAAACCAATCCATCTTGCACTCATTATTCGATATGATGGCGACATATTTCAAATTTTCGAACGTGTCGGATCGGTTGTGAGGTTGGACTAGATTTTTTCGAGCGAGCGGAGCGAGCGAGCAACGGTCACAATTTCCAAGCTATACATATACCTTATATTGCCTTCCATATATTTCGTGTTATTACCTAATTTTGTCAGCCATTTCGGACATCACATTGCACTGTACTATGAGGAAATAGTACTATTTATGTGAAACTGTTCATAAACTGTAAACATGTGTCGGTAGGCAATAGGATAAATACCTCCGGCTCCTTGGGCTGGTGCGAATATTTCAATGTCCGTATGTGCCAAACCGTTGGTTTATGACACACCTATACGCGTCTCTCGCTCGCTGCGCTCGCTCGAAAACTATAGCCTAACCTAAAACCAATCCATCTTGCGTTCATTATTCGATATGATGGCGACATATTTCAAATTTGCGAACGTGTCGGATCGGTTGTGGGGTTGGACTAGATTTTTACGAGCGAGCGGAGCGAGCGAGCAACGGTCACAATTTCCAAGCTATACATATACCATATATTGTCTTGCATATATTTCGTGCTTGTACCTAATTTTGTCAGCCATTTCGGACATCACATTGCATTGTACTATGTGGAAATAGTACTATTTATGTGAAACCATTCATAAACTGTAAACATGTGTCGGTAGGCAATAGGATAAATACTTCCGGCTCCTCGGGCTGGTGCGAATATTTCAATGTCCGTATGTGCCAAACCGTTGGTTTATGACACACCTATACGCGTCTCTCGATCGCGGCGCTCGCTCGAAAACTATAGCCTAACCTAAAACCAATCCATCTTGCGTTCATTATTCGATATGATGGCGACATGTTTTAAATTTGCGAACGTGTCGGATCGTTTGTGGGGTTGGACTAGATTTTTACGAGCGAGCGGAGCGAGCGAGCAACGGTCACAATTTCCAAGCTATACATATACCATATATTGTCTTGCATATATTTCGTGCTTGTACCTAATTTTGTCAGCCATTTCGGACATCACGTTGCACTGTACTATGAGGAAACGTTACTAATTATGTGAAACTATTGGTAAACCGTAAACATTTGTCAGAAGGCAATAGGATAAAGACTTCCGGCTCCTCGGACTGGTGCGAATATTTCAATGTCCGTATGTGCCAAACCGTTGGTTTGTGACACACCTTTACGCGTCTATCGTTCGCTGCGCTCGCACGAAAGCTATAGCCTAACCTAAAACCAATCCATCTTGCGTTCCTTATTCGATATGATGGCGACATGTTTTAAATTTGCGAACGTGTCGGATCGTTTGTGGGGTTGGACAAGAATTTTACGAGCGAGCGGAGCGAGCGAGCAACGGTCACAATTTCCAAGCTATACATATACCTTATATTGCCTTCCATATATTTCGTGTTATTACCTAATTTTGTCAGCCATTTCGGACATCACATTGCACTGTACTATGAGGAAATAGTACTATTTATGTGAAACTATTCATAAACTGTAGACATGTGTCGGTAGGCAATAGGATAAATACTTCCGGCTCCTCGGGCTGGTGCGAATATTTCAATGTCCGTATGTGCCAAACCGTTGGTTTATGACACACCTATACGCGTCTCTCGCTCGCTGCGCACGCTCGAAAACTATAGCCTAACCTAAAACCAATCCATCTTGCGTTCATTATTCGATATGGTGGCGACATATTTCAAATTTGCGAACGTGTGGGATCGGTTGTGAGGTTGGACTAGATTTTTACGAGCGAGCGGAGCGAGCGAGCAACGGTCACAATTTCCAAGCTATACATAAACCTTATATTGCCTTCCATATATTTCGTGTTATTACCTAATTTTGTCAGCCATTTCGGACATCACATTGCACTGTACTATGAGGAAATAGTACTAATTATGTGAAACTATTCATAAACTGTAAACATGTGTCGGTAGGCAATAGGATAAATACTTCCGGCTCCTCGGGCTGGTGCGAATATTTCAATGTCCGTATGTGCCAAACCGTTGGTTTATGACACACCTTTACGCGTCTCCCGCTCGCGGCGCTCGCTCGAAAACTATAGCCTAACCTAAAACCAATCCATCTTGCGTTCATTATTCGATATGATGGCGACATATTTCAAATTTGCGAACGTGTCGGATCGGTTGTGAGGTTGGACTAGATTTTTACGAGCGAGCGGAGCGAGCGAGCAACGGTCACAATTTCCAAGCTATAGATATACCATATATTGTCTTGCATATATTTCGAGCTTGTACCTAATTTTGTCAGCCATTTCGGACATCACGCTGCACTGTACTATGAGGAAACGGTACTAATTATGTGAAACTATTGGTAAACCGTAAACATTTGTCAGAAGGCAATAGGATAAAGACTTCCGGCTCCTCGGGCTGGTGCGAATATATCAATGTCCGTCTGTGCCAAACCGATGGTTTGTGACACACCTTTACGCGTCTCTCGTTCGCTGCGCTCGCACGAAAGCTATAGCCTAACCTAAAACCAATCCATCTTCCTTTCATTATTCGATATGGTGGCGACATATTTCAAATTTGCGAACGTGTGGGTTCGGTTGTGAGGTTGGACAAGATTTTTACGAGCGAGCGGAGCGAGCGAGCAACGGTCACAATTTCCAAGCTATACATATACCTTATATTGCCTTCCATATATTTCGTGTTATTACCTAATTTTGTCAGCCATTTCGGACATCACATTGCACTGTACTATGAGGAAATAGTACTATTTATGTGAAACTATTCATAAACTGTAAACATGTGTCGGTAGGTAATAGGATAAATACTTCCGGCTCCTCGGGCTGATGCGAATATTTCAATGTCCGTATGTGCCAAACCGTTGGTTTATGACACACCTATACGCGTCTCTCGCTCGCTGCGCTCGCTCGAAAACTATAGCCTTACCTAAAACCAATCCATCTTGCGTTCATTATTCGATATGATGGCGACATATTTCAAATTTGCGAACGTGTCGGATCGGTTGTGGGTTGGACTAGATTTTTACGAGCGAGCGGAGCGAGCGAGCAACGGTCACAATTTCCAAGCTATACATATACCATATATTGTCTTGCATATATTTCGTGCTTGTACCTAATTTTGTCAGCCATTTCGGACATCACGTTGCACTGTACTATGAGGAAACGGTACTAATTATGTGAAACTATTGGTAAACCGTAAACATTTGTCAGAAGGCAATAGGATAAAGACTTCCGGCTCCTCGGGCTGGTGCGAATATTTCAATGTCCGTATGTGCCAAACCGTTGGTTTGTGACACACCTTTACGCGTCTCTCGTTCGCTGCGCTCGCACGAAAGCTATAGCCTAACCTAAAACCAATCCATCTTCCGTTCATTATTCGATATGGTGGTGACATGTTTCAAATTTGCGAACGTGTGGGATCGGTTGTGAGGTTGGACAAGATTTTTACGAGCGAGCGGAGCGAGCGAGCAACGGTCACAATTTCCAAGCTATACATATAACTTATATTCCCTTCCATATATATCGTGTTATTACCTAATTTTGTCAGCCATTTCGGACATCACATTGCACTGTACTATGAGGAAGGAGTACTATTTATGTGAAACTATTCATAAACTGTAAACATGTGTCGGTAGGCAATAGGATAAATACTTCCGGCTACTCGGGCTGTTGCGAATATTTCAATGTCCGTATGTGCCAAACCGTTGGTTTATGACACACCTTTACGCGTCTCTCGCTCGCGGCGCACGCTCGAAAACTATAGCCTAATCTAAAACCAATCCATCTTGCGCTCATTATTCGATATGATGGCGACATGTTTCAAATTTTCGAACGTGTCGGATCGGTTGTGAGGTTGGACTAGATTTTTTCGAGCGAGCGGAGCGAGCGAGCAACGGTCACAATTTCCAAGCTATACATATACCATATATTGTCTTGCATATATTTCGTGCTTGTACCTAATTTTGTCAGCCATTTCGGACATCACATTGCATTGTACTATGTGGAAATAGTACTATTTATGTGAAACCATTCATAAACTGTAAACATGTGTCGGTAGGCAATAGGATAAATACTTCCGGCTCCTCGGGCTGGTGCGAATATTTCAATGTCCGTATGTGCCAAACCGTTGGTTTATGACACACCTATACGCGTCTCTCGATCGCGGCGCTCGCTCGAAAACTATAGCCTAACCTAAAACCAATCCATCTTGCGTTCAGTATTCGATATGATGGCGACATGTTTTAAATTTGCGAACGTGTCGGATCGTTTGTGGGGTTGGACTAGATTTTTACGAGCGAGCGGAGCGAGCGAGCAACGGTCACAATTTCCAAGCTATACATATACCATATATTGTCTTGCATATATTTCGTGCTTGTACCTAATTTTGTCAGCCATTTCGGACATCACGTTGCACTGTACTATGAGGAAACGTTACTAATTATGTGAAACTATTGGTAAACCGTAAACATTTGTCAGAAGGCAATAGGATAAAGACTTCCGGCTCCTCGGACTGGTGCGAATATTTCAATGTCCTTATGTGCCAAACCGTTGGTTTGTGACACACCTTTACGCGTCTATCGTTCGCTGCGCTCGCACGAAAGCTATAGCCTAACCTAAAACCAATCCATCTTGCGTTCATTATTCGATATGATGGCGACATGTTTTAAATTTGCGAACGTGTCGGATCGTTTGTGGGGTTGGACTAGAATTTTACGAGCGAGCGGAGCGAGCGAGCAACGGTCACAATTTCCAAGCTATACATATACCTTATATTGCCTTCCATATATTTCGTGTTATTACCTAATTTTGTCAGCCATTTCGGATATCACATTGCACTGTACTATGGGGAAGGAGTACTATTTATGTGAAACTATTCATAAACTGTAAACATGTGTCGGTAGGCAATAGGATAAATACTTCCGGCTCCTCGGGCTGGTGCGAATATTTCAATATCCGTATGTGCCAAACCTTTGGTTTATGACACACCTTTACGCGTCTCTCGCTCGCTGCGCTCGCTCGGATACTATAGCCTAACCTAAAACCAATAAATCTTGCGTTCATTATTCGATATGGTGGCGACATATTTCAAATTTGCGAACGTGTGGGATCGGTTGTGAGGTTGGACTAGATTTTTACGAGCGAGCGGAGCGAGCGAGCAACGGTCACAATTTCCAAGCTATACATATACCTTATATTGCCTTCCATATATTTCGTGTTATTACCTAATTTTGTCAGCCATTTCGGACATCACATTGCACTGTACTATGAGAAAATAGTACTATTTATGTGAAACTATTCATAAACTGTAAACATGTGTCGGTAGGCAATAGGATAAATACTTCCGGCTCCTCGGGCTGGTGCGAATATTTCAATGTCCGTATGTGCCGAACCGTTGGTTTATGACACACCTATACGCGTCTCTCGCTCGCTGCGCTCGCTCGAAAACTATAGCCTAACCTAAAACCAATCCACCTTGCGTTCATTATTCGATATGATGGCGACATATTTCAAATTTGCGAACGTGTCGGATCGGTTGTGGGGTTGGACTAGATTTTTACGAGCGAGCGGAGCGAGCGAGCAGCGGTCACAATTTCCAAGCTATACATATACCATATATTGTCTTGCATATATTTCATGCTTGTACCTAATTTTGTCAGCCATTTCGGACATCACGTTGCACTGTACTATGAGGAAACGGTACTAATTATGTTAAACTATTGGTAAACCGTAAACATTTGTCAGAAGGCAATAGGATAAAGACTTCCGGCTCCTCGGGCTGGTGCGAATATTTCAATGTCCGTGTGTGCCAAACCGTTTGTTTATGACACACCTATACGTGTCTCTCGCTCGCTGCGCTCGCTCGAAAACTATAGCCTAACCTAAAACCAATCCATCTTCCGTTCATTATTCGATATGGTGGCGACATATTTCAAATTTGCGAACGTGTGGGATCGGTTGTGAGGTTGGACTAGATTTTTTACGAGCGAGCGGAGCGAGCGAGCAACGGTCACAATTTCCAAGCTATACATAAACCTTATATTGCCTTCCATATATTTCGTGTTATTACCTAATTTTGTCAGCCATTTCGGACATCACATTGCACTGTACTATGAGGAAATAGTACTATTTATGTGAAACTATTCATAAACTGTAAACATGTGTCGGTAGGCAATAGGATAAATACTTCCGGCTCCTCGGGCTGGTGCGAATATTTCAATGTCCGTATGTGCCAAACCGTTGGTTTATGACACACCTTTACGCGTCTCTCGCTCGCGGCGCTCGCTCGAAAACTATAGCCTAACCTAAAACCAATCCATCTTGCGTTCATTATTCGATATGATGGCGACATATTTCAAATTTGCGAACGTTTCGGATCGGTTGTGGGGTTGGACTAGATTTTTACGAGCGAGCGGAGCGAGCGAGCAACGGTCACAATTTCCAAGCTATACATATACCATATATTGCCTTGCATATATTTCTTATTATTACCTACTTTTGTCAGCCATTTTGGACATCACATTGCACTGTTATATGTGGAAATAGTACTATTCATGTGAAACTATTCATAAACTGTAAGCATTTGTCAGTAGGCAATAGGATAAATACTTCCGGCTCCTCGGGCTGGTGCGAATATTTCAATGTCCGTATGTGCCAAACCGTTGGTTTGTGACACACCTTTACGCGTCTCTCGCTCGCTGCGCTCGCACGAAAGCTATAGCCTAACCTAAAACCAATCCATCTTCCGTTCATTATTGGATATGGTGGCGACATGTTTCAAATTTGCGAACGTGTCGGATCGCTTGTGAGGTTGGACTAGATTTTTGCGAGCGAGCGGAGCGAGCGAGCAATGGTCACAATTTCCAAGCTATACATATACCATATATTGCCTTGCATATATTTCGTGCTAGTACCTAACTTTGTCAGCCATTTCGGACATCACACTGCACTGTACTATGTGGAAATAGTACTATTTATGTGAAGCTATTCATAAACTGTAAACATGTGTCGGTAGGCAATAGGATAAATACTTCCGGCTACTCGGGCTGGTGCGAATATTTCAATGTCCGTATGTGCCAAACCGTTCGTTTATGACACACCTTTACGCGTCTCTCGCTCGCTGCGCTCGCTCGAGAACTATAGCCTAACCTAAAACCAATCCATATTGCGTTGAGTATTTCATATGATGGCGACATATTTCAAATTTGCGAACGTGTCCGATCGGTTGTGAGGTTGGACTAGATTTTTACGAGCGACCGGAGCGAGCGAGCAACGGTCACAATTTCCAAGCTATACATATACCATATATTGCCTTGCATATATTTCTTATTATTACCTACTTTTGTCAGCCATTTTGGACATCACATTGCACTGTTATATGTGGAAATAGTACTATTCATGTGAAACTATTCATAAACTGTAAGCATTTGTCAGTAGGCAATAGGATAAATACTTCCGGCTCCTCGGGCTGGTGCGAATATTTCAATGTCCGTATGTGCCAAACCGTTGGTTTGTGACACACCTTTACGCGTCTCTCGCTCGCTGCGCTCGCACGAAAGCTATAGCCTAACCTAAAACCAATCCATCTTCCGTTCATTATTGGATATGGTGGCGACATGTTTCAAATTTGCGAACGTGTCGGATCGCTTGTGAGGTTGGACTAGATTTTTGCGAGCGAGCGGAGCGAGCGAGCAACGGTCACAATTTCCAAGCTATACATATACCTTATATTGCCTTGCATATATTTCGTGCTAGTACCTAACTTTGTCAGCCATTTCGGACATCACACTGCACTGTACTATGTGGAAATAGTACTATTTATGTGAAGCTATTCATAAACTGTAAACATGTGTCGGTAGACAATAGGATAAATACTTCCGGCTACACGGGCCGGTGCGAATATTTCAATGTCCGTATGTGCCAAACCGTTCGTTTATGACACACCTTTACGCGTCTCTCGCTCGCTGCGCTCGCTCGAAAACTATAGCCTAACCTAAAACCAATCCATATTGCGTTGAGTATTTCATATGATGGCGACATATTTCAAATTTGCGAACGTGTGGGATCGGTTGTGAGGTTGGACTAGATTTTTACGAGCGACCGGAGCGAGCGAGCAACGGTCACAATTTCCAAGCTATACATATACCATATATTGCCTTGCATATATTTCTTATTATTACCTACTTTTGTCAGCCATTTTGGACATCACATTGCACTGTTATATGTGGAAATAGTACTATTTATGTGAAACTATTCATAAACTGTAAGCATTTGTCAGTAGGCAATAGGATAAGTACTTCCGGCTCCTCGGGCTGGTGCGAATATTTCAATGTCCGTATGTGCCAAACCGTTGGTTTGTGACACACCTTTACGCGTCTCTCGCTCGCTGCGCTCGCACTAAAGCTATAGCCTAACCTAAAACCAATCCATCTTCCGTTCATTATTGGATATGGTGGCGACATATTTCAAATTTGCGAACGTGTCGGATCGCTTGTGAGGTTGGACTAGATTTTTGCGAGCGAGCGGAGCGAGCGAGCAACGGTCACAATTTCCAAGCTATACATATACCTTATATTGCCTTGCATATATTTCGTGCTAGTACCTAACTTTGTCAGCCATTTCGGACATCACACTGCACTGTACTATGTGGAAATAGTACTATTTATGTGAAGCTATTCATAAACTGTAAACATGTGTCGGTAGACAATAGGATAAATACTTCCGGCTACACGGGCTGGTGCGAATATTTCAATGTCCGTATGTGCCAAACCGTTCGTTTATGACACACCTTTACGCGTCTCTCGCTCGCTGCGCTCGCTCGAAAACTATAGCCTAACCTAAAACCAATCCATATTGCGTTGAGTATTTCATATGATGGCGACATATTTCAAATTTGCGAACGTGTCCGTTCGGTTGTGAGGTTGGACTAGATTTTTACGAGCGACCGGAGCGAGCGAGCAACGGTCACAATTTCCAAGCTATACATATACCATATATTGCCTTGCATATATTTCTTATTATTACCTACTTTTGTCAGCCATTTTGGACATCACATTGCACTGTTATATGTGGAAATAGTACTATTTATGTGAAACTATTCATAAACTGTAAGCATTTGTCAGTAGGCAATAGGATAAGTACTTCCGGCTCCTCGGGCTGGTGCAAATATTTCAATGTCCGTATGTGCCAAACCGTTGGTTTGTGACACACCTTTACGCGTCTCTCGCTCGCTGCGCTCGCACAAAAGCTATAGCCTAACCTAAAACCAATCCATATTGCTTTCAGTATTTCATATGATGGCGACATATTTCAAATTTTCGAACGTGTCCGAGCGGTTGTGAGGTTGGTCTAGATTTTTACGAGCGAGCGGAGAGAGCGAGCAACGGTCACAACTTCCAAGCTATACATATACCTTATATTGCCTTCCATCTATTTCGTGTTATTACCTAATTTTGTCAGCCATTTCGGACATCACAATGCACTGTACTATGAGGAAATAGTACTATTTATGTGAAACTATTCATAAACTGTAAACATGTGTCGGTAGGCAATAGGATAAATACTTCCGGCTCCTCGGGCTGGTGCGAATATTTCAATGTCCGTATGTGCCAAACCGTTGGTTTATGACACACCTATACGCGTCTCTCGCTCGCTGCGCTCGCTCGAAAACTATAGCCTAACCTAAAACCAATCCATCTTTCGTTCATTATTCGATATGATGGCGACATATTTCAAATTTGCGAACGTGTCGGATCGGTTGTGGGGTTGGACTAGATTTTTACGAGCGAGCGGAGCGAGCGAGCAACGGTCACAATTTCCAAGCTATACATATACCATATATTGTCTTGCATATATTTCGTGCTTGTACCTAATTTTGTCAGCCATTTCGGACATCACACTGCACTGTACTATGTGGAAATAGTACTATTTATGTGAAGCTATTCATAAACTGTAAACATGTGTCGGTAGGCAATAGGATAAATACTTCCGGCTCCTCGGGCTGGTGCGAATATTTCAATGTCCGTATGTGCCAAACCGTTGGTTTATGACACACCTTTACGCGTCTCTCGCTCGCTGCGCTCGTTCGAAAAACTATAGCCTAACCTAAAACGAATCCATCTTCCGTTCATTATTCGATATGGTGGCGACATATTTCAAATTTGCGAACGTGTGGGATCGGTTGTGAGGTTGGTCTAGATTTTTACGAGCGAGCGGAGAGAGCGAGCAACGGTCACAACTTCCAAGCTATACATATACCATATATTGCCTTGCATATATTTCGTGCTAGTACCTAATTGTGTCAGCCATTTCGGACATCACATTGCACTGTACTATGTGGAAATAGTACTATTTATGTGAAGCTATTCATAAACTGTAAACATGTGTCGGTAGGCAATAGGATAAATACTTCCGGCTACTCGGGCTGGTGCGAATATTTCAATGTCCGTATGTGCCAAACCGTTCGTTTATGACACACCTTTACGCGTCTCTCGCTCGCTGCGCTCGCTCGAAAACTATAGCCTAACCTAAAACCAATCCATATTGCGTTGAGTATTTCATATGATGGCGACATATTTCAAATTTGCGAACGTGTCCGATCGGTTGTGAGGTTGGACTAGATTTTTACGAGCGACCGGAGCGAGCGAGCAACGGTCACAATTTCCAAGCTATACATATACCATATATTGCCTTGCATATATTTCTTATTATTACCTACTTTTGTCAGCCATTTTGGACATCACATTGCACTGTTATATGTGGAAATAGTACTATTAATGTGAAACTATTCATAAACTGTAAGCATTTGTCAGTAGGCAATAGGATAAGTACTTCCGGCTCCTCGGGCTGGTGCGAATATTTCAATGTCCGTATGTGCCAAACCGTTGGTTTGTGACACACCTTTACGCGTCTCTCGCTCGCTGCGCTCGCACAAAAGCTATAGCCTAACCTAAAACCAATCCATATTGCTTTCAGTATTTCATATGATGGCGACATATTTCAAATTTTCGAACGTGTCCGAGCGGTTGTGAGGTTGGTCTAGATTTTTACGAGCGAGCGGAGAGAGCGAGCAACGGTCACAACTTCCAAGCTATACATATACCATATATTGCCTTGCATATATTTCGTGCTAGTACCTAATTGTGTCAGCCATTTCGGACATCACATTGCACTGTACTATGTGGAAATAGTACTATTTATGTGAAACGATTCATAAACTGTAAACATGTGTCGGTAGGCAATAGGATAAATACTTCCGGCTCCTCGGGCTGGTGCGAATATTTCAATGTCCGTATGTGCCAAACCGTTGGTTTATGACACACCTTTACGCGTCTCTCGCTCGCTGCGCTCGTTCGAAAACTATAGCCTAACCTAAAACGAATCCATCTTCCGTTCATTATTCGATATGGTGGCGACATATTTCAAATTTGCGAACGTGTGGGATCGGTTGTGAGGTTGGACTAGATTTTTACGAGCGACCGGAGCGAGCGAGCAACGGTCACAATTTCCAAGCTATACATATACCTTATATTGCCTTCCATCTATTTCGTGTTATTACCTAATTTTGTCAGCCATTTCGGACATCACAATGCACTGTACTATGAGGAAATAGTACTATTTATGTGAAACTATTCATAAACTGTAAACATGTGTCGGTAGGCAATAGGATAAATACTTCCGGCTCCTCGGGCTGGTGCGAATATTTCAATGTCCGTATGTGCCAAACCGTTGGTTTATGACACACCTATACGCGTCTCTCGCTCGCTGCGCTCGCTCGAAAACTATAGCCTAACCTAAAACCAATCCATCTTTCGTTCATTATTCGATATGATGGCGACATATTTCAAATTTGCGAACGTGTCGGATCGGTTGTGGGGTTGGACTAGATTTTTACGAGCGAGCGGAGCGAGCGAGCAACGGTCACAATTTCCAAGCTATACATATACCATATATTGTCTTGCATATATTTCGTGCTTGTACCTAATTTTGTCAGCCATTTCGGACATCACACTGCACTGTACTATGTGGAAATAGTACTATTTATGTGAAGCTATTCATAAACTGTAAACATGTGTCGGTAGGCAATAGGATAAATACTTCCGGCTCCTCGGTCTGGTGCGAATATTTCAATGTCCGTATGTGCCAAACCGTTGGTTTATGACACACCTTTACGCGTCTCTCGCTCGCTGCGCTCGTTCGAAAACTATAGCCTAACCTAAAACGAATCCATCTTCCGTTCATTATTCGATATGGTGGCGACATATTTCAAATTTGCGAACGTGTGGGATCGGTTGTGAGGTTGGACTAGATTTTTACGAGCGAGCGGAGCGCGCGAGCAACGGTCACAATTTCCAAGCTATACATATACCTTATATTGCCTTCCATCTATTTCGTGTTATTACCTAATTTTGTCAGCCATTTCGGACATCACATTGCACTGTACTATGAGGAAATAGTACTATTTATGTGAAACTATTCATAAACTGTAAACATGTGTCGGTAGGCAATAGGATAAATACTTCCGGCTCCTCGGGCTGGTGCGAATATTTCAATGTCCGTATGTGCCAAACCGTTGGTTTATGACACACCTATACGCGTCTCTCGCTCGCTGCGCTCGCACGAAAGCTATAGCCTAACCTAAAACCAATCCATCTTCCGTTCATTATTCGATATGGTGGCGACATATTTCAAATTTGCGAACGTGTGGGATCGGTTGTGAGGTTGGACTAGATTTTTACGAACGAGCGGAGCGAGCGAGCAACGGTCACAACTTCCAAGCTATACATATACCTTATATTGCCTTGCATATATTTCGTGCTAGTACCTAACTTTGTCAGCCATTTCGGACATCACACTGCACTGTACTATGTGGAAATAGTACTATTTATGTGAAGCTATTCATAAACTGTAAACATGTGTCGGTAGGCAATAGGATAAATACTTCCGGCTACTCGGGCTGGTGCGAATATTTCAATGTCCGTATGTGCCAAACCGTTCGTTTATGACACACCTTTACGCGTCTCTCGCTCGCTGCGCTCGCTCGAAAACTATAGCCTAACCTAAAACCAATCCATATTGCGTTGAGTATTTCATATGATGGCGACATAATTCAAATTTGCGAACGTGTCCGATCGGTTGTGAGGTTGGACTAGATTTTTACGAGCGACCGGAGCGAGCGAGCAACGGTCACAATTCCCAAGCTATACATATACCATATATTGCCTTGCATATATTTCTTATTATTACCTACTTTTGTCAGCCATTTTGGACATCACATTGCACTGTTATATGTGGAAATAGTACGATTTATGTCAAACTATTCATAAACTGTAAGCATTTGTCAGTAGGCAATAGGATAAATACTTCCGGCTCCTCGGGCTGGTGCGGATATTTCAATGTCCGTATGTGCCAAACCGTTGGTTTGTGACACACCTTTACGCGTCTCTCGCTCGCTGCGCTCGCACGAAAGCTATAGCCTAACCTAAAACCAATCCATCTTCCGTTCATTATTGGATATGGTGGCGACATATTTCAAATTTGCGAACGTGTCGGATCGCTTGTGAGGTTGGACTAGATTTTTGCGAGCGAGCGGAGCGAGCGAGCAATGGTCACAATTTCCAAGCTATACATATACCATATATTGCCTTGCATATATTTCTTATTATTACCTACTTTTGTCAGCCATTTTGGACATCACATTGCACTGTTATATGTGGAAATAGTACTATTTATGTGAAACTATTCATAAACTGTAAGCATTTGTCAGTAGGCAATAGGATAAGTACTTCCGGCTCCTCGGGCTGGTGCGAATATTTCAATGTCCGTATGTGCCAAACCGTTGGTTTGTGACACACCTTTACGCGTCTATCGCTCGCTGCGCTCGCACGAAAGCTATAGCCTAACCTAAAACCAATCCATCTTCCGTTCATTATTGGATATGGTGGCGACATATTTCAAATTTGCGAACGTGTCGGATCGCTTGTGAGGTTGGACTAGATTTTTGCGAGCGAGCGGAGCGAGCGAGCAATGGTCACAATTTCCAAGCTATACATATACCATATATTGCCTTGCATATATTTCGTGCTAGTACCTAATTGTGTCAGCCATTTCGGACATCACATTGCACTGTACTATGTGGAAATAGTACTATTTATGTGAAACGATTCATAAACTGTAAACATGTGTCGGTAGGCAATAGGATAAATACTTCCGGCTCCTCGGGCTGGTGCGAATATTTCAATGTCCGTATGTGCCAAACCGTTGGTTTATGACACACATTTACGCGTCTCTCGCTCGCTGCGCTCGTTCGAAAACTATAGCCTAACCTAAAACGAATCCATCTTCCGTTCATTATTCGATATGGTGGCGACATATTTCAAATTTGCGAACGTGTGGGATCGGTTGTGAAGTTGGACTAGATTTTTACGAGCGAGCGGAGCGAGCGAGCAACGGTCACAATTTCCAAGCTATACATATACCTTATATTGCCTTCCATATATTTCGTGTTATTACCTAATTTTGTCAGCCATTTCGGACATCACATTGCACTGTACTATGAGGAAATAGTACTATTTATGTGAAACTATTCATAAACTGTAAACATGTGTCGGTAGGCAATAGGATAAATACTTCCGGCTCCTCGGGCTGGTGCGAATATTTCAATGTCCGTATGTGCCAAACCGTTGGTTTATGACACACCTATACGCGTCTCTCGCTCGCTGCGCTCGCTCGAAAACTATAGCCTAACCTAAAACCAATCCATCTTTCGTTCATTATTCGATATGATGGCGACATATTTCAAATTTGCGAACGTGTCGGATCGGTTGTGGGGTTGGACTAGATTTTTACGAGCGAGCGGAGCGAGCGAGCAACGGTCACAATTTCCAAGCTATACATATACCATATATTGTCTTGCATATATTTCGTGCTTGTACCTAATTCTGTCAGCCATTTCGGACATCACGTTGCACTGTACTATGAGGAAACGGTACTAATTATATGAGACTATTGGTAAACCGTAAACATTTATCAGAAGGCAATAGGATAAAGACTTCCGGCTCCTCGGGCTGGTGCGAATATATCAATGCCGTATGTGCCAAACCGATGGTTTGTGACACACCTTTACGCGTCTCTCGTTCGCTGCGCTCGCACGAAAGCTATAGCCTAACCTAAAACCAATCCATCTTCCGTTCATTATTCGATATGGTGGCGACATATTTCAAATTTGCGAACGTGTGGGATCGGTTGTGAGGTTGGACTAGATTTTTACGAGCGAGCGGAGCAAGCGAGCAACGGGCACAATTTCCAAGCTATACATATACCTTATATTGCCTTGCATATATTTCGTGCTAGTACCTAACTTTGTCAGCCATTTCGGACATCACACTGCACTGTACTATGTGGAAATAGTACTATTTATGTGAAGCTATTCATAAACTGTAAACATGTGTCGGTAGGCAATAGGATAAATACTTCCGGCTACTCGGGCTGGTGCGAATATTTCAATGTCCGTATGTGCCAAACCGTTCGTTTATGACACACCTTTACGCGTCTCTCGCTCGCTGCGCTCGCTCGAAAACTATAGCCTAACCTAAAACCAATCCATATTGCGTTGAGTATTTCATATGATGGCGACATATTTCAAATTTGCGAACGTGTCCGATCGGTTGTGAGGTTGGACTAGATTTTTACGAGCGACCGGAGCGAGCGAGCAACGGTCACAATTTCCAAGCTATACATATACCATATATTGCCTTGCATATATTTCTTATTATTACCTACTTTTGTCAGCCATTTTGGACATCACATTGCACTGTTATATGTGGAAATAGTACTATTCATGTGAAACTATTCATAAACTGTAAGCATTTGTCAGTAGGCAATAGGATAAATACTTCCGGCTCCTCGGGCTGGTGCGAATATTTCAATGTCCGTATGTGCCAAACCGTTGGTTTGTGACACACCTTTACGCGTCTCTCGCTCGCTGCGCTCGCACGAAAGCTATAGCCTAACCTAAAACCAATCCATCTTCCGTTCATTATTGGATATGGTGGCGACATGTTTCAAATTTGCGAACGTGTCGGATCGCTTGTGAGGTTGGACTAGATTTTTGCGAGCGAGCGGAGCGAGCGAGCAATGGTCACAACTTCCAAGCTATACATATACCATATATTGCCTTGCATATATTTCGTGCTAGTACCTAATTGTGTCAGCCATTTCGGACATCACATTGCACTGTACTATGTGGAAATAGTACTATTTATGTGAAACTGTTCATAAACTGTAAACATGTGTCGGTAGGCAATAGGATAAATACTTCCGGCTCCTCGGGCTGGTGCGAATATTTCAATATCCGTATGTGCCAAACCTTTGGTTTATGACACACCTTTACGCGTCTCTCGCTCGCTGCGTTCGCTCGGATACTATAGCCTAACCTAAAACCAATCCATCTTCCGTTCATTATTCGATATGGTGGCGACATATTTCAAATTTGCGAACGTGTGGGATCGGTTGTGAGGTTGGACTAGATTTTTACGAGCGAGCGGAGCGAGCGAGCAACGGTCACAATTTCCAAGCTATACATATACCTTATATTGCCTTGCATATATTTCGTGCTAGTACCTAACTTTGTCAGCCATTTCGGACATCACACTGCACTGTACTATGTGGAAATAGTACTATTTATGTGAAGCTATTCATAAACTGTAAACATGTGTCGGTAGACAATAGGATAAATACTTCCGGCTACACGGGCTGGTGCGAATATTTCAATGTCCGTATGTGCCAAACCGTTCGTTTATGACACACCTTTACGCGTCTCTCGCTCGCTGCGCTCGCTCGAAAACTATAGCCTAACCTAAAACCAATCCATATTGCGTTGAGTATTTCATATGATGGCGACATATTTCAAATTTGCGAACGTGTCCGATCGGTTGTGAGTTTGGACTAGATTTTTACGAGCGACCGGAGCGAGCGAGCAACGGTCACAATTTCCAAGCTATACATATACCATATATTGCCTTGCATATATTTCTTATTATTACCTACTTTTGTCAGCCATTTTGGACATCACATTGCACTGTTATATGTGGAAATAGTACTATTTATGTGAAACTATTCATAAACTGTAAGCATTTGTCAGTAGGCAATAGGATAAGTACTTCCGGCTCCTCGGGCTGGTGCGAATATTTCAATGTCCGTATGTGCCAAACCGTTGGTTTGTGACACACCTTTACGCGTCTCTCGCTCGCTGCGCTCGCACGAAAGCTATAGCCTAACCTAAAACCAATCCATCTTCCGTTCATTATTGGATATGGTGGCGACATATTTCAAATTTGCGAACGTGTCGGATCGCTTGTGAGGTTGGACTAGATTTTTGCGAGCGAGCGGAGCGAGCGAGCAATGGTCACAATTTCCAAGCTATACATATACCATATATTGCCTTGCATATATTTCGTGCTAGTACCTAATTGTGTCAGCCATTTCGGACATCACATTGCACTGTACTATGTGGAAATAGTACTATTTATGTGAAACGATTCATAAACTGTAAACATGTGTCGGTAGGCAATAGGATAAATACTTCCGGCTCCTCGGGCTGGTGCGAATATTTCAATGTCCGTATGTGCCAAACCGTTGGTTTATGACACACCTTTACGCGTCTCTCGCTCGCTGCGCTCGTTCGAAAACTATAGCCTAACCTAAAACGAATCCATCTTCCGTTCATTATTCGATATGGTGGCGACATATTTCAAATTTGCGAACGTGTGGGATCGGTTGTGAGGTTGGACTAGATTTTTACGAGCGAGCGGAGCGAGCGAGCAACGGTCACAATTTCCAAGCTATACATATACCTTATATTGCCTTCCATCTATTTCGTGTTATTACCTAATTTTGTCAGCCATTTCGGACATCACATTGCACTGTACTATGAGGAAATAGTACTATTTATGTGAAACTATTCATAAACTGTAAACATGTGTCGGTAGGCAATAGGATAAATACTTCCGGCTCCTCGGGCTGGTGCGAATATTTCAATGTCCGTATGTGCCAAACCGTTGGTTTATGACACACCTATACGCGTCTCTCGCTCGCTGCGCTCGCTCGAAAACTATAGCCTAACCTAAAACCAATCCATCTTTCGTTCATTATTCGATATGATGGCGACATATTTCAAATTTGCGAACGTGTCGGATCGGTTGTGGGGTTGGACTAGATTTTTACGAGCGAGCGGAGCGAGCGAGCAACGGTCACAATTTCCAAGCTATACATATACCATATATTGTCTTGCATATATTTCGTGCTTGTACCTAATTTTGTCAGCCATTTCGGACATCACACTGCACTGTACTATGTGGAAATAGTACTATTTATGTGAAGCTATTCATAAACTGTAAACATGTGTCGGTAGGCAATAGGATAAATACTTCCGGCTACTCGGGCTGGTGCGAATATATCAATGTCCGTATGTGCCAAACCGATGGTTTGTGACACACCTTTACGCGTCTCTCGTTCGCTGCGCTCGCACGAAAGCTATAGCCTAACCTAAAACCAATCCATCTTCCGTTCATTATTCGATATGGTGGCGACATATTTCAAATTTGCGAACGTGTGGGATCGGTTGTGAGGTTGGACTAGATTTTTACGAGCGAGCGGAGCGAGCGAGCAACGGTCACAATTTCCAAGCTATACATATACCTTATATTGCCTTGCATATATTTCGTGCTAGTACCTAACTTTGTCAGCCATTTCGGACATCACACTGCACTGTACTATGTGGAAATAGTACTATTTATGTGAAGCTATTCATAAACTGTAAACATGTGTCGGTAGACAATAGGATAAATACTTCCGGCTACACGGGCTGGTGCGAATATTTCAATGTCCGTATGTGCCAAACCGTTCGTTTATGACACACCTTTACGCGTCTCTCGCTCGCTGCGCTCGCTCGAAAACTATAGCCTAACCTAAAACCAATCCATATTGCGTTGAGTATTTCATATGATGGCGACATATTTCAAATTTGCGAACGTGTCCGATCGGTTGTGAGTTTGGACTAGATTTTTACGAGCGACCGGAGCGAGCGAGCAACGGTCACAATTTCCAAGCTATACATATACCATATATTGCCTTGCATATATTTCTTATTATTACCTACTTTTGTCAGCCATTTTGGACATCACATTGCACTGTTATATGTGGAAATAGTACTATTTATGTGAAACTATTCATAAACTGTAAGCATTTGTCAGTAGGCAATAGGATAAGTACTTCCGGCTCCTCGGGCTGGTGCGAATATTTCAATGTCCGTATGTGCCAAACCGTTGGTTTGTGACACACCTTTACGCGTCTCTCGCTCGCTGCGCTCGCACGAAAGCTATAGCCTAACCTAAAACCAATCCATCTTCCGTTCATTATTGGATATGGTGGCGACATATTTCAAATTTGCGAACGTGTCGGATCGCTTGTGAGGTTGGACTAGATTTTTGCGAGCGAGCGGAGCGAGCGAGCAATGGTCACAATTTCCAAGCTATACATATACCATATATTGCCTTGCATATATTTCGTGCTAGTACCTAATTGTGTCAGCCATTTCGGACATCACATTGCACTGTACTATGTGGAAATAGAACTATTTATGTGAAACGATTCATAAACTGTAAACATGTGTCGGTAGGCAATAGGATAAATACTTCCGGCTCCTCGGGCTGGTGCGAATATTTCAATGTCCGTATGTGCCAAACCGTTGGTTTATGACACACCTTTACGCGTCTCTCGCTCGCTGCGCTCGTTCGAAAACTATAGCCTAACCTAAAACGAATCCATCTTCCGTTCATTATTCGATATGGTGGCGACATATTTCAAATTTGCGAACGTGTGGGATCGGTTGTGAGGTTGGACTAGATTTTTACGAGCGAGCGGAGCGAGCGAGCAACGGTCACAATTTCCAAGCTATACATATACCTTATATTGCCTTCCATATATTTCGTGCTTGTACCTAATTTTGTCAGCCATTTCGGACATCACACTGCACTGTACTGTGTGGAAATAGTACTATTTATGTGAAACTATTGGTAAACTGTAAACATTTGTCAGTAGCAATAGGATAAAGACTTCCGGCTCCTCGGGCTGGTGCGAATATTTCAATGTCCGTATGTGCCAAACCGCTGGTTTGTGTCACACCTTTACGCGTCTCTCGCTCGCTGCGGTCGCACGAAAGCTATAGCCTAACCTAAAACCAATCCATCTTCCGTTCATTATTCGATGTGGTGGCGACATATTTCTAATTTGCGAACGTGTCGGATCGGTTGTGAGGGTGGACTAGATTTTTTACGAGCGAGCGGAGCGAGCGAGCTACGGTCACAACTTCCAAGCTATACAAATACCATATATTGCCTTGCATATATTTCGTGTTATTACATAATTTTGTCAGCCATTTCGGACATCACATTGCACTGTACTATGTGGAAATAGTACTATTTATGTGAAACTATTGGTAAACTGTAAACATTTGTCAGTAGCAATAGGATAAAGACTTCCGGCTCCTCGGGCTGGTGCGAATATTTCAATGTCCGTATGTGCCAAACCGTTGGTTTGTGACGCACCTTTACGCGTCTCTCGCTCGCTGCGCTCGCTCGAAAACTATAGCCTAACCTAAAACCAATCCATATTGCGTTGAGTATTTCATATGATGGCGACATATTTCAAATTTGCGAACGTGTCCGATTGGTTGTGAGGTTGGACTAGATTTTTACGAGCGAGCGGAGCGAGCGAGCAACGGTCACAATTTCCAAGCTATACATATACCATATATTGCCTTGCATATATTTCGTGCTAGTACCTAATTTTGTCATCCATTTCGGACATCACATTGCACTGTACTATGTGGAAATAGTACTATTTATGTGAAACTATTCATAAACTGTAAACATGTGTCGGTAGGCAATAGGATAAATACTTCCGGCTCCTTGGGCTGATGCGAATATTTCAATGTCCGTATGTGCCAAACCGTTGGTTTATGACACACCTATACGCGTCTCTCGCTCGCTGCGCTCGCTCGAAAACTATAGCCTTACCTAAAACCAATCCATCTTGCGTTCATTATTCGATATGATGGCGACATATTTCAAATTTGCGAACGTGTCGGATCGGTTGTGGGGTTGGACTAGATTTTTACGAGCGAGCGGAGCGAGCGAGCAACGGTCACAATTTCCAAGCTATACATATACCATATATTGTCTTGCATATATTTCGTGCTTGTACCTAATTTTGTCAGCCATTTCGGACATCACGTTGCACTGTACTATGAGGAAACGGTACTAATTATGTGAAACTATTGGTAAACCGTAAGCATTTGTCAGAAGGCAATAGGATAAAGACTTCCGGCTCCTCGGGCTGGTGCGAATATTTCAATGTCCGTATGTGCCAAACCGTTGGTTTGTGACACACCTTTACGCGTCTCTCGTTCGCTGCGCTCGCACGAAAGCTATAGCCTAACCTAAAACCAATCCATCTTCCGTTCATTATTCGATATGGTGGCGACATATTTCAAATTTGCGAACGTGTCGGATCGGTTGTGAGGGTGGACTAGATTTTTTCGAGCCAGCGGAGCGAGCGAGCAACGATCACAATTTCCAACCTATACATACACCTTGTATTGCCTTGCATATATGTCGTGTTATTACCTAATTTTGTCAGCCATTTCGGACATCACATTGCATTGTACTATGAGGAAACGGTACTAATTATGTGAAACTATTGGTAAACCGTAAACATTTGTCAGAAGGCAATAGGATAAAGACTTCCGGCTCCTCGGGCTGGTGCGAATATTTCAATGTCCGTATGTGCCAAACCGTTGGTTTATGACACACCTTTACGCGTCTGTCGCTCGCTGCGCTCGCACGAAAGCTATAGCCTAACCTCAAACCAATCCATCTTCCGTTCATTATTCGATATGGTGGCGACATATTTCAAATTTGCGAACGTGTCGGATCGGTTGTGAGGGTGGACTAGATTTTTACGAGCGAGCGGAGCGAGCGAGCAACGGTCACAACTTCCAAGCTATACAAATACCATATATTGCCTTGCATATATTTCGTGCTAGTACCTAACTTTGTCAGCCATTTCGGACATCACACGGCACTGTACTATGTGGAAATAGTACTATTTATGTGAAGCTATTCATAAACTGTAAACATGTGTCGGTAGGCAATAGGATAAATACTTCCGGCTACTCGGGCTGGTGCGAATATTTCAATGTCCGTATGTGCCAAACCGTTCGTTTATGACACACCTTTACGCGTCTCTCGCTCGCTGCGCTCGCTCGAAAACTATAGCCTAACCTAAAACCAATCCATATTGCGTTGAGTATTTCATATGATGGCGACATATTTCAAATTTGCGAACGTGTCCGATCGGTTGTGAGGTTGGACTAGATTTTTACGAGCGACCGGAGCGAGCGAGCAACGGTCACAATTTCCAAGCTAAACATATACCATATATTGCCTTGCATATATTTCTTATTATTACCTACTTTTGTCAGCCATTTTGGACATCAAATTGCACTGTTATATGTGGAAATAGTACTATTTATGTAAAACTATTCATAAACTGTAAGCATTTGTCAGTAAGCAATAGGATAAGTACTTCCGGCTCCTCGGGCTGGTGCGAATATTTCAATGTCCGTATGTGCCAAACCGTTGGTTTGTGACACACCTTTACGCGTCTCTCGCTCGCTGCGCTCGCACGAAAGCTATAGCCTAACCTAAAACCAATCCATCTTCCGTTCATTATTGGATATGGTGCGACATATTTCAAATTTGCGAACGTGTCGGATCGCTTGTGAGGTTGGACTAGATTTTTGCGAGCGAGCGGAGCGAGCGAGCAATGGTCACAATTTCCAAGCTATACATATACCATATATTGCCTTGCATATATTTCGTGCTAGTACCTAATTGTGTCAGCCATTTCGGACATCACATTGCACTGTACTATGTGGAAATAGTACTATTTATGTGAAACGATTCATAAACTGTAAACATGTGTCGGTAGGCAATAGGATAAATACTTCCGGCTCCTCGGGCTGGTGCGAATATTTCAATGTCCGTATGTGCCAAACCGTTGGTTTATGACACACCTTTACGCGTCTCTCGCTCGCTGCGCTCGTTCGAAAACTATAGCCTAACCTAAAACGAATCCATCTTCCGTTCATTATTCGATATGGTGGCGACATATTTCAAATTTGCGAACGTGTGGGATCGGTTGTGAGGTTGGACTAGATTTTTACGAGCGAGCGGAGCGAGCGAGCAACGGTCACAATTTCCAAGCTATACATATACCTTATATTGCCTCCATCTATTTCGTGTTATTACCTAATTTTGTCAGCCATTTCGGACATCACATTGCACTGTACTATGAGGAAATAGTACTATTTATGTGAAACTATTCATAAACTGTAAACATGTGTCGGTAGGCAATAGGATAAATACTTCCGGCTCCTCGGGCTGGTGCGAATATTTCAATGTCCGTATGTGCCAAACCGTTGGTTTATGACACACCTATACGCGTCTCTCGCTCGCTGCGCTCGCTCGAAAACTATAGCCTAACCTAAAACCAATCCATCTTTCGTTCATTATTCGATATGATGGCGACATATTTCAAATTTGCGAACGTGTCGGATCGGTTGTGGGGTTGGACTAGATTTTTACGAGCGAGCGGAGCGAGCGAGCATCGGTCACAATTTCCAAGCTATACATATACCATATATTGTCTTGCATATATTTCGTGCTTGTACCTAATTTTGTCAGCCATTTCGGACATCACGTTGCACTGTACTATGAGGAAACGGTACTGATTATGTGAAACTATTGGTAAACCATAAACATTTGTCAGAAGGCAATAGGATAAAGACTTCCGGCTCCTCGGGCTGGTGCGAATATATCAATGTCCGTATGTGCCAAACCGATGGTTTGTGACACACCTTTACGCGTCTCTCGTTCGCTGCGCTCGCACGAAAGCTATAGCCTAACCTAAAACCAATCCATCTTCCGTTCATTATTCGATATGGTGGCGACATATTTCAAATTTGCGAACGTGTTGGATCGGTTGTGAGGTTGGACTTGATTTTTTCGAGCGAGCGGAGCGAGCGAGCAACGATCACAATTTCCAACCTATACATACACCTTATATTGCCTTGCATATATGTCGTGTTATTACCTAATTTTGTCAGCCATTTCGGACATCACATTGCATTGTACTATGTGGAAATAGTACTATTTATGTGAAACTATTCATAAACTGTAAACATGTGTCGGTAGGCAATAGGATAAATACTTCCGGCTCCTCGGGCTGGTGCGAATATTTCAATGTCCGTATGTGCCAAACCGTTGGTTTATGACACACCGATACGCGTCTCTGGCTCGCTGCGCTCGCTCGAAAACTATAGCCAAACCTAAAACCAATCCATCTTGCGTTCATTATTCGATATGATGGCGACATATTTCAAATTTGCGAACGTGTCGGATCGGTTGTGGGGTTGGACTAGATTTTTACGAGCGAGCGGAGCGAGCGAGCAACGGTCACAATTTCCAAGCTATACATATACCATATATTGTCTTGCATATATTTCGTGCTTGTACCTAATTTTGTCAGCCATTTCGGACATCACGTTGCACTGTACTATGAGGAAACGGTACTAATTATGTGAGACTATTGGTAAACTGTAAACATTTATCAGAAGGCAATAGGATAAAGACTTCCGGCTCCTCGGGCTGGTGCGAATATATCAATGTCCGTATGTGCCAAACCGATGGTTTGTGACACACCTTTACGCGTCTCTCGTTCGCTGCGCTCGCACGAAAGCTATAGCCTAACCTAAAACCAATCCATCTTCCGTTCATTATTCGATATGGTGGCGACATATTTCAAATTTGCGAACGTGTGGGATCGGTTGTGAGGTTGGACTAGATTTTTACGAGCGAGCGGAGCGAGCGAGCAACGGTCACAATTTCCAAGCTATACATATACCTTATATTGCCTTCCATATGTTTCGTGTTATTACCTACTTTTGTCAGCCATTTCGGACATCACATTGCACTGTACTATGAGGAAATAGTACTATTTATGTGAAACTATTCATAAACTGTAAACATGTGTCGGTAGGCAATAGGATAAATACTTCTGGCTCCTCGGGCTGGTGCGAATATTTCAATGTCCGTATGTGCCAAACCGTTGGTTTGTGACACACTTTTACGCGCCTCTCGCTCGCTGCGCACGCACGAAAGCTATAGCCTAACCTAAAACCAATCCATCTTGCGTTCATTATTCGATATGATGACGACATATTTCAAATTTGCGAACGTGTCGGATCGGTTGTGAGGTTGGACTAGATTTTTACGAGCGAGCGGAGCGAGCGAGCAACGGTCACAATTTGCAAGCTATACATATACCATATATTGTCTTGCATATATTTCGAGGTTGTACCTAATTTTGTCAGCCATTTCGGACATCACATTGTACTGTACTGTGTGGAAATAGTACTATTTATGTGAAACTATTGGTAAACTGTAAACATTTGTCAGTAGCAATAGGATAAAGACTTCCGGCTCCTCGGGCTGGTGCGAATATTTCAATGTCCGTATGTGCCAAACCGCTGGTTTGTGTCACACCTTTACGCGTCTCTCGCTCGCTGCGGTCGCACGAAAGCTATAGCCTAACCTAAAACCAATCCATCTTCCGTTCATTATTCGATGTGGTGGCGACATATTTCTAATTTGCGAACGTGTCGGATCGGTTGTGAGGGTGGACTAGATTTTTTACGAGCGAGCGGAGCGAGCGAGCTACGGTCACAACTTCCAAGCTATACAAATACCATATATTGCCTTGCATATATTTCGTGTTATTACATAATTTTGTCAGCCATTTCGGACATCACATTGCACTGTACTATGTGGAAATAGTACTATTTATGTGAAACTATTGGTAAACTGTAAACATTTGTCAGTAGCAATAGGATAAAGACTTCCGGCTCCTCGGGCTGGTGCGAATATTTCAATGTCCGTATGTGCCAAACCGTTGGTTTATGACACACCTATACGCGTCTCTCGCTCGCTGCGCTCGCTCGAAAACTATAGCCTTACCTAAAACCAATCCATCTTGCGTTCATTATTCGATATGATGGCGACATATTTCAAATTTGCGAACGTGTCGGATCGGTTGTGGGGTTGGACTAGATTTTTACGAGCGAGCGGAGCGAGCGAGCAACGGTCACAATTTCCAAGCTATACATATACCATATATTGTCTTGCATATATTTCGTGCTTGTACCTAATTTTGTCAGCCATTTCGGACATCACGTTGCACTGTACTATGAGGAAACGGTACTAATTATGTGAAACTATTGGTAAACCGTAAGCATTTGTCAGAAGGCAATAGGATAAAGACTTCCGGCTCCTCGGGCTGGTGCGAATATTTCAATGTCCGTATGTGCCAAACCGTTGGTTTGTGACACACCTTTACGCGTCTCTCGTTCGCTGCGCTCGCACGAAAGCTATAGCCTAACCTAAAACCAATCCATCTTCCGTTCATTATTCGATATGGTGGCGACATATTTCAAATTTGCGAACGTGTCGGATCGGTTGTGAGGGTGGACTAGATTTTTTCGAGCCAGCGGAGCGAGCGAGCAACGATCACAATTTCCAACCTATACATACACCTTGTATTGCCTTGCATATATGTCGTGTTATTACCTAATTTTGTCAGCCATTTCGGACATCACATTGCATTGTACTATGAGGAAACGGTACTAATTATGTGAAACTATTGGTAAACCGTAAACATTTGTCAGAAGGCAATAGGATAAAGACTTCCGGCTCCTCGGGCTGGTGCGAATATTTCAATATCCGTATGTGCCAAACCGTTGGTTTGTGACACACCTTTACGCGAATCTCGCTCGCTGCGGTCGCACGAAAGCTATAGCCTAACCTAAAACCAATCCATCTTCCGTTCATTATTCGATATGGTGGCGACATATTTCTAATTTGCGAACATGTCGTATCGGTTGTGAGGTTGGACTAGATGTTTACGAGCGAGCGGAGCGAGCGAGCAACGGTCACAACTTCCAAGCTATACATATACCATATATTGCCTTGCATATATTTCGTGCTAGTACCTAACTTTGTCAGCCATTTCGGACATCACACTGCACTGTACTATGTGGAAATAGTACTATTTATGTGAAGCTATTCATAAACTGTAAACATGTGTCGGTAGGCAATAGGATAAATACTTCCGGCTACTCGGGCTGGTGCGAATATTTCAATGTCCGTATGTGCCAAACCGTTCGTTTATGACACACCTTTACGCGTCTCTCGCTCGCTGCGCTCGCTCGAAAACTGTAGCCTAACCTAAAACCAATCCATATTGCGTTGAGTATTTCATATGATGGCGACATATTTCAAATTTGCGAACGTGTCCGATCGGTTGTGAGGTTGGACTAGATTTTTACGAGCGACCGGAGCGAGCGAGCAACGGTCACAATTTCCAAGCTAAACATATACCATATATTGCCTTGCATATATTTCTTATTATTACCTACTTTTGTCAGCCATTTTGGACATCACATTGCACTGTTATATGTGGAAATAGTACTATTTATGTGAAACTATTCATAAACTGTAAGCATTTGTCAGTAGGCAATAGGATAAATACTTCCGGCTCCTCGGGCTGGTGCGAATATTTCAATGTCCGTATGTGCCAAACCGTTGGTTTGTGACACACCTTTACGCGTCTCTCGCTCGCTGCGCTCGCACAAAAGCTATAGCCTAACCTAAAACCAATCCATATTGCTTTCAGTATTTCATATGATGGCGACATATTTCAAATTTTCGAACGTGTCCGAGCGGTTGTGAGGTTGGTCTAGATTTTTACGAGCGAGCGGAGAGAGCGAGCAACGGTCACAACTTCCAAGCTATACATATACCATATATTGCCTTGCATATATTTCGTGTTATTACCTAATTTTGTCAGCCATTTCGGACATCACATTGTACTGTACTATGTGGAAATAGTACTATTTATGTGAAACTATTGGTAAACTGTAAACATTTGTCAGTAGCAATAGGATAAAGACTTCCGGCTCCTCGGGCTGGTGCGAATATTTCAATGTCCGTATGTGCCAAACCGTTGGTTTGTGACACACCTTTACGCGTCTCTCGCTCGCTGCGCTCGCTCGAAAACTATAGCCTAACCTAAAACCAATCCATATTGCGTTGAGTATCTCATATGATGGCGACATATTTCAAATTTGCGAACGTGTCCGATCGGTTGTGAGGTTGGACTAGATTTTTACGAGCGAGCGGAGCGAGCGAGCAACGGTCACAATTTCCAAGCTATACATATACCATATATTGCCTTGCATATATTTCGTGCTAGTACCTAATTTTGTCATCCATTTCGGACATCACATTGCACTGTACTATGTGGAAATAGTACTATTTATGTGAAACTATTCATAAACTGTAAACATGTGTCGGTAGGCAATAGGATAAATACTTCCGGCTCCTCGGGCTGGTGCGAATATTTCAATGTCCGTATGTGCCAAACCGTTGGTTTATGACACACCGATACGCGTCTCTGGCTCGCTGCGCTCGCTCGAAAACTATAGCCAAACCTAAAACCAATCCATCTTGCGTTCATTATTCGATATGATGGCGACATATTTCAAATTTGCGAACGTGTCGGATCGGTTGTGGGGTTGGACTAGATTTTTACGAGCGAGCGGAGCGAGCGAGCAACGGTCACAATTTCCAAGCTATACATATACCATATATTGTCTTGCATATATTTCGTGCTTGTACCTAATTTTGTCAGCCATTTCAGACATCACGTTGCACTGTACTATGAGGAAACGGTACTAATTATGTGAGACTATTGGTAAACTGTAAACATTTATCAGAAGGCAATAGGATAAAGACTTCCGGCTCCTCGGGCTGGTGCGAATATATCAATGTCCGTATGTGCCAAACCGATGGTTTGTGACACACCTTTACGCGTCTCTCGTTCGCTGCGCTCGCACGAAAGCTATAGCCTAACCTAAAACCAATCCATCTTCCGTTCATTATTCGATATGGTGGCGACATATTTCAAATTTGCGAACGTGTGGGATCGGTTGTGAGGTTGGACTAGATTTTTACGAGCGAGCGGAGCGAGCGAGCAACGGTCACAATTTCCAAGCTATACATATACCTTATATTGCCTTCCATATGTTTCGTGTTATTACCTACTTTTGTCAGCCATTTCGGACATCACATTGCACTGTACTATGAGGAAATAGTACTATTTATGTGAAACTATTCATAAACTGTAAACATGTGTCGGTAGGCAATAGGATAAATACTTCTGGCTCCTCGGGCTGGTGCGAATATTTCAATGTCCGTATGTGCCAAACCGTTGGTTTGTGACACACTTTTACGCGCCTCTCGCTCGCTGCGCACGCACGAAAGCTATAGCCTAACCTAAAACCAATCCATCTTGCGTTCATTATTCGATATGATGACGACATATTTCAAATTTGCGAACGTGTCGGATCGGTTGTGAGGTTGGACTAGATTTTTACGAGCGAGCGGAGCGAGCGAGCAACGGTCACAATTTCCAAGCTATACATATACCATATATTGTCTTGCATATATTTCGAGGTTGTACCTAATTTTGTCAGCCATTTCGGACATCACATTGTACTGTACTGTGTGGAAATAGTACTATTTATGTGAAACTATTGGTAAACTGTAAACATTTGTCAGTAGCAATAGGATAAAGACTTCCGGCTCCTCGGGCTGGTGCGAATATTTCAATGTCCGTATGTGCCAAACCGCTGGTTTGTGTCACACCTTTACGCGTCTCTCGCTCGCTGCGGTCGCACGAAAGCTATAGCCTAACCTAAAACCAATCCATCTTCCGTTCATTATTCGATGTGGTGGCGACATATTTCTAATTTGCGAACGTGTCGGATCGGTTGTGAGGGTGGACTAGATTTTTTACGAGCGAGCGGAGCGAGCGAGCTACGGTCACAACTTCCAAGCTATACAAATACCATATATTGCCTTGCATATATTTCGTGTTATTACATAATTTTGTCAGCCATTTCGGACATCACATTGCACTGTACTATGTGGAAATAGTACTATTTATGTGAAACTATTGGTAAACTGTAAACATTTGTCAGTAGCAATAGGATAAAGACTTCCGGCTCCTCGGGCTGGTGCGAATATTTCAATGTCCGTATGTGCCAAACCGTTGGTTTATGACACACCTATACGCGTCTCTCGCTCGCTGCGCTCGCTCGAAAACTATAGCCTTACCTAAAACCAATCCATCTTGCGTTCATTATTCGATATGATGGCGACATATTTCAAATTTGCGAACGTGTCGGATCGGTTGTGGGGTTGGACTAGATTTTTACGAGCGAGCGGAGCGAGCGAGCAACGGTCACAATTTCCAAGCTATACATATACCATATATTGTCTTGCATATATTTCGTGCTTGTACCTAATTTTGTCAGCCATTTCGGACATCACGTTGCACTGTACTATGAGGAAACGGTACTAATTATGTGAAACTATTGGTAAACCGTAAGCATTTGTCAGAAGGCAATAGGATAAAGACTTCCGGCTCCTCGGGCTGGTGCGAATATTTCAATGTCCGTATGTGCCAAACCGTTGGTTTGTGACACACCTTTACGCGTCTCTCGTTCGCTGCGCTCGCACGAAAGCTATAGCCTAACCTAAAACCAATCCATCTTCCGTTCATTATTCGATATGGTGGCGACATATTTCAAATTTGCGAACGTGTCGGATCGGTTGTGAGGGTGGACTAGATTTTTTCGAGCCAGCGGAGCGAGCGAGCAACGATCACAATTTCCAACCTATACATACACCTTGTATTGCCTTGCATATATGTCGTGTTATTACCTAATTTTGTCAGCCATTTCGGACATCACATTGCATTGTACTATGAGGAAACGGTACTAATTATGTGAAACTATTGGTAAACCGTAAACATTTGTCAGAAGGCAATAGGATAAAGACTTCCGGCTCCTCGGGCTGGTGCGAATATTTCAATATCCGTATGTGCCAAACCGTTGGTTTGTGACACACCTTTACGCGAATCTCGCTCGCTGCGGTCGCACGAAAGCTATAGCCTAACCTAAAACCAATCCATCTTCCGTTCATTATTCGATATGGTGGCGACATATTTCTAATTTGCGAACATGTCGTATCGGTTGTGAGGTTGGACTAGATGTTTACGAGCGAGCGGAGCGATCGAGCAACGGTCACAACTTCCAAGCTATACATATACCATATATTGCCTTGCATATATTTCGTGCTAGTACCTAACTTTGTCAGCCATTTCGGACATCACACTGCACTGTACTATGTGGAAATAGTACTATTTATGTGAAGCTATTCATAAACTGTAAACATGTGTCGGTAGGCAATAGGATAAATACTTCCGGCTACTCGGGCTGGTGCGAATATTTCAATGTCCGTATGTGCCAAACCGTTCGTTTATGACACACCTTTACGCGTCTCTCGCTCGCTGCGCTCGCTCGAAAACTATAGCCTAACCTAAAACCAATCCATATTGCGTTGAGTATTTCATATGATGGCGACATATTTCAAATTTGCGAACGTGTCCGATCGGTTGTGAGGTTGGACTAGATTTTTACGAGCGACCGGAGCGAGCGAGCAACGGTCACAATTTCCAAGCTAAACATATACCATATATTGCCTTGCATATATTTCTTATTATTACCTACTTTTGTCAGCCATTTTGGACATCACATTGCACTGTTATATGTGGAAATAGTACTATTTATGTGAAACTATTCATAAACTGTAAGCATTTGTCAGTAGGCAATAGGATAAATACTTCCGGCTCCTCGGGCTGGTGCGAATATTTCAATGTCCGTATGTGCCAAACCGTTGGTTTGTGACACACCTTTACGCGTCTCTCGCTCGCTGCGCTCGCACAAAAGCTATAGCCTAACCTAAAACCAATCCATATTGCTTTCAGTATTTCATATGATGGCGACATATTTCAAATTTTCGAACGTGTCCGAGCGGTTGTGAGGTTGGTCTAGATTTTTACGAGCGAGCGGAGAGAGCGAGCAACGGTCACAACTTCCAAGCTATACATATACCATATATTGCCTTGCATATATTTCTTATTATTACCTACTTTTGTCAGCCATTTTGGACATCACATTGCACTGTTATATGTGGAAATAGTACTATTTATGTGAAACTATTCATAAACTGTAAGCATTTGTCAGTAGGCAATAGGATAAATACTTCCGGCTCCTCGGGCTGGTGCGAATATTTCAATGTCCGTATGTGCCAAACCGTTGGTTTGTGACACACCTTTACGCGTCTCTCGCTCGCTGCGCTCGCACAAAAGCTATAGCCTAACCTAAAACCAATCCATATTGCTTTCAGTATTTCATATGATGGCGACATATTTCAAATTTTCGAACGTGTCCGAGCGGTTGTGAGGTTGGTCTAGATTTTTACGAGCGAGCGGAGAGAGCGAGCAACGGTCACAACTTCCAAGCTATACATATACCATATATTGCCTTGCATATATTTCGTGTTATTACCTAATTTTGTCAGCCATTTCGGACATCACATTGTACTGTACTATGTGGAAATAGTACTATTTATGTGAAACTATTGGTAAACTGTAAACATTTGTCAGTAGCAATAGGATAAAGACTTCCGGCTCCTCGGGCTGGTGCGAATATTTCAATGTCCGTATGTGCCAAACCGTTGGTTTGTGACACACCTTTACGCGTCTCTCGCTCGCTGCGCTCGCTCGAAAACTATAGCCTAACCTAAAACCAATCCATATTGCGTTGAGTATCTCATATGATGGCGACATATTTCAAATTTGCGAACGTGTCCGATCGGTTGTGAGGTTGGACTAGATTTTTACGAGCGAGCGGAGCGAGCGAGCAACGGTCACAATTTCCAAGCTATACATATACCATATATTGCCTTGCATATATTTCGTGCTAGTACCTAATTTTGTCATCCATTTCGGACATCACATTGCACTGTACTATGTGGAAATAGTACTATTTATGTGAAACTATTCATAAACTGTAAACATGTGTCGGTAGGCAATAGGATAAATACTTCCGGCTCCTCGGGCTGGTGCGAATATTTCAATGTCCGTATGTGCCAAACCGTTGGTTTATGACACACCGATACGCGTCTCTGGCTCGCTGCGCTCGCTCGAAAACTATAGCCAAACCTAAAACCAATCCATCTTGCGTTCATTATTCGATATGATGGCGACATATTTCAAATTTGCGAACGTGTCGGATCGGTTGTGGGGTTGGACTAGATTTTTACGAGCGAGCGGAGCGAGCGAGCAACGGTCACAATTTCCAAGCTATACATATACCATATATTGTCTTGCATATATTTCGTGCTTGTACCTAATTTTGTCAGCCATTTCGGACATCACGTTGCACTGTACTATGAGGAAACGGTACTAATTATGTGAGACTATTGGTAAACTGTAAACATTTATCAGAAGGCAATAGGATAAAGACTTCCGGCTCCTCGGGCTGGTGCGAATATATCAATGTCCGTATGTGCCAAACCGATGGTTTGTGACACACCTTTACGCGTCTCTCGTTCGCTGCGCTCGCACGAAAGCTATAGCCTAACCTAAAACCAATCCATCTTCCGTTCATTATTCGATATGGTGGCGACATATTTCAAATTTGCGAACGTGTGGGATCGGTTGTGAGGTTGGACTAGATTTTTACGAGCGAGCGGAGCGAGCGAGCAACGGTCACAATTTCCAAGCTATACATATACCTTATATTGCCTTCCATATGTTTCGTGTTATTACCTACTTTTGTCAGCCATTTCGGACATCACATTGCACTGTACTATGAGGAAATAGTACTATTTATGTGAAACTATTCATAAACTGTAAACATGTGTCGGTAGGCAATAGGATAAATACTTCTGGCTCCTCGGGCTGGTGCGAATATTTCAATGTCCGTATGTGCCAAACCGTTGGTTTGTGACACACTTTTACGCGCCTCTCGCTCGCTGCGCACGCACGAAAGCTATAGCCTAACCTAAAACCAATCCATCTTGCGTTCATTATTCGATATGATGACGACATATTTCAAATTTGCGAACGTGTCGGATCGGTTGTGAGGTTGGACTAGATTTTTACGAGCGAGCGGAGCGAGCGAGCAACGGTCACAATTTCCAAGCTATACATATACCATATATTGTCTTGCATATATTTCGAGGTTGTACCTAATTTTGTCAGCCATTTCGGACATCACATTGTACTGTACTGTGTGGAAATAGTACTATTTATGTGAAACTATTGGTAAACTGTAAACATTTGTCAGTAGCAATAGGATAAAGACTTCCGGCTCCTCGGGCTGGTGCGAATATTTCAATGTCCGTATGTGCCAAACCGCTGGTTTGTGTCACACCTTTACGCGTCTCTCGCTCGCTGCGGTCGCACGAAAGCTATAGCCTAACCTAAAACCAATCCATCTTCCGTTCATTATTCGATGTGGTGGCGACATATTTCTAATTTGCGAACGTGTCGGATCGGTTGTGAGGGTGGACTAGATTTTTTACGAGCGAGCGGAGCGAGCGAGCTACGGTCACAACTTCCAAGCTATACAAATACCATATATTGCCTTGCATATATTTCGTGTTATTACATAATTTTGTCAGCCATTTCGGACATCACATTGCACTGTACTATGTGGAAATAGTACTATTTATGTGAAACTATTGGTAAACTGTAAACATTTGTCAGTAGCAATAGGATAAAGACTTCCGGCTCCTCGGGCTGGTGCGAATATTTCAATGTCCGTATGTGCCAAACCGTTGGTTTATGACACACCTATACGCGTCTCTCGCTCGCTGCGCTCGCTCGAAAACTATAGCCTTACCTAAAACCAATCCATCTTGCGTTCATTATTCGATATGATGGCGACATATTTCAAATTTGCGAACGTGTCGGATCGGTTGTGGGGTTGGACTAGATTTTTACGAGCGAGCGGAGCGAGCGAGCAACGGTCACAATTTCCAAGCTATACATATACCATATATTGTCTTGCATATATTTCGTGCTTGTACCTAATTTTGTCAGCCATTTCGGACATCACGTTGCACTGTACTATGAGGAAACGGTACTAATTATGTGAAACTATTGGTAAACCGTAAGCATTTGTCAGAAGGCAATAGGATAAAGACTTCCGGCTCCTCGGGCTGGTGCGAATATTTCAATGTCCGTATGTGCCAAACCGTTGGTTTGTGACACACCTTTACGCGTCTCTCGTTCGCTGCGCTCGCACGAAAGCTATAGCCTAACCTAAAACCAATCCATCTTCCGTTCATTATTCGATATGGTGGCGACATATTTCAAATTTGCGAACGTGTCGGATCGGTTGTGAGGGTGGACTAGATTTTTTCGAGCCAGCGGAGCGAGCGAGCAACGATCACAATTTCCAACCTATACATACACCTTGTATTGCCTTGCATATATGTCGTGTTATTACCTAATTTTGTCAGCCATTTCGGACATCACATTGCATTGTACTATGAGGAAACGGTACTAATTATGTGAAACTATTGGTAAACCGTAAACATTTGTCAGAAGGCAATAGGATAAAGACTTCCGGCTCCTCGGGCTGGTGCGAATATTTCAATATCCGTATGTGCCAAACCGTTGGTTTGTGACACACCTTTACGCGAATCTCGCTCGCTGCGGTCGCACGAAAGCTATAGCCTAACCTAAAACCAATCCATCTTCCGTTCATTATTCGATATGGTGGCGACATATTTCTAATTTGCGAACATGTCGTATCGGTTGTGAGGTTGGACTAGATGTTTACGAGCGAGCGGAGCGATCGAGCAACGGTCACAACTTCCAAGCTATACATATACCATATATTGCCTTGCATATATTTCGTGCTAGTACCTAACTTTGTCAGCCATTTCGGACATCACACTGCACTGTACTATGTGGAAATAGTACTATTTATGTGAAGCTATTCATAAACTGTAAACATGTGTCGGTAGGCAATAGGATAAATACTTCCGGCTACTCGGGCTGGTGCGAATATTTCAATGTCCGTATGTGCCAAACCGTTCGTTTATGACACACCTTTACGCGTCTCTCGCTCGCTGCGCTCGCTCGAAAACTATAGCCTAACCTAAAACCAATCCATATTGCGTTGAGTATTTCATATGATGGCGACATATTTCAAATTTGCGAACGTGTCCGATCGGTTGTGAGGTTGGACTAGATTTTTACGAGCGACCGGAGCGAGCGAGCAACGGTCACAATTTCCAAGCTAAACATATACCATATATTGCCTTGCATATATTTCTTATTATTACCTACTTTTGTCAGCCATTTTGGACATCACATTGCACTGTTATATGTGGAAATAGTACTATTTATGTGAAACTATTCATAAACTGTAAGCATTTGTCAGTAGGCAATAGGATAAATACTTCCGGCTCCTCGGGCTGGTGCGAATATTTCAATGTCCGTATGTGCCAAACCGTTGGTTTGTGACACACCTTTACGCGTCTCTCGCTCGCTGCGCTCGCACAAAAGCTATAGCCTAACCTAAAACCAATCCATATTGCTTTCAGTATTTCATATGATGGCGACATATTTCAAATTTTCGAACGTGTCCGAGCGGTTGTGAGGTTGGTCTAGATTTTTACGAGCGAGCGGAGAGAGCGAGCAACGGTCACAACTTCCAAGCTATACATATACCATATATTGCCTTGCATATATTTCGTGTTATTACCTAATTTTGTCAGCCATTTCGGACATCACATTGTACTGTACTATGTGGAAATAGTACTATTTATGTGAAACTATTGGTAAACTGTAAACATTTGTCAGTAGCAATAGGATAAAGACTTCCGGCTCCTCGGGCTGGTGCGAATATTTCAATGTCCGTATGTGCCAAACCGTTGGTTTGTGACACACCTTTACGCGTCTCTCGCTCGCTGCGCTCGCTCGAAAACTATAGCCTAACCTAAAACCAATCCATATTGCGTTGAGTATCTCATATGATGGCGACATATTTCAAATTTGCGAACGTGTCCGATCGGTTGTGAGGTTGGACTAGATTTTTACGAGCGAGCGGAGCGAGCGAGCAACGGTCACAATTTCCAAGCTATACATATACCATATATTGCCTTGCATATATTTCGTGCTAGTACCTAATTTTGTCATCCATTTCGGACATCACATTGCACTGTACTATGTGGAAATAGTACTATTTATGTGAAACTATTCATAAACTGTAAACATGTGTCGGTAGGCAATAGGATAAATACTTCCGGCTCATCGGGCTGGTGCGAATATTTCAATGTCCGTATGTGCCAAACCGTTGTTTTATGACACACCTTTACGCATCTCTCGCTCGCTGCGCTCGCTCGAAAACTATAGCCTAACCTAAAACCAATCCACCTTGCGTTCATTATTCGATATGATGGCGACATATTTCAAATTTGCGAACGTGTCGGATCGGTTGTGAGGTTGGACGTGATTTTTACGAGCGAGCGGAGCGAGCGAGCAACGGTCACAACTTCCAAGCTATACATATACCATATATTGCCTTGCATATATTTCGTGCTAGTACCTAATTTTGTCAGCCATTTCGGACATCACATTGCACTGTACTATGAGGAAACGGTACTAATTATGTGAAACTATTGGTTAACAGTAAACATTTGTCAGAAGGCAATAGGATAAAACTTCCGGCTCCTCGGGCTGGTGCGAATATTTCAATGTCCGTATGTGCCAAACCGTTGGTTTGTGACACACCTTTACGCGAATCTCGCTCGCTGCGGTCGCACGAAAGCTATAGCCTAACCAAAAACCAATCCATCTTCCGTTCATTATTCGATATGGTGGCGACATATTTCTAATTTGCGAACATGTCGTATCGGTTGTGAGGTTGGACTAGATATTTACGAGCGAGCGGAGCGAGCTAGCAACGGTCACAACTTCCAAGCTATACATATACCATATATTGCCTTGCATATATTTCGTGCTAGTACCTAATTTTGTCAGCCACTTCGGACATCACATTGCACTGTACTATGTGGAAATAGTACTATTTATGTGAAACTATTCATAAACTGTAAACATGTGTCGGTAGGCAACAGGATAAATACTTCCGGCTCCTCGGGCTGGTGCGAATATTTCAATGTCCGTATGTGCCAAACCGTTGGTTTATGACACACCTTTACGCGTCTCTCGCTCGCTGCGCTCGCACGAAAGCTATAGCCTAACCTAAAACCAATCCATCTTCCGTTCATTATTCGATATGGTGGCGACATATTTCAAATTTGCGAACGTGTCGGATCGGTTGTGAGGGTGGACTAGATTTTTACGAGCGAGCGGAGCGAGCGAGCAACGGTCACAACTTCCAAGCTATACAAATACCATATATTGCCTTGCATATATTTCGTGCTAGTACCTAACTTTGTCAGCCATTTCGGACATCACACTGCACTGTACTATGTGGAAATAGTACTATTTATGTGAAGCTATTCATAAACTGTAAACATGTGTCGGTAGGCAATAGGATAAATACTTCCGGCTACTCGGGCTGGTGCGAATATTTCAATGTCCGTATGTGCCAAACCGTTCGTTTATGACACACCTTTACGCGTCTCTCGCTCGATGCGCTCGCTCGAAAACTATAGCCTAACCTAAAACCAATCCATATTGCGTTGAGTATTTCATATGATGGCGACATATTTCAAATTTGCGAACGTGTCCGATCGGTTGTGAGGTTGGACTAGATTTTTACGAGCGACCGGAGCGAGCGAGCAACGGTCACAATTTCCAAGCTATACATATACCATATATTGCCTTGCATATATTTCTTATTATTACCTACTTTTGTCAGCCATTTTGGACATCACATTGCACTGTTATATGTGGAAATAGTACTATTTATGTGAAACTATTCATAAACTGTAAGCATTTGTCAGTAGGCAATAGGATAAATACTTCCGGCTCCTCGGGCTGGTGCGAATATTTCAATGTCCGTATGTGCCAAACCGTTGGTTTGTGACACACCTTTACGCGTCTCTCGCTCGCTGCGCTCGCACAAAAGCTATAGCCTAACCTAAAACCAATCCATATTGCTTTCAGTATTTCATATGATGGCGACATATTTCAAATTTGCGAACGTGTCCGAGCGGTTGTGAGGTTGGTCTAGATTTTTACGAGCGAGCGGAGAGAGCGAGCAACGGTCACAACTTCCAAGCTATACATATACCATATATTGCCTTGCATATATTTCGTGTTATTACCTAATTTTGTCAGCCATTTCGGACATCACATTGTACTGTACTATGTGGAAATAGTACTATTTATGTGAAACTATTGGTAAACTGTAAACATTTGTCAGTAGCAATAGGATAAAGACTTCCGGCTCCTCGGGCTGGTGCGAATATTTCAATGTCCGTATGTGCCAAACCGCTGGTTTGTGTCACACCTTTACGCGTCTCTCGCTCGCTGCGGTCGCACGAAAGCTATAGCCTAACCTAAAACCAATCCATCTTCCGTTCATTATTCGATGTGGTGGCGACATATTTCTAATTTGCGAACGTGTCGGATCGGTTGTGAGGGTGGACTAGATTTTTTACGAGCGAGCGGAGCGAGCGAGCAACGGTCACAACTTCCAAGCTATACAAATACCACATATTGCCTTGCATATATTTCGTGTTATAACATAATTTTGTCAGCCATTTCGGACATCACATTGCACTGTACTATGTGGAAATAGTACTATTTATGTGAAACTATTGGTAAACTGTAAACATTTGTCAGTAGCAATAGGATAAAGACTTCCGGCTCCTCGGGCTGGTGCGAATATTTCAATGTCCGTATGTGCCAAACCGTTGTTTTATGACACACCTTTACGCATCTCTCGCTCGCTGCGCTCGCTCGAAAACTATAGCCTAACCTAAAACCAATCCACCCTGCGTTCATTATTCGATATGATGGCGACATATTTCAAATTTGCGAACGTGTTGGATCGGTTGTGAGGTTGGACTAGATTTTTACGAGCGAGCGGAGCGAGCGAGCAACGGTCACAATTTCCAAGCTATACATATACCATATATTGCCTTGCATATATTTCGTGCTAGTACCTAATTTTGTCATCCATTTCGGACATCACATTGCACTGTACTATGTGGAAATAGTACTATTTATGTGAAACTATTCATAAACTGTAAACATGTGTCGGTAGGCAATAGGATAAATACTTCCGGCTCATCGGGCTGGTGCGAATATTTCAATGTCCGTATGTGCCAAACCGATGTTTTATGACACACCTTTACGCATCTCTCGCTCGCTGCGCTCGCACGAAAGCTATAGCCTAACCTAAAACCAATCCATCTTCCGTTCATTATTCGATATGGTGGCGACATATTTCAAATTTGCGAACGTGTCGGATCGGTTGTGAGGGTGGACTAGATTTTTACGAGCGAGCGGAGCGAGCGAGCAACGGTCACAACTTCCAAGCTATACAAATACCATATATTGCCTTGCATATATTTCGTGCTAGTACCTAATTTTGTCATCCATTTCGGACATCACATTGCACTGTACTATGTGGAAATAGTACTATTTATGTGAAACTATTCATAAACTGTAAACATGTGTCAGAAGGCAATAGGATAAAGACTTCCGGCTCCTCGGGCTGGTGCGAATATTTCAATGTCCGTATGTGCCAAACCGTTGGTTTGTGACACACCTTTACGCGAATCTCGCTCGCTGCGCTCGCTCGAAAACTATAGCCTAACCTAAAACCAATCCACCTTGCGTTCATTATTCGATATCGTGGCGACATATTTCTAATTTGCGAACATGTCGTATCGGTTGTGAGGTTGGACTAGATTTTTACGAGCGAGCGGAGCGAGCGAGCAACGGTCACAACTTCCAAGCTATACATATACCATATATTGCCTTGCATATATTTCGTGCTAGTACCTAATTTTGTCAGCCATTTCGGACATCACATTGCACTGTACTATGAGGAAACGGTACTAATTTTGTGAAACTATTGGTAAACCGTAAACATTTGTCAGAAGGCAATAGGATAAAGACTTCCGGCTCCTCGGGCTGGTGGGAATATCTCAATGTCCGTATGTGCCAAACCGTTGGTTTGTGACACACCTTTACGCGTCTCTCGCTCGCTGCGCTCGCACGAAAGTATAGCCTAACCTAAAACCAATCCATCTTCCGTTCATTATTCGATATGGTGGCGACATATTTCAAATTTGCGGACGTGTCGGATCGGTTGTGAGGGTGGACTAGATTTTTACGAGCGAGCGGAGCGAGCGAGCAACGGCCACAACTTCCAAGCTATACATATACCTTATATTGCCTTCCATATATTTCGTGTTATTACCTAATTTTGTCAGCCATTTCGGACATCACATTGCACTGTACTATGAGGAAATAGTATTATTTATGTGAAACTATTCATAAACTGTAAACATGTGTCGGTAGGCAACAGGATAAATACTTCCGGCTCCTCGGGCTGGTGCGAATATTTCAATGTCCGTATGTGCCAAACCGTTGGTTTATGACACACCTTTACGCGTCTCTCGCTCGCTGCGCTCGCACGAAAGCTATAGCCTAACCTGAAACCAATCCATCTTCCGTTCATTATTCGATATGGTGGCGACATATTTCGAATTTGCGAACGTGTCGGATCGGTTGTGAGGGTGGACTAGATTTTTACGAGCGAGTGGAGCGAGCGAGCAACGGTCACAACTTCCAAGCTATACAAATACCATATATTGCCTTGCATATATTTCGTGCTAGTACCTAACTTTGTCAGCCATTTCGGACATCACACTGCACTGTACTATGTGGAAATAGTACTATTTATGTGAAGCTATTCATAAACTGTAAACATGTGTCGGTAGGCAATAGGATAAATACTTCCGGCTACTCGGGCTGGTGCGAATATTTCAATGTCCGTATGTGCCAAACCGTTCGTTTATGACACACCTTTACGCGTCTCTCGCTCGCTGCGCTCGCTCGAAAACTATAGCCTAACCTAAAACCAATCCATCTTGCGTTCATTATTCGATATGATGGCGACATATTTCAAATTTGCGACCGTGTCGGATCGGTTGTGGGGTTGGACTAGATTTTTACGAGCGAGCGGAGCGAGCGAGCAAGGGTCAAAATTTCCAAGCTATACATATACCTTATATTGCCTTCCATATATTTCGTGTTATTACCTAATTTTGTCAGCCATTTCGGACATCACGTTGCACTGTACTATGAGGAAACGGTACTAATTATGTGAAACTATTGGTAAACCGTAAACATTTGTCAGAAGGCAATAGGATAAAGACTTCCGGCTCCTCGGGCTGGTGCGAATATTTCAATGTCCGTATGTGCCAAACCGTTGGTTTGTGACACACCTTTACGCGTCTCTCGCACGCTGCGCTCGCACGAAAGCTATAGCCTAACCTAAAACCAATCCATCTTCCGTTCATTATTCGATATGGTGGCGACGTATTTCAAATTTGCGGACGTGTCTGATCGGTTGTGAGGTTGGACTAGATTTTTACGAGCGAGCGGAGCGAGCGAGCAACGGTCACAATTTCCAAGCTATACATATACCATATATTGCCATGCATATATTTCGTGCTAGTACCTAATTTTGTCATCCATTTCGGACATCACATTGCACTGTTCTATGTGGAAATAGTACTATTTATGTGAAACTATTCGTAAACTGTAAACATGTGTCGGTAGACAACAGGATAAAGACTTCCGGCTCCTCGGGCTGGTGCGAATATTTCAATGTCCGTATGTGCCAAACCGTTGGTTTGTGACACACCTTTACGCGTCTCTCGCTCGCTGCGCTCGCACGAAAGCTATAGCCTAACCTATAACCAATCCATCTTCCGTTCATTATTCGATATGGTGGCGACATATTTCAAATTTGCGGACGTGTCGGATCGGTTGTGAGGGTGGACTAGATTTTTACGAGCGAGCGGAGCGAGCGAGCAACGGTCACAACTTCCAAGCTATACATATACCTTATATTGCCTTCCATATATTTCGTGTTATTACCTAATTTTGTCAGCCATTTCGGACATCACATTGCACTGTACTATGAGGAAATAGTATTATTTATGTGAAACTATTCATAAACTGTAAACATGTGTCGGTAGGCAACAGGATAAATACTTCCGGCTCCTCGGGCTGGTGCGAATATTTCAATGTCCGTATGTGCCAAACCGTTGGTTTATGACACACCTTTACGCGTCTCTCGCTCGCTGCGCTCGCACGAAAGCTATAGCCTAACCTGAAACCAATCCATCTTCCGTTCATTATTCGATATGGTGGCGACATATTTCGAATTTGCGAACGTGTCGGATCGGTTGTGAGGGTGGACTAGATTTTTACGAGCGAGTGGAGCGAGCGAGCAACGGTCACAACTTCCAAGCTATACAAATACCATATATTGCCTTGCATATATTTCGTGCTAGTACCTAACTTTGTCAGCCATTTCGGACATCACACTGCACTGTACTATGTGGAAATAGTACTATTTATGTGAAGCTATTCATAAACTGTAAACATGTGTCGGTAGGCAACAGGATAAATACTTCCGGCTCCTCGGGCTGGTGCGAATATTTCAATGTCCGTATATGCCAAACCGTTGGTTTATGACACACCTTTACGCGTCTCTCGCTCGCTGCGCTCGCACGAAAGCTATAGCCTAACCTGAAACCAATCCATCTTCCGTTCATTATTCGATATGGTGGCGACATATTTCGAATTTGCGAACGTGTCGGATCGGTTGTGAGGGTGGACTAGATTTTTACGAGCGAGCGGAGCGAGCGAGCAACGGTCACAACTTCCAAGCTATACAAATACCATATATTGCCTTGCATATATTTCGTGCTAGTACCTAACTTTGTCAGCCATTTCGGACATCACACTGCACTGTACTATGTGGAAATAGTACTATTTATGTGAAGCTATTCATAAACTGTAAACATGTGTCGGTAGGCAATAGGATAAATACTTCCGGCTACTCGGGCTGGTGCGAATATTTCAATGTCCGTATGTGCCAAACCGTTCGTTTATGACACACCTTTACGCGTCTCTCGCTCGCTGCGCTCGCTCGAAAACTATAGCCTAACCTAAAACCAATCCATATTGCGTTGAGTATTTCATATGATGGCGACATATTTCAAATTTGCGAACGTGTCCGATCGGTTGTGAGGTTGGACTAGATTTTTACGAGCGACCGGAGCGAGCGAGCAACGGTCACAATTTCCAAGCTATACATATACCATATATTGCCTTGCATATATTTCTTATTATTACCTACTTTTGTCAGCCATTTTGGACATCACATTGCACTGTTATATGTGGAAATAGTACTATTTATGTGAAACTATTCATAAACTGTAAGCATTTGTCAGTAGGCAATAGGATAAATACTTCCGGCTCCTCGGGCTGGTGCGAATATTTCAATGTCCGTATGTGCCAAACCGTTGGTTTGTGACACACCTTTACGCGTCTCTCGCTCGCTGCGCTCGCACAAAAGCTATAGCCTAACCTAAAACCAATCCATATTGCTTTCAGTATTTCATATGATGGCGACATATTTCAAATTTGCGAACGTGTCCGAGCGGTTGTGAGGTTGGTCTAGATTTTTACGAGCGAGCGGAGAGAGCGAGCAACGGTCACAACTTCCAAGCTATACATATACCATATATTGCCTTGCATATATTTCGTGTTATTACCTAATTTTGTCAGCCATTTCGGACATCACATTGTACTGTACTATGTGGAAATAGTACTATTTATGTGAAACTATTGGTAAACTGTAAACATTTGTCAGTAGCAATAGGATAAAGACTTCCGGCTCCTCGGGCTGGTGCGAATATTTCAATGTCCGTATGTGCCAAACAGTTGGTTTGTGACACACCTTTACGCGTCTCTCGCTCGCTGCGCTCGCTCGAAAACTATAGCCTAACCTAAAACCAATCGATATTGCGTTGAGTATTTCATATGATGTCGACATATTTCAAATTTGCGAACGTGTCGGATCGGTTGTGAGGTTGGACTTGATTTTTACGAGCGTGCGGAGCGAGCGAGCAACGGTCACAATTTCCAAGCTATACATATACCATATATTGCCTTGCATATATTTCGTGCTAGTACCTAATTTTGTCATCCATTTCGGACATCACATTGCACTGTACTATGTGGAAATAGCACTATTTATGTGAATCTATTCGTAAACTGTAAACATGTGTCGGTAGACAACAGGATAAAGACTTCCGGCTCCTCGGGCTGGTGCGAATATTTCAATGTCCGTATGTGCCAAACCGTTGGTTTGTGACACACCTTTACGCGTCTCTCGCAGGCTGCGCTCGCAAGAAAGCTATAGCCTAACCTAAAACCAATCCATCTTCCGTTCATTATTCGATATGGTGGCGACGTATTTCAAATTTGCGGACGTGTCGGATCGGTTGTGAGGGTGGACTAGATTTTTACGATCGAGCGGAGCGAGCGAGCAACGGTCACAACTTCCAAGCTATACATATACCATATATTGCCTTCCATATATTTCGTGTTATTACCTAATTTTGTCAGCCATTTCGGACATCACATTGCACTGTACTATGAGGAAATAGTACTATTTATGTGAAACTATTCATAAACTGTAAACATGTGTCGGTAGGCAATAGGATAAATACTTCCGGCTCCTCGGGCTGGTGCGAATATTTCAATGTCCGTATGTGCCAAACCGTTGGTTTATGACACACCTATACGCGTCTCTCGCTCGCTGCGCTTGCTCGAAAACTATAGCCTAACCTAAAACCAATCCATCTTGCGTTCATTATTCGATATGATGGCGACATATTTCAAATTTGCGACCGTGTCGGATCGGTTGTGGGGTTGGACTAGATTTTTACGAGCGAGCGGAGCGAGCGAGCAACGGTCACAATTTCCAAGCTATACATATACCTTATATTGCCTTCCATATATTTCGTGTTATTACCTAATTTTGTCAGCCATTTCGGACATCACGTTGCACTGTACTATGAGGAAACGGTACTAATTATGTGAAACTATTGGTAAACCGTAAACATTTGTCAGAAGGCAATAGGATAAAGACTTCCGGTTCCTCGGGCTGGTGCGAATATATCAATGTCCGTATGTGCCAAACCGATGGTTTGTGACACACCTTTACGCGTCTCTCGTTCCCTGCACTCGCACGAAAGCTATAGCCTAACCTAAATCCAATCCATCTTCCGTTCATTATTCGATATGGTGGCGACATATTTCAAATTTGCGAACGTGTGGGATCGGTTGTGAGGTTGGACTAGATTTTTACGAGCGAGCGGAGCGAGCGAGCAACGGTCACAACTTCCAAGCTATACAAATACCATATATTGCCCTGCATATATTTCGTGTTATTACATAATTTTGTCAGCCATTTCGGACATCACATTGCACTGTACTATGTGGAAATAGTACTATTTATGTGAAACTATTGGTAAACTGTAAACATTTGTCAGTAGCAATAGGATAAAGACTTCCGGCTCCTCGGGCTGGTGCGAATATTTCAATGTCCGTATGTGCCAAACCGTTGGTTTGTGACACACCTTTACGCATCTCTCGCTCGCTGCGCTCGCTCGAAAACTATAGCCTAACCTAAAACCAATCCATATTGCGTTGAGTATTTCATATGATGGCGACATATTTCAAATTTGCGAACGTGTCCGATCGGTTGTGAGGTTGGACTAGATTTTTACGAGCGAGCGGAGCGAGCGAGCAACGGTCACAATTTCCAAGCTATACATATACCATATATTGCCTTGCATATATTTCGTGCTAGTACCTAATTTTGCCATCCATTTCGGACATCACATTGCACTGTACTATGTGGAAATAGTACTATTTATGTAAAACTATTCATAAACTGTAAACATGTGTCGGTAGGCAATAGGATAAATACTTCCGTCTCATCGGGCTGGTGCGAATATTTCAATGTCCGCATGTGCCAAACCGTTGTTTTATGACACACCTTTACGCATCTCTCGCTCGCTGCGCTCGCTCGAAAACTATAGCCTAACCTAAAACCAATCCACCTTGCGTTCATTATTCGATATGATGGCGACATATTTCAAATTTGCGAACGTGTCGGATCGGTTGTGAGGTTGGACGTGATTTTTACGAGCGAGCGGAGCGAGCGAGCAACGGTCACAATTTCCAAGCTATACATATACCATATATTGCCTTGCATATATTTCGTGCTAGTACCTAATTTTGTCAGCCATTTCGGACATCACATTGCACTGTACTATGAGGAAATGGTACTAATTATGTGAAACTATTGGTTAACCGTAAACATTTGTCAGAAGGCAATAGGATAAAGACTTCCGGCTCCTCGGGCTGGTGCGAATATTTCAATGTCCGTATGTGCCAAACCGTTGGTTTGTGACACACCTTTACGCGAATCTCGCTCGCTGCGGTCGCACGAAAGCTATAGCCTAACCTAAAACCAATCCATCTTCCGTTCATTATTCGATATGGTGGCGACATATTTCAAATTTGCGAACGTGTGGGATCGGTTGTGAGGTTGGACTAGATTTTTACGAGCGAGCGGAGCGAGCGAGCAACGGTCACAATTTCCAAGCTATACATATACCTTATATTGCCTTCCATATATTTCGTGTTATTACCTAATTTTGTCAACCATTTCGGACATCACATTGCACTGTACTGTGAGGAAATAGTACTATTTATGTGAAACTATTCATAAACTGTAAACATGTGTCGGTAGGCAATAGGATAAATACTTCCGGCTCCTCGGGCTGGTGCGAATATATCAATGTCCGTATGTGCCAAACCGATGGTTTGTGACACACCTTTACGCGTCTCTCGTTCGCTGCGCTCGCACGAAAGCTATAGCCTAACCTAAAACCAATCCATCTTCCGTTCATTATTCGATATGGTGGCGACATATTTCAAATTTGCGAACGTGTCGGATCGGTTGTGAGGGTGGACTAGATTTATACGAGCGAGCGGAGCGAGCGAGCAACGGTCACAACATCAAAGCTATACAAATACCATATATTGCCTTGCATATATTTCGTGTTATTACCTAATTTTGTCAGCCATTTCGGATATCACATTGTACTGTACTATGTGGAAATAGTACTATTTATGTGAAACTATTGGTAAACTGTAAACATTCGTCAGTAGCAATAGGATAAATACTCTTCCGGCTCATCGGGCTGGTGCGAATATTTCAATGTCCGTATGTGCCAAACCGTTGTTTTATGACACACCTTTACGCATCTCTCGCTCGCTGCGCTCGCTCGAAAACTATAGCCTAACCTAAAACCAATCCACCTTGCGTTCATTATTCGATATGATGGCGACATATTTCAAATTTGCGAACGTGTCGGATCGGTTGTGAGGTTGGACTTGATTTTTACGAGCGTGCGGAGCGAGCGAGCAACGGTCACAATTTCCAAGCTATACATATACCATATATTGCCTTGCATATATTTCGTGCTAGTACCTAATTTTGTCAGCCATTTCGGACATCACATTGCACTGTACTATGAGGAAACGGTACTAATTATGTGAAACTATTGGTTAACCGTAAACATTTGTCAGAAGGCAATAGGATAAAGACTTCCGGCTCCTCGGGCTGGTGCGAATATTTTAATGTCCGTATGTGCCAAACCGTTGGTTTGTGACACACCATTACGCGTCTCTCGCTCGCTGCGCTCGCACGAAAGCTATAGCCTAACCTAAAACCAATCCATATTGCGTTCAGTATTTCATGTGATGGCGACATATTTCAAATTTGCGAACGTGTCTGATCGGTTGTGAGGTTGGACTAGATTTTTACGAGCGAGCGGAGCGAGCGAGCAACGGTCACAATTTCCAAGCTATACATATACCATATATTGCCTTACATATATTTCGTGCTAGTACCTAATTTTGTCACCCATTTCGGACATCACATTGCACTGTACTATGTGGAAATAGTACTATTTATGTGAAACTATTCATAAACTGTAAACATGTGTCGGTAGGCAATAGGATAAATACTTCCAGCTCATCGGGCTGGTGCGAATATTTCAATGTCCGTATGTGCCAAACCGTTGGTTTGTGACACACCTTTACGCGTCTCTCGCTCGCTGCGCTCGCACGAAGGCTATAGCCTAACCCAAAACCAATCCATCTTCCGTTCATTATTCGATATGGTGGCGACATATTTCAAATTTGCGAACGTGTCGGATCGGTTGTGAGGGTGTACTAGATTTTTTACGAGCGAGCGGAGCGAGCGAGCAACGGTCACAACTTCCAAGCTATACAAATACCATATATTGCCTTGCATATATTTCGTGTTATTACATAACTTTGTCAGCCATTTCGGACATCACATTGCACTGTACTATGTGGAAATAGTACTATTTATGTGAAACTATTGGTAAACTGTAAACATTTGTCAGTAGCAATAGGATAAAGACTTCCGGCTCCTCGGGCTGGTGCGAATATTTCAATGTCCGTATGTGCCAAACGGTTGGTTTATGACACACCCATACGCGTCTCTCGCTCGCTGCGCTTGCTCGAAAACTATAGCCTAACCTAAAACCAATCCATCTTGCGTTCATTATTCGATATGATGGCGACATATTTCAAATTTGCGAACGTGTCGGATCGGTTGTGGGGTTGGACTAGATTTTTACGAGCGAGCGGAGCGAGCGAGCAACGGTCACAATTTCCAAGCTATACATATACCTTATATTGCCTTCCATATATTTCGTGTTATTACCTAATTTTGTCAGCCATTTCGGACATCACGTTGCACTGTACTATGAGGAAACGGTACTAATCATGTGAAACTATTGGTAAACCGTAAACATTTGTCAGAAGGCAATAGGATAAAGACTTCCGGTTCCTCGGGCTGGTGCGAATATATCAATGTCCGTATGTGCCAAAACGTTGGTTTATGACACACCTTTACGCATCTCTCGCTCGCTGCGCTCGCTCGAAAACTATAGCCTAACCTAAAACCAATCCACCTTGCGTTCATTATTCGATATGATGGCGACATATTTCAAATTTGCGAACGTGTCGGATCGGTTGTGAGGTTGGACTATATTTTTACGAGCGAGCGGAGCGAGCGAGCAACGGTCACAATTTCCAAGCTATACATATACCATATATTGCCTTGCATATATTTCGTGCTAGTACCTAATATTGTCGTCCATTTCGGACATCACATTGCACGGTACTATGTGGAAATAGTACTATTTATGTGAAACTATTCGTAAACTGTAAACATGTGTCGGTAGACAACAGGATAAAGACTTCCGGCTCCTCGGGCTGGTGCAAATATTTCAATGTCCGTATGTGCCAAACCGTTGGTTTGTGACACACCTTTACGCGTCTCTCGCTCGCTGCGCTCGCACGAAAGCTATAGCCTAACCTAAAACCAATCCATCTTGCGTTCATTATTCGATATGATGGCGACATATTTCAAATTTGCGAACGTGTCGGATCGGTTGTGGGGTTGGACTAGATTTTTACGAGCGAGCGGAGCGAGCGAGCAACGGTCACAACTTCCAAGCTATACATATACCATATATTGCCTTGCATATATTTCGTGCTAGTACCTAATTTTGTCAGCCATTTCGGACATCACATTGCACTGTACTATGAGGAAACGGTACTAATTTTGTGAAACTATTGGTAAACCGTAAACATTTGTCAGAAGGCAATAGGATAAAGACTTCCGGCTCCTCGGGATGGTGCGAATATTTCAATGTCCGTATGTGCCAAACCGTTGGTTTGTGACACACCTTTACGCGTCTCTCGCTCGCTGCGCTCGCACGAAAGCTATAGCCTAACCTAAAACCAATCCATATTGCGTTCAGTATTTCATGTGATGGCGACATATTTCAAATTTGCGAACGTGTCTGATCGGTTGTGAGGTTGGACTAGATTTTTACGAGCGAGCGTAGCGAGCGAGCAACGGTCACAATTTCCAAGCTATACATATACCATATATTGCCTTACATATATTTCGTGCTAGTACCTAATTTTGTCACCCATTTCGGACATCACATTGCACTGTACTATGTGGAAATAGTACTATTTATGTGAAACTATTCATAATCTGTAAACATGTGTCGGTAGGCAATAGGATAAATACTTCCAGCTCATCGGGCTGGTGCGAATATTTCAATGTCCGTATGTGCCAAACCGTTGGTTTGTGACACACCTTTACGCGTCTTGCGCTCGCTGCGCTCGCTCGAAAACTATAGCCTAACCTAAAACCAATCGATATTGCGTTGAGTATTTCATATGATGGCGACATATTTCAAATTTGCGAACGTGTCGGATCGGTTGTGAGCTTGGACTAGATTTTTACGAGCGAGCGGAGCGAGCGAGCAACGGTCACAATTTCCAAGCTATACATATACCATATATTGCCTTGCATATATTTCGTGCTAGTACCTAATTTTGTCAGCCATTTCGGACATCACATTGCACTGTACTATGTGGAAATAGTACTATTTATGTGAAACTATTCGTAAACTGTAAACATGTGTCGGTAGACAACAGGATAAATACTTCCGGCTCCTCGGGCTGGTGCGAATACTTCAATGTCCGTATGTGCCAAACCGTTGGTTTGTGACACACCATTACGCGTCTCTCGCTCGCTGCGCTCGCACGAAAGCTATAGCCTAACCTAAAACCAATCCATATTGCGTTCAGTATTTCATGTGATGGCGACTTATTTCAAATTTGCGAACGTGTCTGATCGGTTGTGAGGTTGGACTAGATTTTTACGAGCGAGCGGAGCGAGCGAGCAACGGTCACAATTTCCAAGCTATACATATACCATATATTGCCTTACATATATTTCGTGCTAGTACCTAATTTTGTCACCCATTTCGGACATCACATTGCACTGTACTATGTGGAAATAGTACTATTTATGTGAAACTATTCATAAACTGTAAACATGTGTCGGTAGGCAATAGGATAAATACTTCCAGCTCATCGGGCTGGTGCGAATATTTCAATGTCCGTATGTGCCAAACCGTTGGTTTGTGACACACCTTTACGCGTCTCTCGCTCGCTGCGCTCGCACGAAAGCTATAGCCTAACCTAAAACCAATCCATCTTGCGTTCATTATTCGATATGATGGCGACATATTTCAAATTTGCGAACGTGTCGGATCGGTTGTGGGGTTGGACTAGATTTTTACGAGCGAGCGGAGCGAGCGAGCAACGGTCACAACTTCCAAGCTATACATATACCATATATTGCCTTGCATATATTTCGTGCTAGTACCTAATTTTGTCAGCCATTTCGGACATCACATTGCACTGTACTATGAGGAAACGGTACTAATTTTGTGAAACTATTGGTAAACCGTAAACATTTGTCAGAAGGCAATAGGATAAAGACTTCCGGCTCCTCGGGATGGTGCGAATATTTCAATGTCCGTATGTGCCAAACCGTTGGTTTGTGACACACCTTTACGCGTCTCTCGCTCGCTGCGCTCGCACGAAAGCTATAGCCTAACCTAAAACCAATCCATATTGCGTTCAGTATTTCATGTGATGGCGACATATTTCAAATTTGCGAACGTGTCTGATCGGTTGTGAGGTTGGACTAGATTTTTACGAGCGAGCGTAGCGAGCGAGCAACGGTCACAATTTCCAAGCTATACATATACCATATATTGCCTTACATATATTTCGTGCTAGTACCTAATTTTGTCACCCATTTCGGACATCACATTGCACTGTACTATGTGGAAATAGTACTATTTATGTGAAACTATTCATAATCTGTAAACATGTGTCGGTAGGCAATAGGATAAATACTTCCAGCTCATCGGGCTGGTGCGAATATTTCAATGTCCGTATGTGCCAAACCGTTGGTTTGTGACACACCTTTACGCGTCTTGCGCTCGCTGCGCTCGCTCGAAAACTATAGCCTAACCTAAAACCAATCGATATTGCGTTGAGTATTTCATATGATGGCGACATATTTCAAATTTGCGGACGTGTCGGATCGGTTGTGAGGGTGGACTAGATTTTTACGAGCGAGCGGAGCGAGCGAGCAACGGTCACAACTTCCAAGCTATACATATACCTTATATTGCCTTCCATATATTTCGTGTTATTACCTAATTTTGTCAGCCATTTCGGACATCACATTGCACTGTACTATGTGGAAATAGTACTATTTATGCGAAACTATTCGTAAACTGTAAACATGTGTCGGTAGACAACAGGATAAATACTTCCGGCTCCTCGGGCTGGTGCGAATATTTCAATGTCTGTATGTGCCAAACCGTTGCTTTGTGACACACCTTTACGCGAATCTCGCTCGCTGCACTCGCACGAAAGCTATAGCCTAACCTAAAACCAATCCATCTTCCGTTCATTATTCGATATGGTGGCGACATATTTCAAATTTGCGAACGTGTGGGATCGGTTGTGAGGTTGGACTAGATTTTTACGAGCGAGCGGAGCGAGCGAGCAACGGTCACAACTTCCAAGCTATACATATACCATATATTGCCTTGCATATATTTCGTGGTAGTACCTAATTTTGTCAGCCATTTCGGACATCACATTGCACTGTACTATGAGGAAACGGTACTAATTTTGTGAAACTATTGGTAAACCGTAAACATTTGTCAGAAGGCAATAGGATAAAGACTTCCGGCTCCTCGGGATGGTGCGAATATTTCAATGTCCGTATGTGCCAAACCGTTGGTTTGTGACACACATTTACGCGTCTCTCGCTCGCTGCGCTCGCACGAAAGCTATAGCCTAACCTAAAACCAATCCATATTGCGTTCAGTATTTCATGTGATGGCGACATATTTCAAATTTGCGAACGTGTCTGATCGGTTGTGAGGTTGGACTAGATTTTTACGAGCGAGCGGAGCGAGCGAGCAACGGTCACAATTTCCAAGCTATACATATACCATATATTGCCTTACATATATTTCGTGCTAGTACCTAATTTTGTCACCCATTTCGGACATCACATTGCACTGTACTATGTGGAAATAGTACTACTTATGTGAAACTATTCATAAACTGTAAACATGTGTCGGTAGGCAATAGGATAAATACTTCCAGCTCATCGGGCTGGTGCGAATATTTCAATGTCCGTATGTGCCAAACCGTTGGTTTGTGACACACCTTTACGCGTCTCTCGCTCGCTGCGCTCGCACGAAGGCTATAGCCTAACCCAAAACCAATCCATCTTCCGTACATTATTCGATATGGTGGCGACATATTTCAAATTTGCGAACGTGTCGGATCGGTTGTGAGGGTGTACTAGATTTTTTACGAGCGAGCGGAGCGAGCGAGCAACGGTCACAACTTCCAAGCTATACAAATACCATATATTGCCTTGCATATATTTCGTGTTATTACATAATTTTGTCAGCCATTTCGGACATCACATTGCACTGTACTATGTGGAAATAGTACTATTTATGTGAAACTATTGGTAAACTGTAAACATTTGTCAGTAGCAATAGGATAAATACTTCCGGCTCCTCGGGCTGGTGCGAATATTTCAATGTCCGTATGTGCCAAACCGTTGGTTTGTGACACACCTTTACGCGTCTTTCGCTCGCTGCGCTCGCTCGAAAACTATAGCCTAACCTAAAACCAATCGATATTGCGTTGAGTATTTCATATGATGGCGACATATTTCAAATTTGCGAACGTGTCGGATCGGTTGTGAGGTTGGACTAGATTTTTACGAGCGAGCGGAGCGAGCGAGCAACGGTCACAATTTCCGAGCTATACATATACCATATATTGCCTTGCACATATTTCGTGCTAGTACCTAATTTTGTCATCCATTTCGGACATCACATTGCACTGTACTATGTGGAAATAGTACTATTTATGTGAAACTATTCGTAAACAGTAAACATGTGTCGGTAGACAACAGGATAAAGACTTCCGGCTCCTCGGGCTGGTGCGAATATTTCAATGTCCGTATGTGCCAAACCGTTGGTTTGTGACACACCTTTACGCGTCTCTCGCTCGCTGCGCTCGCACGAAAGCTATAGCCTAACCTAAAACCAATCCATCTTCCGTTCATTATTCGATATGGTGGCGACATATTTCAAATTTGCGGACGTGTCGGATCGGTTGTGAGGGTGGACTAGATTTTTACGAGCGAGCGGAACGAGTGAGCAACGGTCACAACTTCCAAGCTATACATGTACCTTATATTGCCTTCCATATATTTCGTGTTATTACCTAATTTTGTCAGCCATTTCGGACATCACATTGCACTGTGCTATGAGGAAATAGTACTATTTATGTGAAACTATTCATAAACTGTAAACATGTGTCGGTAGGCAATAGGATAAATACTTCCGGCTCCTCGGGCTGGTGCGTATATTTCAATGTCCGTATGTGCCAAACCGTTGGTTTATGACACACCTATACGCGTCTCTCGCTCGCTGCGCTTGCTCGAAAACTATAGCCTAACCTAAAACCAATCCATCTTGCGTTCATTATTCGATATGATGGCGACATATTTCAAATTTGCGAACGTGTCGGATCGGTTGTGGGGTTGGACTAGATTTTTACGAGCGAGCGGAGCGAGCGAGCAACGGTCACAATTTCCAAGCTATACATATACCTTATATTGCCTTCCATATATTTCGTGTTATTACCTAATTTTGTCAGCCATTTCGGACATCACGTTGCACTGTACTATGAGGAAATAGTACTAGTTATGTGAAACTATTCATAAAACGTAAACATGTGTCGGTATGCAATAGGATAAATACTTCCGGCTCCTCGGGCTGGTGCGAATATTTCAATGTCCGTATGTGCCAAACCGTTGGTTTATGACACACCTATACGCGACTCTCGCTCGCTGCGCTTGCTCGAAAACTATAGCCTAACCTAAAACCAATCCATCTTGCGTTCATTATTCGATATGATGGCGACATATTTCAAATTTGCGAACGTGTCGGATCGGTTGTGGGGTTGGACTAGATTTTTACGAGCGAGCGGAGCGAGCGAGCAACGGTCACAATTTCCAAGCTATACATATACCATATATTGCCTTGCATATATTTCGTGCTAGTACCTAATTTTGTCATCCATTTCGGACATCACATTGCACTGTACTATGTGGAAATAGTACTATTTATGTGAAACTATTCGTAAACTGTAAACATGTGTCGGTAGACAACAGGATAAAGACTTCCGGCTCTTCGGGCTGGTGCGAATATTTCAATGTCCGTATGTGCCAAACCGTTGGTTTGTGACACACCTTTACGCGTCTCTCGCTCGCTGCGCTCGCACGAAACCTATAGCCTAACCTAAAACCAATCCATATTCCGTTCATTATTCGATATGATGGCGACATATTTCAAATTTGCGAACGTGTCGGATCGGTTGTGAGGTTGGACTAGATTTTTACGAGCGAGCGGAGCGAGCGAGCAACGGTCACAATTTCCAAGCTATACAAATACCATATATTGCCTTGCATATATTTCGTGTTATTACCTAATTTTGTCAGCCATTTCGGACATCACATTGCGCTGTACTATGTGGAAATAGTACTATTTATGTGAAACTATTCGTAAACTATAAACATGTGTCGGTAGACAACAGGATAAAGACTTCCGGCTCTTCGGGCTAGTGCGAATATTTCAATGTCCGTATGTGCCAAACCGTTGGTTTATGACACACCTTTACGCGTCTCTCGCTCGCTGCGCTCGCTCGAAAACTATAGCCTAACCTAAAACCAATCCACCTTGCGTTCATTATTCGATATGATGGCGACATATTTCAAATTTGCGAACGTGTCGGATCGGTTGTGAGGTTGGACTAGATTTTTACGAGCGAGCGGAGCGAGCGCGCAACGGTCACAATTTCCAAGTTATACATATACCATATATTGCCTTGCATATATTTCGTGCTAGTACCTAATTTTGTCATCCATTTCGGACATCACATTGCGCTGTACTATGTGGAAATAGTACTATTTATGTGAAACTTTTCGTAAACTCTAAACATGTGTCGGTAGACAACAGGATAAAGACTTCCGCCTCCTCGGGCTGGTGCGAATATTTCAATGTCCGTATGTGCCAAACCGTTGGTTTGTGACACACCTTTACGCGTCTCTCGCTCGCTGCGCTCGCACGAAAGCTATAGCCTAACCTAAAACCAATCCATCTTCCGTTCATTATTCGATATGATGGCGACATATTTCAAATTTGCGAACGTGTCGGATCGGTTGTGAGGTTGGACTAGATTTTTACGAGCGAGCGGAGCGAGCGAGCAACGGTCACAATTTCCAAGCTATACAAATACCATATATTGCCTTGCATATATTTCGTGTTATTACCTAATTTTGTCAGCCATTTCGGACATCGCATTGTACTGTACTATGTGGAAATAGTACTATTTATGTGAAACTATTGGTAAACTGAAAACATTCGTCAGTAGCAATAGGATAAAGACTTCCGGCTCCTCGGGCTGGTGCGAATATTTCAATGTCCGTATGTGCCAAACCGTTGGTTTATGACACACCTTTACGCATCTCTCGCTCGCTGCGCTCGCTCGAAAACTATAGCCTAACCTAAAACCAATCCACCTTGCGTTCATTATTCGATATGATGGCGACATATTTCAAATTTGCGAACGTGTCGGATCGGTTGTGAGGTTGGACTAGATTTTTACGAGCGAGCGGAGCGAGCGAGCAACGGTCACAATTTCCCAGCTATACATATACCATATATTGCCTTGCATATATTTCGTGCTAGTACCTAATTTTGTCATCCATTTCGGACATCACATTGCACTGTACTATGTGGAAATAGTACTATTTATGTGAAACTATTCGTAAACTGTAAACATGTGTCGGTAGACAACAGGATAAAGACTTCCGGCTCTTCGGGCTAGTGCGAATATTTCAATGTCCGTATGTGCCAAACCGTTGGTTTATGACACACCTTTACGCGTCTCTCGCTCGCTGCGCTCGCTCGAAAACTATAGCCTAACCTAAAACCAATCCACCTTGCGTTCATTATTCGATATGATGGCGACATATTTCAAATTTGCGAACGTGTCGGATCGGTTGTGAGGTTGGACTAGATTTTTACGAGCGAGCGGAGCGAGCGCGCAACGGTCACAATTTCCAAGTTATACATATACCATATATTGCCTTGCATATATTTCGTGCTAGTACCTAATTTTGTCATCCATTTCGGACATCACATTGCGCTGTACTATGTGGAAATAGTACTATTTATGTGAAACTTTTCGTAAACTGTAAACATGTGTCGGTAGACAACAGGATAAAGACTTCCGCCTCCTCGGGCTGGTGCGAATATTTCAATGTCCGTATGTGCCAAACCGTTGGTTTGTGACACACCATTACGCGTCTCTCGCTCGCTGCGCTCGCACGAAAGCTATAGCCTAACCTAAAACCAATCCATCTTCCGTTCATTATTCGATATGGTGGCGACATATTTCAAATTTGCGAACGTGTCGGATCGGTTGTGAGGGTAGACTAGGTTTTACGAGCGAGCGGAGCGAGCGAGCAACGGTCACAACATCAAAGCTATACAAATACCATATATTGCCTTGCATATATTTCGTGTTATTACCTAATTTTGTCAGCCATTTCGGACATCGCATTGTACTGTACTATGTGGAAATAGTACTATTTATGTGAAACTATTGGTAAACTGTAAACATTCGTCAGTAGCAATAGGATAAAGAGTTCCGGCTCCTCGGGCTGGTGCGAATATTTCAATGTCCGTATGTGCCAAACCGTTGGTTTATGACACACCTTTACGCATCTCTCGCTCGCTGCGCTCGCTCGAAAACTATAGCCTAACCTAAAACCAATCCACCTTGCGTTCATTATTCGATATGATGGCGACATATTTCAAATTTGCGAACGTGTCGGATCGGTTGTGAGGTTGGACTAGATTTTTACGAGCGAGCGGAGCGAGCGAGCAACGGTCACAATTTCCCTGCTATACATATACCATATATTGCCTTGCATATATTTCGTGCTAGTACCTAATTTTGTCATCCATTTCGGACATCACATTGCGCTGTACTATGTGGAAATAGTACTATTTATGTGAAACTTTTCGTAAACTGTAAACATGTGTCGGTAGACAACAGGATAAAGACTTCCGCCTCCTCGGGCTGGTGCGAATATTTCAATGTCCGTATGTGCCAAACCGTTGGTTTGTGACACACCTTTACGCGTCTCTCGCTCGCTGCGCTCGCTTGAAAACTATAGCCTAGCCTAAAACCAATCCATATTGAGTTGAGTATTTCATATGATGGGGACATATTTCAAATTTGCGAACGTGTCCGATCGGTTGTGAGGTTGGACTAGACTTTTACGAGCGAGCGGAGCGAGCGAGCAACGGTAACAATTTCCAAGCTATACATATACCATATATTGCCTTGCATATATTTCGTGCTAGTACCTAATTTTGTCATCCATTTCGGACATCACATTGCACTGTACTATGTGGAAATAGTACTATTTATGTGAAACTATTCATAAACTGTAAACATGTGTCGGTAGGCAATAGGATAAATACTTCCGGCTCATCGGGCTGGTGCGAATATTTCAATGTCCGTATGTGCCAAACCGTTGGTTTATGACACACCTTTACGCATCACTCGCTGGCTGCGCTCGCTCGAAAACTGTAGCCTAACCTAAAACCAATCCACCTTGCGTTCATTATTCGATATGATGGCGACATATTACAAATTGGCGAACGTGTCGGATCGGTTGTGAGGTTGGACTAGATTTTTACGAGCGAGCGGAGCGAGTGAGCAACGGTCACAATTTCCAAGCTATACATATACCATATATTGCCTTGCATATATTTCGTGTTAGTACCTAATTTTGTCAGCCATTTCGGACATCACATTGCACTGTACTATGTGGAAATAGTACTAATTATGTGAAGCTATTCATAAACTGTAAACATGTGTCGGTAGGCAATAGGATAAAGACTTCCGGCTCCTCGGGCTGGTGCGAATATTTCAATGTCCGTATGTGCCAAACCGTTGGTTTGTGACACACCTTTACGCGTCTCTCGCTCGCTGCGCTCGCACGAAAGCTATAGCCTAACCTAAAACCAATCCATATTGCGTTCAGTATTTCATATGATGGCGACATATTTCAAATTTGCGAACGTGTCGGATCGGTTGTGAGGTTGGACTAGATTTTTACGAGCGAGCGGAGCGAGCGAGCAACGGTCACAATTTCCAAGCTATACATATACCATATATTGCCTTGCATATATTTCGTGCTAGTACCTAACTTTGTCAGCCATTTCGGACATCACATGGTACTGTACTATGTGGAAATAGTACTATTTATGTGAAACTATTGGTAAACTGTAAACATTCGTCAGTAGCAATAGGATGAAGACTTCCGGCTCCTCGGGCTGGTGCGAATATTTCAATGTCCGTATGTGCCAAACCGTTGGTTTATGACACACCTTTACGCGTCTCTCGCTCGCTGCGCTCGCTCGAAAACTATAGCCTAACCTAAAACCAATCCATATTGCGTTGAGTATTTCATATGATGGCGACATATTTCAAATTTGCGAACGTGTCCGATCGGTTGTGAGGTTGGACTAAATTTTTACGAGCGAGCGGAGCGAGCGAGCAACGGTCACAATTTCCAAGCTATACATATACCATATATTGCCTTGCATATATTTCGTGCTAGTACCTAACTTTGTCAGCCATTTCGGACATCACATTGCACTGTACTATGTGGAAATAGTACTATTTATGTGAAACTATTCATAAACTGTAAACATGTGTCGGTAGGCAACAGGATAAATACTTCCGGATCCTCGGGCTGGTGCGAATATTTCAATGTCCGTATGTGCCAAACCGTTGGTTTGTAACACACCTTTACGCGTCTCTCGCTCGCTGCGCTCGCACGAAAGCTATAGCCTAACCTAAAACCAATCCATATTGCGTTCAGTACTTCATATGATGGCGACATATTTCAAATTTGCGAACTTGTCCGATCGGTTGTGAGGTTGGACCAAATTTTTACGAGCGAGCGGAGCGAGCGAGCAACGGTCACAATTTCCAAGCTATACATATACCATATATTGCCTTGCATATATTTCGTGCTAGTACCTAATTTTGTCATCCATTTCGGACATCACACTGCACTGTACTATGTGGAAATGGTACTATTTATGTGAAACTATTCATTTACTGTAAACATGTGTCGGTAGGCAACAGGATAAATACTTCCGGCTCATCGGGCTGGTGCGAATATTTCAATGTCCGTATGTGCCAAAACGTTGGTTTGTGACACACCTTTACGCGTCTCTCGCTCGCTGCGCTCGCACGAAAGCTATAGCCTAACCTAAAACCAATCCATCTTCCGTTCATTATTCGATATGATGGCGACATATTACAAATTGGCGAACGTGTCGGATCGGTTGTGAGGTTGGACTAGATTTTTACGAGCGAGCGGAGCGAGTGAGCAACGGTCACAATTTCCAAGCTATACATATACCATATATTGCCTTGCATATATTTCGTGTTAGTACCTAATTTTGTCAGCCATTTCGGACATCACATTGCACTGTACTATGTGGAAATAGTACTAATTATGTGAAGCTATTCATAAACTGTAAACATGTGTCGGTAGGCAATAGGATAAAGACTTCCGGCTCCTCGGTCTGGTGCGAATATTTCAATGTCCGTTATGTGCCAAACCGTTGGTTTGTGACACACCTTTACGCGTCTCTCGCTCGCTGCGCTCGCACGAAAGCTATAGCCTAACCTAAAACCAATCCATATTGCGTTCAGTATTTCATATGATGGCGACATATTTCAAATTTGCGAACGTGTCGGATCGGTTGTGAGGTTGGACTAGATTTTTACGAGCGAGCGGAGCGAGCGAGCAACGGTCACAATTTCCAAGCTATACATATACCATATATTGCCTTGCATATATTTCGTGCTAGTACCTAACTTTGTCAGCCATTTCGGACATCACATGGTACTGTACTATGTGGAAATAGTACTATTTATGTGAAACTATTGGTAAACTGTAAACATTCGTCAGTAGCAATAGGATGAAGACTTCCGGCTCCTCGGGCTGGTGCGAATATTTCAATGTCCGTATGTGCCAAACCGTTGGTTTATGACACACCTTTACGCGTCTCTCGCTCGCTGCGCTCGCTCGAAAACTATAGCCTAACCTAAAACCAATCCATATTGCGTTGAGTATTTCATATGATGGCGACATATTTCAAATTTGCGAACGTGTCCGATCGGTTGTGAGGTTGGACTAAATTTTTACGAGCGAGCGGAGCGAGCGAGCAACGGTCACAATTTCCAAGCTATACATATACCATATATTGCCTTGCATATATTTCGTGCTAGTACCTAACTTTGTCAGCCATTTCGGACATCACATTGCACTGTACTATGTGGAAATAGTACTATTTATGTGAAACTATTCATAAACTGTAAACATGTGTCGGTAGGCAACAGGATAAATACTTCCGGATCCTCGGGCTGGTGCGAATATTTCAATGTCCGTATGTGCCAAACCGTTGGTTTGTAACACACCTTTACGCGTCTCTCGCTCGCTGCGCTCGCACGAAAGCTATAGCCTAACCTAAAACCAATCCATATTGCGTTCAGTACTTCATATGATGGCGACATATTTCAAATTTGCGAACTTGTCCGATCGGTTGTGAGGTTGGACCAAATTTTTACGAGCGAGCGGAGCGAGCGAGCAACGGTCACAATTTCCAAGCTATACATATACCATATATTGCCTTGCATATATTTCGTGCTAGTACCTAATTTTGTCATCCATTTCGGACATCACACTGCACTGTACTATGTGGAAATGGTACTATTTATGTGAAACTATTCATTTACTGTAAACATGTGTCGGTAGGCAACAGGATAAATACTTCCGGCTCATCGGGCTGGTGCGAATATTTCAATGTCCGTATGTGCCAAAACGTTGGTTTGTGACACACCTTTACGCGTCTCTCGCTCGCTGCGCTCGCACGAAAGCTATAGCCTAACCTAAAACCAATCCATCTTCCGTTCATTATTCGATATGGTGGCGACATATTACAAATTTGCGAACGTGTCGGATCGGTTGTGAGGTTGGACTAGATTTTTACGAGCGAGCGGAGCGAGTGAGCAACGGTCACAATTTCCAAGCTATACATATACCATATATTGCCTTGCATATATTTCGTGCTAGTACCTAATTTTGTCAGCCATTTCGGATATCACATTGCACTGTACTATGTGGAAATAGTACTAATTATGTGAAGCTATTCATAAACTGTAAACATGTGTCGGTAGGCAACATGATAAATACTTCCGGCTCCTCGGGACGGTGCGAATATTTCAATGTCCGTATGTGCCAAACCGTTGGTTTGTAACACACCTTCACGCGTCTCTCGCTCGCTGCGCTCGCAGGAAAGCTATAGCCTAACCTAAAACCAATCCATATTGCGTTCAGTATTTCATATGATGGCGACATATTTCAAATTTGCGAACTTGTCCGATCGGTTGTGAGGTTGGACCAAATTTTTACGAGCGAGCGGAGCGAGCGAGCAACGGTCACAATTTCCAAGCTATACATATACCATATATTGCCTTGCATATATTTCGTGCTAGTACCTAATTTTGTCAGCCATTTCGGACATCACATTGCACTGTACTATGTGGAAATAGTACGATTTACGTGAAACTATTGGTGAACTGTAAACATTCGTCAGTGGCAATAGGATAAAGGCTTCCGGCTCCTCGGGCTGGTGCGAATATTTCAATATCCGTATGTGCCAAACCGTTGGTTTATGACACACCTTTACGCGTCTCTCGCTCGCTGCGCTCGCTCGAAAACTATAGCCTAACCTAAAACCAATCCATATTGAGTTGAGTATTTCATATGATGGCGACATATTTCAAATTTGCGAACGTGTCCGATCGGTTGTGAGGTTGGACTAGATTTTTACGAGCGAGCGGAGCGAGCGAGCAACGGTCACAATTTCCAAGCTATACATATACCATATATTGCCTTGCATATATTTCGTGCTAGTACCTAATTTTGTCATCCATTTCGGACATCACATTGCACTGTACTATGTGGAAATAGTACTATTTATGTGAAACTATTCATAAACTGTAAACATGTGTCGGTAGGCAATAGGATAAATACTTCCGGCTCATCGGGCTGGTGCGAATATTTCAATGTCCGTATGTGCCAAACCGTTGGTTTATGACACACCTTTACGCATCTCTCGCTCGCTGCGCTCGCTCGAAAACTATAACCTAACCTAAAACCAATCCACCTTGCGTTCATTATTCGATATGATGGCGACATATTTCAAATTTGCGAACGTGTCGGATCGGTTGTGAGGTTGGACTAGATTTTTATGAGCGAGCGGAGCGAGCGAGCAACGGTCACAATTTCCAAGCTATACATATACCATATATTGCCTTGCATATATTTCGTGCTAGTACCTAATTTTGTCATCCATTTCGGACATCACATTGCACTGTACTATGTGGAAATAGTACTATTTATGTGAAACTATTCGTAAACTGTAAACATGTGTCGGTAGACAACAGGATAAAGACTTCCGGCTCCTCGGGCTGGTGCGAATATTTCAATGTCAGTATGTGCCAAACCGTTGGTTTATAACACACCTTTACGCGTCTCTCGCTCGCTGCGCTCGCTCGAAAACTATAGCCTAACCTAAAACTAATCCATCTTGCGTTCATTATTCGATATGATGGCGACATATTTCAAATTTGCGAACGTGTCGGATCGGTTGTGAGGTTGGGCTAGATTTTTACGAGCGAGCGGAGCGAGCGAGCAACCGTCACAATTTCCAAGCTATACATATACCATATATTGCCTTGCATATATTTCGTGCTAGTACCTAATTTTGTCAGCCATTTCGGACATCACATTGCACTGTACTATGTGGAAATAGTACTATTTATGTGAAACTATTCGTAAACTGTAAACATGTGTCGGTAGACAACAGGATAAAGACTTCCGGCTCCTCGGGCTGGTGCGAATATTTCAATGTCCGAATGTGCCAACCGTTGGTTTGTGACACACCTTTACGCGTCTCTCGCTCGCACGAAAGCTATAGCCTAACCTAAAACCAATCCATCTTCCGTTCGTTATTCGATATGGTGGCGACATATTTCAAATTTGCGAACGTGTCGGATCGGTTGTGAGGGTGGACTAGATTTTTACGAGCGAGCGGAGCGAGCGAGCAACGGTCACAACATCAAAGCTATACAAATGCCATATATTGCCTTGCATATATTTCGTGTTATTACCTAATTTTGTCAGCCATTTCGGACATCACATTGTACTGTACTATGTGGAAATAGTACTATTTACGTGAAACTATTGGTAAACTGTAAACATTCGTCAGTAGCAATAGGATAAAGACTTCCGGCTCCTCGGGCTGGTGCGAATATTTCAATGTTCGTATGTGCCAAACCGTTGGTTTATGACACACCTTTACACGTCTCTCGCTCGCTGCGCTCGCTCGAAAACTATAGCCTAACCTAAAACCAATCCATATTGAGTTGAGTATTTCATATGATGGCGACATATTTCAAATTTGCGAACGTGTCCGATCGGTTGTGAGGTTGGACTAGATTTTTACGAGCGAGCGTAGCGAGCGAGCAACGGTCACAATTTCCAAGCTATACATATACCATATATTGCCTTGCATATATTTCGTGCTAGTACCTAATTTTGTCATCCATTTCGGACATCACATTGCACTGTACTATGTGGAAATAGTACTATTTATGTGAAACTATTCATAAACTGTAAACTTGTAACGGTAGGCAATAGGATAAATACTTCCGGCTCATCGGGCTGGTGCGAATATTTCAATGTCCGTATGTGCCAAACCGTTGGTTTATGACACACCTTTACGCATCTCTCGCTCGCTGCGCTCGCTCGAAAACTATAGCCTAACCTAAAACCAATCCACCTTGCGTTCATTATTCGATATGATGGCGACATATTACAAATTTGCGAACGTGTCGGATCGGTTGTGAGGTTGGACTAGATTTTTACGAGCGAGCGGAGCGAGTGAGCAACCGTCACAATTTCCAAGCTATACATATACCATATATTGCCTTGCATATATTTCGTGCTAGTACCTAATTTTGTCATCCATTTCGGACATCACATTGCACTGTACTATGTGGAAATAGTACTATTTATGTGAAACTATTCATAAACTGTAAACATGTGTCGGTAGGCAATAGGATAAATACTTCCGGCTCATCGGGCTGGTGCGAATATTTCAATGTCCGTATGTGCCAAACCGTTGGTTTATGACACACCTTTACGCATCTCTCGCTCGCTGCGCTCGCTCGAAAACTATAGCCTAACCTAAAACCAATCCACCTTGCGTTCATTATTCGATATGATGGCGACATATTACAAATTGGCGAACGTGTCGGATCGGTTGTGAGGTTGGACTAGATTTTTACGAGCGAGCGGAGCGAGTGAGCAACGGTCACAATTTCCAAGCTATACATATACCATATATTGCCTTGCATATATTTCGTGTTAGTACCTAATTTTGTCAGCCATTTCGGACATCACATTGCACTGTACTATGTGGAAATAGTACTAATTATGTGAAGATATTCATAAACTGTAAACATGTGTCGGTAGGCAATAGGATAAAGACTTCCGGCTCCTCGGTCTGGTGCGAATATTTCAATGTCCGTTATGTGCCAAACCGTTGGTTTGTGACACACCTTTACGCGTCTCTCGCTCGCTGCGCTCGCACGAAAGCTATAGCCTAACCTAAAACCAATCCATATTGCGTTCAGTATTCGATATGGTGGCGACATATTTCAAATTTGCGAACGTGTCGGATCGGTTGTGAGGGTGGACTAGATTTTTACGAGCGAGCGGAGCGAGCGAGCAACGGTCACAACATCAAAGCTATACAAATGACATATATTGCCTTGCATATATTTCGTGTTATTACCTAAGTTTGTCAGCCATTTCGGACATCACATTGTACTGTACTATGTGGAAATAGTACTATTTACGTGAAACTATTGGTAAACTGTAAATATTCGTCAGTAGCAATAGGATAAAGACTTCCGGCTCCTCGGGCTGGTGCGAATATTTCAATGTTCGTATGTGCCAAACCGTTGGTTTATGACACACCTTTACACGTCTCTCGCTCGCTGCGCTCGCTCGAAAACTATAGCCTAACCTAAAACCAATCCATATTGAGTTGAGTATTTCATATGATGGCGACATATTTCAAATTTGCGAACGTGTCCGATCGGTTGTGAGGTTGGACTAGATTTTTACGAGCGAGCGTAGCGAGCGAGCAACGGTCACAATTTCCAAGCTATACATATACCATATATTGCCTTGCATATATTTCGTGCTAGTACCTAATTTTGTCAACCATTTCGGACATCACATTGCACTGTACTATGTGGAAATAGTACTATTTATGTGAAACTATTCATAAACTGTAAACTTGTGACGGTAGGCAATAGGATAAATACTTCCGGCTCATCGGGCTGGTGCGAATATTTCAATGTCCGTATGTGCCAAACCGTTGGTTTATGACACACCTTTACGCATCTCTCGTTCGCTGCGCTCGCTCGAAAACTATAGCCTAACCTAAAACCAATCCACCTTGCGTTCATTATTCGATATGATGGCGACATATTACAAATTTGCGAACGTGTCGGATCGGTTGTGAGGTTGGACTAGATTTTTACGAGCGAGCGGAGCGAGTGAGCAACGGTCACAATTTCCAAGCTATACATATACCATATATTGCCTTGCATATATTTCGTGCTAGTACCTAATTTTGTCAGCCATTTCGGATATCACATTGCACTGTACTATGTGGAAATAGTACTAATTATGTGAAGCTATTCATAAACTGTAAACATGTGTCGGTAGGCAACAGGATAAATACTTCCGGCTCCTCGGGCTGGTGCGAATATTTCAATGTCCGTATGTGCCAAACCGTTGGTTTGTAACACACCTTTACGCGTCTCTCGCTCGCTGCGCTCGCACGAAAGCTATAGCCTAACCTAAAACCAATCCATATTGCGTTCAGTATTTCATATGATGGCGACATATTTCAAATTTGCGAACTTGTCCGATCGGTTGTGAGGTTGGACCAAATTTTTACGAGCGAGCGGAGCGAGCGAGCAACGGTCACAATTTCCAAGCTATACATATACCATATATTGCCTTGCATATATTTCGTGCTAGTACCTAATTTTGTCAGCCATTTCGGACATCACATTGCACTGTACTATGTGGAAATAGTACTATTTACGTGAAACTATTGGTGAACTGTAAACATTCGTCAGTAGCAATAGGATAAAGACTTCCGGCTCCTCGGGCTGGTGCGAATATTTCAATGTCCGTATGTGCCAAACCGTTGGTTTATGACACACCTTTACGCGTCTCTCGCTCGCTGCGCTCGCACGAAAGCTATAGCCTAACCTAAAACCAATCCATATTGCGTTCAGTATTTCATATGATGGCGACATATTTCAAATTTGCGAACGTGTCCGATCGGTTGTGAGGTTGGACTAGATTTTTACGAGCGAGCGGAGCGAGCGAGCAACGGTTACAATTTCCAAGCTATACATATACCATATATTGCCTTGCATATATTTCGTGCTAGTACCTAATTTTGTCAGCCATTTCGGACATCACACTGCACTGTACTATGTGGAAATGGTACTATTTATGTGAAACTATTCATTTACTGTAAACATGTGTCGGTAGGCAACAGGATAAATACTTCCGGATCCTCGGGCTGGTGGGAATATTTCAATGTCCGTATGTGCCAAACCGTTGCTTTGTAACACACCTTTACGCGTCTCTCGCTCGCTGCGCTCGCACGAAAGCTATAGCCTAACCTAAAACCAATCCATATTGCGTTCAGTATTTCATATGATGGCGACATATTTCAAATTTGCGAACGTGTCCGATCGGTTGTGAGGTTGGACTAGATTTTTACGAGCGAGCGGAGCGAGCGAGCAACGGTTACAATTTCCAAGCTATACATATACCATATATTGCCTTGCATATATTTCGTGCTAGTACCTAACTTTGTCAGCCATTTCGGACATCACATTGCACTGTACTATGTGGAAATAGTACTATTTATGTGAAACTATTCATAAACTGTAAACATGTGTCGGTAGGCAATAGGATAAATACTTCCGGCTCATCGGGCTGGTGCGAATATTTCAATGTCCGTATGTGCCAAACCGTTGGTTTATGACACACCTTTACGCATCTCTCGCTCGCTGCGCTCGCTCGAAAACTATAGCCTAACCTAAAACCAATCTACCTTGCGTTCATTATTCGATATGATGGCGACATATTACAAATTGGCGAACGTGTCGGTTCGGTTGTGAGGTTGGACTAGATTTTTACGAGCGAGCGGAGCGAGCGGGCAACGGTCACAATTTCCAAGCTATACATATACCATATATTGCCTTGCATATATTTCGTGCTAGTACCTAACTTTGTCAGCCATTTCGGACATCACATTGCACTGTACTATGTGGAAATAGTACTATTTATGTGAAACTATTCATAAACTGTAAACATGTGTCGGTAGGCAACAGGATAAATACTTCCGGCTCCTCGGGCTGGTGCGAATATTTCAATGTCCGTATGTGCCAAACCGTTGGTTTGTAACACACCTTTACGCGTCTCTCGCTCGCTGCGCTCGCTCGAAAACTATAGCCTAACCTAAAACTAATCCATCTTGCGTTCATTATTCGATGTGATGGCGACATATTTCAAATTTGCGATCGTGTCGGATCGGTTGTGAGGTTGGGCTAGATTTTTACGAGCGAGCGGAGTGAGCGAGCAACCGTCACAATTTCCAAGCTATACATATACCATATATTGCCTTGCATATATTTCGTGCTAGTACCTAACTTTGTCAGCCATTTCGGACATCACATTGTACTGTACTATGTGGAAATAGTACTATTTATGTGAAACTATTGGTAAACTGTAAACATTCGTCAGTAGCAATAGGATGAAGACTTCCGGCTCCTCGGGCTGGTGCGAATATTTCAATGTCCGTATGTGCCAAACCGTTGGTTTATGACACACCTTTACGCGTCTCTCGCTCGCTGCGCTCGCTCGAAAACTATAGCCTAACCTAAAACCAATCCATATTGCGTTGAGTATTTCATATGATGGCGACATATTTCAAATTTGCGAACGTGTCCGATCGGTTGTGAGGTTGGACTAGATTTTTACGAGCGAGCGGAGCGAGCGAGCAACGGTCACAATTTCCAAGCTATACATATACCATATATTGCCTTGCATATATTTCGTGCTAGTACCTAACTTTGTCAGCCATTTCGGACATCACATTGCACTGTACTATGTGGAAATAGTAGTATTTATGTGAAACTATTCATAAACTGTAAACATGTGTCGGTAGGCAACAGGATAAATACTTCCGGATCCTCGGGCTGGTGCGAATATTTCAATGTCCGTATGTGCCAAACCGTTGCTTTGTAACACACCTTTACGCGTCTCTCGCTCGCTGCGCTCGCACGAAAGCTATAGCCTAACCTAAAACCAATCCATATTGCGTTCAGTATTTCATATGATGGCGACATATTTCAAATTTGCGAACTTGTCCGATCGGTTGTGAGGTTGGACTAGATTTTTACGAGCGAGCGTAGCGAGCGAGCAACGGTCACAATTTCCAAGCTATACATATACCATATATTGCCTTGCATATATTTCGTGCTAGTACCTAATTTTGTCATCCATTTCGGACATCACATTGCACTGTACTATGTGGAAATAGTACTATTTATGTGAAACTATTCATAAACTGTAAACTTGTAACGGTAGGCAATAGGATAAATACTTCCGGCTCATCGGGCTGGTGCGAATATTTCAATGTCCGTATGTGCCAAACCGTTGGTTTATGACACACCTTTACGCATCTCTCGCTCGCTGCGCTCGCTCGAAAACTATAGCCTAACCTAAAACCAATCCACCTTGCGTTCATTATTCGATATGATGGCGACATATTACAAATTTGCGAACGTGTCGGATCGGTTGTGAGGTTGGACTAGATTTTTACGAGCGAGCGGAGCGAGTGAGCAACCGTCACAATTTCCAAGCTATACATATACCATATATTGCCTTGCATATATTTCGTGCTAGTACCTAATTTTGTCATCCATTTCGGACATCACATTGCACTGTACTATGTGGAAATAGTACTATTTATGTGAAACTATTCATAAACTGTAAACATGTGTCGGTAGGCAATAGGATAAATACTTCCGGCTCATCGGGCTGGTGCGAATATTTCAATGTCCGTATGTGCCAAACCGTTGGTTTATGACACACCTTTACGCATCTCTCGCTCGCTGCGCTCGCTCGAAAACTATAGCCTAACCTAAAACCAATCCACCTTGCGTTCATTATTCGATATGATGGCGACATATTACAAATTGGCGAACGTGTCGGATCGGTTGTGAGGTTGGACTAGATTTTTACGAGCGAGCGGAGCGAGTGAGCAACGGTCACAATTTCCAAGCTATACATATACCATATATTGCCTTGCATATATTTCGTGTTAGTACCTAATTTTGTCAGCCATTTCGGACATCACATTGCACTGTACTATGTGGAAATAGTACTAATTATGTGAAGATATTCATAAACTGTAAACATGTGTCGGTAGGCAATAGGATAAAGACTTCCGGCTCCTCGGTCTGGTGCGAATATTTCAATGTCCGTTATGTGCCAAACCGTTGGTTTGTGACACACCTTTACGCGTCTCTCGCTCGCTGCGCTCGCACGAAAGCTATAGCCTAACCTAAAACCAATCCATATTGCGTTCAGTATTCGATATGGTGGCGACATATTTCAAATTTGCGAACGTGTCGGATCGGTTGTGAGGGTGGACTAGATTTTTACGAGCGAGCGGAGCGAGCGAGCAACGGTCACAACATCAAAGCTATACAAATGACATATATTGCCTTGCATATATTTCGTGTTATTACCTAAGTTTGTCAGCCATTTCGGACATCACATTGTACTGTACTATGTGGAAATAGTACTATTTACGTGAAACTATTGGTAAACTGTAAATATTCGTCAGTAGCAATAGGATAAAGACTTCCGGCTCCTCGGGCTGGTGCGAATATTTCAATGTTCGTATGTGCCAAACCGTTGGTTTATGACACACCTTTACACGTCTCTCGCTCGCTGCGCTCGCTCGAAAACTATAGCCTAACCTAAAACCAATCCATATTGAGTTGAGTATTTCATATGATGGCGACATATTTCAAATTTGCGAACGTGTCCGATCGGTTGTGAGGTTGGACTAGATTTTTACGAGCGAGCGTAGCGAGCGAGCAACGGTCACAATTTCCAAGCTATACATATACCATATATTGCCTTGCATATATTTCGTGCTAGTACCTAATTTTGTCAACCATTTCGGACATCACATTGCACTGTACTATGTGGAAATAGTACTATTTATGTGAAACTATTCATAAACTGTAAACTTGTGACGGTAGGCAATAGGATAAATACTTCCGGCTCATCGGGCTGGTGCGAATATTTCAATGTCCGTATGTGCCAAACCGTTGGTTTATGACACACCTTTACGCATCTCTCGTTCGCTGCGCTCGCTCGAAAACTATAGCCTAACCTAAAACCAATCCACCTTGCGTTCATTATTCGATATGATGGCGACATATTACAAATTTGCGAACGTGTCGGATCGGTTGTGAGGTTGGACTAGATTTTTACGAGCGAGCGGAGCGAGTGAGCAACGGTCACAATTTCCAAGCTATACATATACCATATATTGCCTTGCATATATTTCGTGCTAGTACCTAATTTTGTCAGCCATTTCGGATATCACATTGCACTGTACTATGTGGAAATAGTACTAATTATGTGAAGCTATTCATAAACTGTAAACATGTGTCGGTAGGCAACAGGATAAATACTTCCGGCTCCTCGGGCTGGTGCGAATATTTCAATGTCCGTATGTGCCAAACCGTTGGTTTGTAACACACCTTTACGCGTCTCTCGCTCGCTGCGCTCGCACGAAAGCTATAGCCTAACCTAAAACCAATCCATATTGCGTTCAGTATTTCATATGATGGCGACATATTTCAAATTTGCGAACTTGTCCGATCGGTTGTGAGGTTGGACCAAATTTTTACGAGCGAGCGGAGCGAGCGAGCAACGGTCACAATTTCCAAGCTATACATATACCATATATTGCCTTGCATATATTTCGTGCTAGTACCTAATTTTGTCAGCCATTTCGGACATCACATTGCACTGTACTATGTGGAAATAGTACTATTTACGTGAAACTATTGGTGAACTGTAAACATTCGTCAGTAGCAATAGGATAAAGACTTCCGGCTCCTCGGGCTGGTGCGAATATTTCAATGTCCGTATGTGCCAAACCGTTGGTTTATGACACACCTTTACGCGTCTCTCGCTCGCTGCGCTCGCACGAAAGCTATAGCCTAACCTAAAACCAATCCATATTGCGTTCAGTATTTCATATGATGGCGACATATTTCAAATTTGCGAACGTGTCCGATCGGTTGTGAGGTTGGACTAGATTTTTACGAGCGAGCGGAGCGAGCGAGCAACGGTTACAATTTCCAAGCTATACATATACCATATATTGCCTTGCATATATTTCGTGCTAGTACCTAACTTTGTCAGCCATTTCGGACATCACACTGCACTGTACTATGTGGAAATGGTACTATTTATGTGAAACTATTCATTTACTGTAAACATGTGTCGGTAGGCAACAGGATAAATACTTCCGGATCCTCGGGCTGGTGGGAATATTTCAATGTCCGTATGTGCCAAACCGTTGCTTTGTAACACACCTTTACGCGTCTCTCGCTCGCTGCGCTCGCACGAAAGCTATAGCCTAACCTAAAACCAATCCATATTGCGTTCAGTATTTCATATGATGGCGACATATTTCAAATTTGCGAACGTGTCCGATCGGTTGTGAGGTTGGACTAGATTTTTACGAGCGAGCGGAGCGAGCGAGCAACGGTTACAATTTCCAAGCTATACATATACCATATATTGCCTTGCATATATTTCGTGCTAGTACCTAACTTTGTCAGCCATTTCGGACATCACATTGCACTGTACTATGTGGAAATAGTACTATTTATGTGAAACTATTCATAAACTGTAAACATGTGTCGGTAGGCAATAGGATAAATACTTCCGGCTCATCGGGCTGGTGCGAATATTTCAATGTCCGTATGTGCCAAACCGTTGGTTTATGACACACCTTTACGCATCTCTCGCTCGCTGCGCTCGCTCGAAAACTATAGCCTAACCTAAAACCAATCTACCTTGCGTTCATTATTCGATATGATGGCGACATATTACAAATTGGCGAACGTGTCGGTTCGGTTGTGAGGTTGGACTAGATTTTTACGAGCGAGCGGAGCGAGCGGGCAACGGTCACAATTTCCAAGCTATACATATACCATATATTGCCTTGCATATATTTCGTGCTAGTACCTAACTTTGTCAGCCATTTCGGACATCACATTGCACTGTACTATGTGGAAATAGTACTATTTATGTGAAACTATTCATAAACTGTAAACATGTGTCGGTAGGCAACAGGATAAATACTTCCGGCTCCTCGGGCTGGTGCGAATATTTCAATGTCCGTATGTGCCAAACCGTTGGTTTGTAACACACCTTTACGCGTCTCTCGCTCGCTGCGCTCGCTCGAAAACTATAGCCTAACCTAAAACTAATCCATCTTGCGTTCATTATTCGATGTGATGGCGACATATTTCAAATTTGCGATCGTGTCGGATCGGTTGTGAGGTTGGGCTAGATTTTTACGAGCGAGCGGAGTGAGCGAGCAACCGTCACAATTTCCAAGCTATACATATACCATATATTGCCTTGCATATATTTCGTGCTAGTACCTAACTTTGTCAGCCATTTCGGACATCACATTGTACTGTACTATGTGGAAATAGTACTATTTATGTGAAACTATTGGTAAACTGTAAACATTCGTCAGTAGCAATAGGATGAAGACTTCCGGCTCCTCGGGCTGGTGCGAATATTTCAATGTCCGTATGTGCCAAACCGTTGGTTTATGACACACCTTTACGCGTCTCTCGCTCGCTGCGCTCGCTCGAAAACTATAGCCTAACCTAAAACCAATCCATATTGCGTTGAGTATTTCATATGATGGCGACATATTTCAAATTTGCGAACGTGTCCGATCGGTTGTGAGGTTGGACTAGATTTTTACGAGCGAGCGGAGCGAGCGAGCAACGGTCACAATTTCCAAGCTATACATATACCATATATTGCCTTGCATATATTTCGTGCTAGTACCTAACTTTGTCAGCCATTTCGGACATCACATTGCACTGTACTATGTGGAAATAGTAGTATTTATGTGAAACTATTCATAAACTGTAAACATGTGTCGGTAGGCAACAGGATAAATACTTCCGGATCCTCGGGCTGGTGCGAATATTTCAATGTCCGTATGTGCCAAACCGTTGCTTTGTAACACACCTTTACGCGTCTCTCGCTCGCTGCGCTCGCACGAAAGCTATAGCCTAACCTAAAACCAATCCATATTGCGTTCAGTATTTCATATGATGGCGACATATTTCAAATTTGCGAACTTGTCCGATCGGTTGTGAGGTTGGACCAAATTTTTACGAGCGAGCGGAGCGAGCGAGCAACGGTCACAATTTCCAAGCTATACATATACCATATATTGCCTTGCATATATTTCGTGCTAGTACCTAATTTTGTCATCCATTTCGGACATCACACTGCACTGTACTATGTGGAAATGGTACTATTTATGTGAAACTATTCATTTACTGTAAACATGTGTCGGTAGGCAACAGGATAAATACTTCCGGCTCATCGGGCTGGTGCGAATATTTCAATGTCCGTATGTGCCAAAACGTTGGTTTGTGACACACCTTTACGCGTCTCTCGCTCGCTGCGCTCGCACGAAAGCTATAGCCTAACCTAAAACCAATCCATCTTCCGTTCATTACTCGTTATGGTGGCGACATATTACAAATTTGCGAACGTGTCGGATCGGTTGTGAGGTTGGACTAGATTTATACGAGCGAGCGGAGCGAGTGAGCAACGGTCACAATTTCCAAGCTATACATATACCATATATTGCCTTGCATATATTTCGTGCTAGTACCTAATTTTGTCAGCCATTTCGGATATCACATTGCACTGTACTATGTGGAAATAGTACTAATTATGTGAAGCTATTCATAAACTGTAAACATGTGTCGGTAGGCAACATGATAAATACTTCCGGCTCATCGGGCTGGTGCGAATATTTCAATGTCCGTATGTGCCAAACCGTTGGTTTATGACACACCTTTACGCGTCTCTCGCTCGCTGCGCTCGCTCGAAAACTATAGCCTAACCTAAAACCAATCCATATTGAGTTGAGTATTTCATATGATGGCGACATATTTCAAATTTGCGAACGTGTCCGATCGGTTGTGAGGTTGGACTAGATTTTTACGAGCGAGCGGAGCGAGCGAGCAACCGTCACAATTTCCAAGCTATACATATACCATATATTGCCTTGCATATATTTCGTGCTAGTACCTAATTTTGTCATCCATTTCGGACATCACATTGCACTGTACTATGTGGAAATAGTACTATTTATGTGAAACTATTCATAAACAGTAAACATGTGTCGGTAGGCAATAGGATAAATACTTCCGGCTCATCGGGCTGGTGCGAATATTTCAATGTCCGTATGTGCCAAACCGTTGGTTTATGACACACCTTTACGCATCTCTCGCTCGCTGCGCTCGCTCGAAAACTATAACCTAACCTAAAACCAATCCACCTTGCGTTCATTATTCGATATGATGGCGACATATTTCAAATTTGCGAACGTGTCGGATCGGTTGTGAGGTTGGACTAGATTTTTATGAGCGAGCGGAGCGAGCGAGCAACGGTCACAATTTCCAAGCTATACATATACCATATATTGCCTTGCATATATTTCGTGCTAGTACCTAATTTTGTCATCCATTTCGGACATCACATTGCACTGTACTATGTGGAAATAGTACTATTTATGTGAAACTATTCGTAAACTGTAAACATGTGTCGGTAGACAACAGGATAAAGACTTCCGGCTCCTCGGGCTGGTGCGAATATTTCAATGTCCGTATGTGCCAACCGTTGGTTTGTGACACACCTTTACGCGTCTCTCGCTCGCACGAAAGCTATAGCCTAACCTAAAACCAATCCATCTTCCGTTCATTATTCGATATGGTGGCGACATATTTCAAATTTGCGAACGTGTCGGATCGGTTGTGAGGGTGGACTAGATTTTTACGAGCGAGCGGAGCGAGCGAGCAACGGTCACAACATCAAAGCTATACAAATGCCATATATTGCCTTGCATCTATTTCGTGTTATTACCTAATTTTGTCAGCCATTTCGGACATCACATTATACTGTACTATGTGGAAATAGTACTATTTATGTGAAACTATTGGTAAACTGTAAACATTCGTCAGTAGCAATAGGATAAAGACTTCCGGCTCCTCGGGCTGGTGCGAATATTTCAATGTCCGTATGTGCCAAACCGGTGGTTTATGACACACCTTTACGCGTCTCTCGCTCGCTGCGCTCGCTCGAAAACTATAGCCTAACCTAAAACCAATCCATATTGAGTTGAGTATTTCATATGATGGCGACATATTTCAAATTTGCGAACGTGTCCGATCGGTTGTGAGGTTGGACTAGATTTTAACGAGCGAGCGGAGCGAGCGAGCAACGGTCACAATTTCCAAGCTATACATATACCATATATGGCCTTGCATATATTTCGTGCTAGTACCTAATTTTGTCATCCATTTCGGACATCACATTGCACTGTACTATGTGGAAATAGTACTATTTATGTGAAACTATTCATAAACTGTAAACATGTGTCGGTAGGCAATAGGATAAATACTTCCGGCTCATCGGGCTGGTGCGAATATTTCAATGTCCGTATGTGCCAAACCGTTGGTTTATGACACACCTTTACGCGTCTCTCGCTCGCTGCGCTCGCTCGAAAACTATAGCCTAACCTAAAACCAATCCATATTGAGTTGAGTATTTCATATGATGGCGACATATTTCAAATTTGCGAACGTGTCCGATCGGTTGTGAGGTTGGACTAGATTTTTACGAGCGAGCGGAGCGAGCGAGCAACCGTCACAATTTCCAAGCTATACATATACCATATATTGCCTTGCATATATTTCGTGCTAGTACCTAATTTTGTCATCCATTTCGGACATCACATTGCACTGTACTATGTGGAAATAGTACTATTTATGTGAAACTATTCATAAACCGTAAACATGTGTCGGTAGGCAATAGGATAAATACTTCCGGCTCATCGGGCTGGTGCGAATATTTCAATGTCCGTATGTGCCAAACCGTTGGTTTATGACACACCTTTACGCATCTCTCGCTCGCTGCGCTCGCTCGAAAACTATAGCCTAACCTAAAACCAATCCACCTTGCGTTCATTATTCGATATGATGGCGACATATTACAAATTGGCGAACGTGTCGGATCGGTTGTGAGGTTGGACTAGATTTTTACGAGCGAGCGGAGCGAGTGAGCAACGGTCACAATTTCCAAGCTATACATATACCATATATTGCCTTGCATATATTTCGTGTTAGTACCTAATTTTGTCAGCCATTTCGGACATCACATTGCACTGTACTATGTGGAAATAGTACTAATTATGTGAAGCTATTCATAAACTGTAAACATGTGTCGGTAGGCAATAGGATAAAGACTTCCGGCTCCTCGGTCTGGTGCGAATATTTCAATGTCCGTTATGTGCCAAACCGTTGGTTTGTGACACACCTTTACGCGTCTCTCGCTCGCTGCGCTCGCACGAAAGCTATAGCCTAACCTAAAACCAATCCATATTGCGTTCAGTATTTCATATGATGGCGACATATTTCAAATTTGCGAACTTGTCCGATCGGTTGTGAGGTTGGACCAAATTTTTACGAGCGAGCGGAGCGAGCGAGCAACGGTCACAATTTCCAAGCTATACATATACCATATATTGCCTTGCATATATTTCGTGCTAGTACCTAATTTTGTCAGCCATTTCGGACATCACATTGCACTGTACTATGTGGAAATAGTACTATTTATGTGAAACTATTCGTAAACTGTAAACATGTGTCGGTAGACAACAGGATAAAGACTTCCGGCTCCTCGGGCTGGTGCGAATATTTCAATGTCCGTATGTGCCAACCGTTGGTTTGTGACACACATTGACGCGTCTCTCGCTCGCACGAAAGCTATAGCCTAACCTAAAACCAATCCATCTTCCGTTCGTTATTCGATATGGTGGCGACATATTTCAAATTTGCGAACGTGTCGGATCGGTTGTGAGGGTGGACTAGATTTTTACGAGCGAGCGGAGCGAGCGAGCAACGGTCACAACATCAAAGCTATACAAATGCCATATATTGCCTTGCATATATTTCGTGTTATTACCTAATTTTGTCAGCCATTTCGGACATCACATTGTACTGTACTATGTGGAAATAGTACTATTTACGTGAAACTATTGGTAAACTGTAAACATTCGTCAGTAGCAATAGGATAAAGACTTCCGGCTCCTCGGGCTGGTGCGAATATTTCAATGTTCGTATGTGCCAAGCCGTTGGTTTATGACACACCTTTACACGTCTCTCGCTCGCTGCGCTCGCTCGAAAACTATAGCCTAACCTAAAACCAATCCATATTGAGTTGAGTATTTCATATGATGGCGACATATTTCAAATTTGCGAACGTGTCCGATCGGTTGTGAGGTTGGACTAGATTTTTACGAGCGAGCGTAGCGAGCGAGCAACGGTCACAATTTCCAAGCTATACATATACCATATATTGCCTTGCATATACTTCGTGCTAGTACCTAATTGTGTCATCCATTTCGGACATCACATTGCACTGTACTATGTGGAAATAGTACTATTTATGTGAAACTATTCATAAACTGTAAACTTGTGACGGTAGGCAATAGGATAAATACTTCCGGCTCATCGGGCTGGTGCGAATATTTCAATGCCCGTATGTGCCAAACCGTTGGTTTATGACACACCTTTACGCATCTCTCGTTCGCTGCGCTCGCTCGAAAACTATAGCCTAACCTAAAACCAATCCACCTTGCGTTCATTATTCGATATGATGGCGACATATTACAAATTTGCGAACGTGTCGGATCGGTTGTGAGGTTGGACTAGATTTTTACGAGCGAGCGGAGCGAGTGAGCAACGGTCACAATTTCCAAGCTATACATATACCATATATTGCCTTGCATATATTTCGTGCTAGTACCTAATTTTGTCAGCCATTTCGGATACCACATTGCACAGTACTATGTGGAAATAGTACTAATTATGTGAAGCTATTCATAAACTGTAAACATGTGTCGGTAGGCAACAGGATAAATACTTCCGGCTCCTCGGGCTGGTGCGAATATTTCAATGTCCGTATGTGCCAAACCGTTGGTTTGTAACACACCTTTACGCGTCTCTCGCTCGCTGCGCTCGCACGAAAGCTATAGCATAACCTAAAACCAATCCATATTGCGTTCAGTATTTCATATGATGGCGACATATTTCAAATTTGCGAACTTGTCCGATCGGTTGTGAGGTTGGACCAAATTTTTACGAGCGAGCGGAGCGAGCGAGCAACGGTCACAATTTCCAAGCTATACATATACCATATATTGCCTTGCATATATTTCGTGCTAGTACCTAATTTTGTCAGCCATTTCGGACATCACATTGCACTGTACTATGTGGAAATAGTTCTATTTACGTGAAACTATTGGTGAACTGTAAACATTCGTCAGTAGCAATAGGATAAAGACTTCCGGCTCCTCGGGCTGGTGCGAATATTTCAATGTCCGTATGTGCCAAACCGTTGGTTTATGACACACCTTTACGCGTCTCTCGCTCGCTGCGCTCGCTCGAAAACTATAGCCTAACCTAAAACCAATCCATATTGAGTTGAGTATTTCATATGATGGCGACATATTTCAAATTTGCGAACGTGTCCGATCGGTTGTGAGGTTGGACTAGATTTTTACGAGCGAGCGGAGCGAGCGAGCAACGGTCACAATTTCCAAGCTATACATATACCATATATTGCCTTGCATATATTTCGTGCTAGTACCTAATTTTGTCATCCATTTCGGACATCACATTGCACTGTACTATGTGGAAATAGTACTATTTATGTGAAACTATTCATAAACTGTAAACATGTGTCGGTAGGCAATAGGATAAATACTTCCGGCTCATCGGGCTGGTGCGAATATTTCAATGTCCGTATGTGCCAAACCGTTGGTTTATGACACACCTTTACGCATCTCTCGCTCGCTGCGCTCGCTCGAAAACTATAACCTAACCTAAAACCCATCCACCTTGCGTTCATTATTCGATATGATGGCGACATATTTCAAATTTGCGAACGTGTCGGATCGGTTGTGAGGTTGGACTAGATTTTTATGAGCGAGCGGAGCGAGCGAGCAACGGTCACAATTTCCAAGCTATACATATACCATATATTGCCTTGCATATATTTCGTGCTAGTACCTAATTTTGTCAGCCATTTCGGACATCACATTGCACTGTACTATGAGGAAACGGTACTAATTTTGTGAAACTATTGGTAAACCGTAAACAGTTGTCAGAAGGCAATAGGATATAGACTTCCGGCTCCTCGGGCTGGTGCGAATATTTCAATGTCCGTATGTGCTAAACCGTTGGTTTATGACACACCTTTACGCATCTCTCGCTCGCTGCGCTCGCTCGAAAACTATAGCCTAACCTAAAACCAATCCACCTTGCGTTCATTATTCGATATGATGGCGACATATTACAAATTTGCGAACGTGTCGGATCGGTTGTGAGGTTGGACTAGATTTTTACGAGCGAGCGGAGCGAGTGAGCAACGGTCACAATTTCCAAGCTATACATATACCATATATTGCCTTGCATATATTTCGTGCTAGTACCTAATTTTGTCAGCCATTTCGGACATCATATTGCACTGTACTATGTGGAAATAGTACTAATTATGTGAAGCTATTCATAAACTGTAAACATGTGTCGGTAGGCAACAGGATAAATACTTCCGGCTCCTCGGGTTGGTGCGAATATTTCAATGTCCGTATGTGCCAAACCGTTGGTTTGTGACACACCTTTACGCGTCTCTCGCTCGCTGCGCTCGCACGAAAGCAATAGCCTAACCTAAAACCAATCCATATTGCGTTCAGTATTTCATATGATGGCGACATATTTCAAATTTGCGAACGTGTTGGATCGGTTGTGAGGTTGGACTAGATTTTTACGAGCGAGCGGAGCGAGCGAGCAACCGTCACAATTTCCAAGCTATACATATACCATATATTGCCTTGCATATATTTCGTCCTAGTACCTAATTTTGTCATCCATTTCGGACATCACATTGCACTGTACTATGTGGAAAAGGTACTAATTATGTGAAACTGTTGGTAAACCGTAAACATTTGTCAGAAGGCAATAGGATAATGACTTTCGGCTCCTCGGGCTGGTGCGAATATTTCAATGTCCGTATGTGCCAAACCGTTGGTTTGTGACACACCTTTACGCGTCACTCGCTCGCTGCGCTCGCACGAAAGCTATAGCCTAACCTAAAACCAATCCATCTTCCGTTCATTATTCGATATGCTGGCGACATATTTCAAATTTGCGAACGTGTCGGATCGGTTGTGAGGGTGGACTAGATTTTTACGAGCGAGCGGAGCGAGCGAGCAACCGTCACAAATTCCAAGCTATACATATACCATATATTGCCTTGCATATATTTCGTGCTAGTACCTAATTTTGTCAGCCATTTCGGACATCACATTGCACTGTACTATGAGGAAACGGTACTAATTTTGTGAAGCAACTCATAAACTGTAAACATGTGTCGGTAGGCAATAGGATAAAGACTTCCGGCTCCTCGGGCTGGTGCGAATATTTCAATGTCCGTATGTGCCAAACCGTTGGTTTGTGACACACCTTTACGCGTCTCTCGCTCGCTGCGCTCGCACGAAAGCTATAGACTAACCTAAAACCAATCCATATTGCGTTCAGTATTTCATATGATGGCGACATATTTCAAATTTGCGAACGTGTCGGATCGGTTGTGAGGTTGGACTAGATTTTTACGAGCGAGCGGAGCGAGCGAGCAACGGTCACAATTTCGAAGCTATACATATACCATATATTGCCTTGCATATATTTCGTGCTAGTACCTAATTTTGTCATCCATTTCGGACATCACATTGCACTGTACTATGAGGAAACGGTACTAATTTTGTGAAACTATTGGTAAACCGTAAACAGTTGTCAGAAGGCAATAGGATAAAGACTTCCGGCTCCTCGGGCTGGTGCGAATATTTCAATGTCCGTATGTGCTAAACCGTTGGTTTATGACACACCTTTACGCATCTCTCGCTCGCTGCGCTCGCTCGAAAACTATAGCCTAACCTAAAACCAATCCACCTTGCGTTCATTATTCGATATGATGGCGACATATTACAAATTTGCGAACGTGTCGGATCGGTTGTGAGGTTGGACTAGATTTTTACGAGCGAGCGGAGCGAGTGAGCAACGGTCACAATTTCCAAGCTATACATATACCATATATTGCCTTGCATATATTTCGTCCTAGTACCTAATTTTGTCATCCATTTCGGACATCACATTGCACTGTACTATGTGGAAAAGGTACTAATTATGTGAAACTGTTGGTAAACCGTAAACATTTGTCAGAAGGCAATAGGATAATGACTTTCGGCTCCTCGGGCTGGTGCGAATATTTCAATGTCCGTATGTGCCAAACCGTTGGTTTGTGACACACCTTTACGCGTCACTCGCTCGCTGCGCTCGCACGAAAGCTATAGCCTAACCTAAAACCAATCCATCTTCCGTTCATTATTCGATATGCTGGCGACATATTTCAAATTTGCGAACGTGTCGGATCGGTTGTGAGGGTGGACTAGATTTTTACGAGCGAGCGGAGCGAGCGAGCAACCGTAACAAATTCCAAGCTATACATATACCATATATTGCCTTGCATATATTTCGTGCTAGTACCTAATTTTGTCAGCCATTTCGGACATCACATTGCACTGTACTATGAGGAAACGGTACTAATTTTGTGAAGCAACTCATAAACTGTAAACATGTGTCGGTAGGCAATAGGATAAAGACTTCCGGCTCCTCGGGCTGGTGCGAATATTTCAATGTCCGTATGTGCCAAACCGTTGGTTTGTGACACACCTTTACGCGTCTCTCGCTCGCTGCGCTCGCACGAAAGCTATAGACTAACCTAAAACCAATCCATATTGCGTTCAGTATTTCATATGATGGCGACATATTTCAAATTTGCGAACGTGTCGGATCGGTTGTGAGGTTGGACTAGATTTTTACGAGCGAGCGGAGCGAGCGAGCAACGGTCACAATTTCCAAGCTATACATATACCATATATTGCCTTGCATATATTTCGTCCTAGTACCTAATTTTGTCATCCATTTCGGACATCACATTGCACTGTACTATGTGGAAAAGGTACTAATTATGTGAAACTGTTGGTAAACCGTAAACATTTGTCAGAAGGCAATAGGATAATGACTTTCGGCTCCTCGGGCTGGTGCGAATATTTCAATGTCCGTATGTGCCAAACCGTTGGTTTGTGACACACCTTTACGCGTCACTCGCTCGCTGCGCTCGCACGAAAGCTATAGCCTAACCTAAAACCAATCCATCTTCCGTTCATTATTCGATATGCTGGCGACATATTTCAAATTTGCGAACGTGTCGGATCGGTTGTGAGGGTGGACTAGATTTTTACGAGCGAGCGGAGCGAGCGAGCAACCGTCACAAACTCCAAGCTATACATATACCATATATTGCCTTGCATATATTTCGTGCTAGTACCTAATTTTGTCAGCCATTTCGGACATCACATTGCACTGTACTATGAGGAAACGGTACTAATTTTGTGAAACTATTGGTAAACCGTAAACAGTTGTCAGAAGGCAATAGGATAAAGACTTCCGGCTCCTCGGGCTGGTGCGAATATTTCAATGTCCGTATGTGCTAAACCGTTGGTTTATGTCACACCTTTACGCATCTCTCGCTCGCTGCGCTCGCTCGAAAACTATAGCCTAACCTAAAACCAATCCACCTTGCGTTCATTATTCGATATGATGGCGACATATTACAAATTTGCGAACGTGTCGGATCGGTTGTGAGGTTGGACTAGATTTTTACGAGCGAGCGGAGCGAGTGAGCAACGGTCACAATTTCCAAGCTATACATATACCATATATTGCCTTGCATATATTTCGTGCTAGTACCTAATTTTGTCAGCCATTTCGGACATCACATTGCACTGTACTATGTGGAAATAGTACTAATTATGTGAAGCTATTCATAAACTGTAAACATGTGTCGGTAGGCAATAGGATAAAGACTTCCGGCTCCTCGGGCTGGTGCGAATATTTCAATGTCCGTATGTGCCAAACCGTTGGTTTATGACACACCTTTACGCGTCTCTTGCTCGCTGCGCTCGCTCGAAAACTATAGCCTAACCTAAAACCAATCCATATTGCGTTGAGTATTTCATATGATGGCGACATATTTCAAATTTGCGAACGTGTCCGATCGGTTGTGAGGTTGGACTCGATTTTTACGAGCGACCGGAGCGAGCGAGCAACGGTCACAATTTCCAAGCTATACATATACCATATATTGCCTTGCATATACTTCGTGCTAGTACCTAACTTTGTCAGCCATTTCGGACATCACATTGCACTGTACTATGTGGAAATAGTACTATTTATGTGAAACTATTCATAAACTGTAAACATGTGTCGGTAGGCAACAGGATAAATACTTCCGGCTCCTCGGGCTGGTGCGAATATTTCAATGTCCGTATGTGCCAAACCGTTGGTTTGTAACACACCTTTACGCGTCTCTCGCTCGCTGCGCTCGCACGAAAGCTATAGCCTAACCTAAAACCAATCCATATTGCGTTCAGTATTTCATATGATGGCGACATATTTCAAATTTGCGAACTTGTCCGATCGGTTGTGAGGTTGGACCAAATTTTTACGAGCGAGCGGAGCGAGCGAGCAACGGTCACAATTTCCAAGCTATACATATACCATATATTGCCTTGCATATATTTCGTGCTAGTACCTAATTTTGTTATCCATTTCGGACATCACATTGCACTGTACTATGTGGAAATGGTACTATTTATGTGAAACTATTCATTTACTGTGAACATGTGTCGGTAGGCAATAGGATAAATACTTCCGGCTCATCGGGCTAGTGCGAATATTTCAATGTCGGTATGTGCCAAACCGTTGGTTTATAACACAAATTTACGCGTCTCTCGCTCGCTGCGCTCGCTCGAAAACTATAGCCTAACCTAAAACTAATCCATCTTGCGTTCATTATTCGATGTGATGGCGACATATTTCAAATTTGCGATCGTGTCGGATCGGTTGTGAGGTTGGGCTAGATTTTTACGAGCGAGCGGAGTGAGCGAGCAACCGTCACAATTTCCAAGCTATACATATACCATATATTGCCTTGCATATATTTCGTGCTAGTACCTAATTTTGTCAGCCATTTCGGACATCACATTGCACTGTACTATGAGGAAACGGTACTAATTTTGTGAAGCTACTCATAAACTGTAAACATGTGTCGGTAGGCAATAGGATAAAGACTTCCGGCTCCTCGGGCTGGTGCGAATATTTCAATGTCCGTATGTGCCAAACCGTTGGTTTGTGACACACCTTTACGCGTCTCTCGCTCGCTGCGCTCGCACGAAAGCTATAGCCTAACCTAAAACCAATCCATCTTCCGTTCATTATTCGATATGGTGGCGACATATTTCAAATTTCCGACCGTGTCGGATCGGTTGTGAGGTTGGACTAGATTTTTACGAGCGAGCGGAGCGAGCGAGCAACGGTCACAATTTCCAAGCTATACATATACCAATTATTGCCTTGCATATATTTCGTGCTAGTACCTAATTTTGTCAACCATTTCGGACATCACATTGCACTGCACTATGTGGAAATAGTACTATTTATGTGAAGCTATTCAGAAACTGTAAACATGTGTCGGTAGGCAATAGGATAAATACTTCCGGCTACTCGGGCTGGTGCGAATATTTCAATGTCCGTATGTGCCAAACCGTTCGTTTATGACACACCTTTACGCGTCTCTCGCTCGCTGCGCTCGCTCGAAAACTATAGCCTAACCTAAAACCAATCCACCTTGCGTTCATTATTCGATATGATGGCGACATATTACAAATTTGCGAACGTGTCGGATCGGTTGTGAGGTTGGACTAGATTTTTACGAGCGAGCGGAGCGAGTGAGCAACGGTCACAATTTCCAAGCTATACATATACCATATATTGCCTTGCATATATTTCGTGCTAGTACCTAATTTTGTCAGCCATTTCGGACATCACATTGCACTGTACTATGTGGAAATAGTTCTATTTACGTGAAACTATTGGTGAACTGTAAACATTCGTCAGTAGCAATAGGATAAAGACTTCCGGCTCCTCGGGCTGGTGCGAATATTTCAATGTCCGTATGTGCCAAACCGTTGGTTTATGACACACCTTTACGCGTCTCTCGCTCGCTGCGCTCGCTCGAAAACTATAGCCTAACCTAAAACCAATCCATATTGAGTTGAGTATTTCATATGATGGCGACATATTTCAAATTTGCGAACGTGTCCGATCGGTTGTGAGGTTGGACTAGATTTTTACGAGCGAGCGGAGCGAGCGAGCAACGGTCACAATTTCCAAGCTATACATATACCATATATTGCCTTGCATATATTTCGTGCTAGTACCTAATTTTGTCATCCATTTCGGACATCACATTGCACTGTACTATGTGGAAATAGTACTATTTATGTGAAACTATTCATAAACTGTAAACATGTGTCGGTAGGCAATAGGATAAATACTTCCGGCTCATCGGGCTGGTGCGAATATTTCAATGTCCGTATGTGCCAAACCGTTGGTTTATGACACACCTTTACGCATCTCTCGCTCGCTGCGCTCGCTCGAAAACTATAACCTAACCTAAAACCCATCCGCCTTGCGTTCATTATTCGATATGATGGCGACATATTTCAAATTTGCGAACGTGTCGGATCGGTTGTGAGGTTGGACTAGATTTTTATGAGCGAGCGGAGCGAGCGAGCAACGGTCACAATTTCCAAGCTATACATATACCATATATTGCCTTGCATATATTTCGTGCTAGTACCTAATTTTGTCAGCCATTTCGGACATCACATTGCACTGTACTATGAGGAAACGGTACTAATTTTGTGAAACTATTGGTAAACCGTAAACAGTTGTCAGAAGGCAATAGGATAAAGACTTCCGGCTCCTCGGGCTGGTGCGAATATTTCAATGTCCGTATGTGCTAAACCGTTGGTTTATGACACACCTTTACGCATCTCTCGCTCGCTGCGCTCGCTCGAAAACTATAGCCTAACCTAAAACCAATCCACCTTGCGTTCATTATTCGATATGATGGCGACATATTACAAATTTGCGAACGTGTCGGATCGGTTGTGAGGTTGGACTAGATTTTTACGAGCGAGCGGAGCGAGTGAGCAACGGTCACAATTTCCAAGCTATACATATACCATATATTGCCTTGCATATATTTCGTGCTAGTACCTAATTTTGTCAGCCATTTCGGACATCACATTGCACTGTACTATGTGGAAATAGTTCTATTTACGTGAAACTATTGGTGAACTGTAAACATTCGTCAGTAGCAATAGGATAAAGACTTCCGGCTCCTCGGGCTGGTGCGAATATTTCAATGTCCGTATGTGCCAAACCGTTGGTTTATGACACACCTTTACGCGTCTCTCGCTCGCTGCGCTCGCTCGAAAACTATAGCCTAACCTAAAACCAATCCATATTGAGTTGAGTATTTCATATGATGGCGACATATTTCAAATTTGCGAACGTGTCCGATCGGTTGTGAGGTTGGACTAGATTTTTACGAGCGAGCGGAGCGAGCGTGCAACGGTCACAATTTCCAAGCTATACATATACCATATATTGCCTTGCATATATTTCGTGCTAGTACCTAATTTTGTCATCCATTTCGGACATCACATTGCACTGTCCTATGTGGAAATAGTACTATTTATGTGAAACTATTCATAAACTGTAAACATGTGTCGGTAGGCAATAGGATAAATACTTCCGGCTCATCGGGCTGGTGCGAATATTTCAATGTCCGTATGTGCCAAACCGTTGGTTTATGACACACCTTTACGCATCTCTCGCTCGCTGCGCTCGCTCGAAAACTATAACCTAACCTAAAACCCATCCACCTTGCGTTCATTATTCGATATGATGGCGACATATTTCAAATTTGCGAACGTGTCGGATCGGTTGTGAGGTTGGACTAGATTTTTATGAGCGAGCGGAGCGAGCGAGCAACGGTCACAATTTCCAAGCTATACATATACCATATATTGCCTTGCATATATTTCGTGCTAGTACCTAATTTTGTCAGCCATTTCGGACATCACATTGCACTGTACTATGAGGAAACGGTACTAATTTTGTGAAACTATTGGTAAACCGTAAACAGTTGTCAGAAGGCAATAGGATAAAGACTTCCGGCTCCTCGGGCTGGTGCGAATATTTCAATGTCCGTATGTGCTAAACCGTTGGTTTATGACACACCTTTACGCATCTCTCGCTCGCTGCGCTCGCTCGAAAACTATAGCCTAACCTAAAACCAATCCACCTTGCGTTCATTATTCGATATGATGGCGACATATTACAAATTTGCGAACGTGTCGGATCGGTTGTGAGGTTGGACTAGATTTTTACGAGCGAGCGGAGCGAGTGAGCAACGGTCACAATTTCCAAGCTATACATATACCATATATTGCCTTGCATATATTTCGTGCTAGTACCTAATTTTGTCAGCCATTTCGGACATCATATTGCACTGTACTATGTGGAAATAGTACTAATTATGTGAAGCTATTCATAAACTGTAAACATGTGTCGGTAGGCAACAGGATAAATACTTCCGGCTCCTCGGGTTGGTGCGAATATTTCAATGTCCGTATGTGCCAAACCGTTGGTTTGTGACACACCTTTACGCGTCTCTCGCTCGCTGCGCTCGCACGAAAGCAATAGCCTAACCTAAAACCAATCCATATTGCGTTCAGTATTTCATATGATGGCGACATATTTCAAATTTGCGAGCGTGTTGGATCGGTTGTGAGGTTGGACTAGATTTTTACGAGCGAGCGGAGCGAGCGAGCAACCGTCACAATTTCCAAGCTATACATATACCATATATTGCCTTGCATATATTTCGTCCTAGTACCTAATTTTGTCATCCATTTCGGACATCACATTGCACTGTACTATGTGGAAAAGGTACTAATTATGTGAAACTGTTGGTAAACCGTAAACATTTGTCAGAAGGCAATAGGATAATGACTTTCGGCTCCTCGGGCTGGTGCGAATATTTCAATGTCCGTATGTGCCAAACCGTTGGTTTGTGACACACCTTTACGCGTCACTCGCTCGCTGCGCTCGCACGAAAGCTATAGCCTAACCTAAAACCAATCCATCTTCCGTTCATTATTCGATATGCTGGCGACATATTTCAAATTTGCGAACGTGTCGGATCGGTTGTGAGGGTGGACTAGATTTTTACGAGCGAGCGGAGCGAGCGAGCAACAGTCACAAACTCCAAGCTATACATATACCATATATTGTCATGCATATATTTCGTGCTAGTACCTAATTTTGTCAGCCATTTCGGACATCACATTGCACTGTACTATGTGGAAATAGTACTAATTATGTGAAGCTATTCATAAACTGTAAACATGTGTCGGTAGGCAATAGGATAAAGACTTCCGGCTCCTCGGGCTGGTGCGAATATTTCAATGTCCGTATGTGCCAAACCGTTGGTTTATGACACACCTTTACGCGTCTCTCGCTCGCTGCGCTCGCTCGAAAACTATAGCCTAACCTAAAACCAATCCATATTGCGTTGAGTATTTCATATGATGGCGACATATTTCAAATTTGCGAACGTGTCCGATCGGTTGTGAGGGTGGACTAGATTTTTACGAGCGAGCGGAGCGAGCGAGCAACGGTCACAAATTGCAAGCTATACATATACCATATATTGCCTTGCATATATTTCGTGCTAGTACCTAATTTTGTCAGCCATTTCGGACATCACATTGCACTGTACTATGAGGAAACGGTACTAATTTTGTGAAACCATTGGTAAACCGTAAACAGTTGTCAGAAGGCAATAGGATAAAGACTTCCGGCTCCTCGGGCTGGTGTGAATATTTCAATGTCCGTATGTGCCAAACCGTTGGTTTGTGACACACCTTTACGCGTCTCTCGCTCGCTGCGCTCGCACGAAAACTATAGCCTAACCTAAAACCAATCCACCTTGCGTTCATTATTCGATATGATGGCGACATATTACAAATTTGCGAACGTGTCGGATCGGTTGTGAGGTTGGACTAGATTTTTACGAGCGAGCGGAGCGAGCGAGCAACGGTCACAATTTCCAAGCTATACATATACCATATATTGCCTTGCATATATTTCGTGCTAGTACCTAATTTTGTCAACCATTTCGGACATCACATTGTACTGTACTATGTGGAAATAGTACTATTTATGTGAAACTATTGGTAAACTGTAAACATTCGTCAGTAGCAATAGGATAAAGACTTCCGGCTCCTCGGGCTGGTGCGAATATTTCAATGTCCGTATGTGCCAAACCGTTGGTTTATGACACACCTTTACGCGTCTCTCGCTCGCTGCGCTCGCTCGAAAACTATAGCCTAACCTAAAACCAATCCATATTGCGTTGAGTATTTCATATGATGGCGACATATTTCAAATTTGCAAACGTGTTGGATCGGTTGTGAGGTTGGACTAGATTTTTACGAGCGAGCGGAGCGAGCGAGCAACCGTCACAATTTCCAAGCTATACATATACCATATATTGCCTTGCATATATTTCGTGCTAGTACCTAATTTTGTCATCCATTTCGGACATCACATTGCACTGTACTATGTGGAAAAGGTACTAAGTATGTGAAACTGTTGGTAAACCGTAAACATTTGTCAGAAGGCAATAGGATAATGACTTTCGGCTCCTCGGGCTGGTGCGAATATTTCAATGTCCGTATGTGCCAAACCGTTGGTTTGTGACACACCTTTACGCGTCACTCGCTCGCTGCGCTCGCACGAAAGCTATAGCCTAACCTAAAACCAATCCATCTTCCGTTCATTATTCGATATGCTGGCGACATATTTCAAATTTGCGAACGTGTCGGATCGGTTGTGAGGGTGGACTAGATTTTTACGAGCGAGCGGAGCGAGCGAGCAACCGTCACAAATTCCAAGCTATACATATACCATATATTGCCTTGCATATATTTCGTGCTAGTACCTAATTTTGTCAGCCATTTCGGACATCACATTGCACTGTACTATGAGGAAACGGTACTAATTTTGTGAAGCAACTCATAAACTGTAAACATGTGTCGGTAGGCAATAGGATAAAGACTTCCGGCTCCTCGGGCTGGTGCGAATATTTCAATGTCCGTATGTGCCAAACCGTTGGTTTGTGACACACCTTTACGCGTCTCTCGCTCGCTGCGCTCGCACGAAAGCTATAGACTAACCTAAAACCAATCCATATTGCGTTCAGTATTTCATATGATGGCGACATATTTCAAATTTGCGAACGTGTCGGATCGGTTGTGAGGTTGGACTAGATTTTTACGAGCGAGCGGAGCGAGCGAGCAACGGTCACAATTTCGAAGCTATACATATACCATATATTGCCTTGCATATATTTCGTGCTAGTACCTAATTTTGTCATCCATTTCGGACATCACATTGCACTGTACTATGAGGAAACGGTACTAATTTTGTGAAACTATTGGTAAACCGTAAACAGTTGTCAGAAGGCAATAGGATAAAGACTTCTGGCTCCTCGGGCTGGTGCGAATATTTCAATGTCCGTATGTGCTAAACCGTTGGTTTATGACACACCTTTACGCATCTCTCGCTCGCTGCGCTCGCTCGAAAACTATAGCCTAACCTAAAACCAATCCACCTTGCGTTCATTATTCGATATGATGGCGACATATTACAAATTTGCGAACGTGTCGGATCGGTTGTGAGGTTGGACTAGATTTTTACGAGCGAGCGGAGCGAGTGAGCAACGGTCACAATTTCCAAGCTATACATATACCATATATTGCCTTGCATATATTTCGTCCTAGTACCTAATTTTGTCATCCATTTCGGACATCACATTGCACTGTACTATGTGGAAAAGGTACTAATTATGTGAAACTGTTGGTAAACCGTAAACATTTGTCAGAAGGCAATAGGATAATGACTTTCGGCTCCTCGGGCTGGTGCGAATATTTCAATGTCCGTATGTGCCAAACCGTTGGTTTGTGACACACCTTTACGCGTCACTCGCTCGCTGCGCTCGCACGAAAGCTATAGCCTAACCTAAAACCAATCCATCTTCCGTTCATTATTCGATATGCTGGCGACATATTTCAAATTTGCGAACGTGTCGGATCGGTTGTGAGGGTGGACTAGATTTTTACGAGCGAGCGGAGCGAGCGAGCAACCGTAACAAATTCCAAGCTATACATATACCATATATTGCCTTGCATATATTTCGTGCTAGTACCTAATTTTGTCAGCCATTTCGGACATCACATTGCACTGTACTATGAGGAAACGGTACTAATTTTGTGAAGCAACTCATAAACTGTAAACATGTGTCGGTAGGCAATAGGATAAAGACTTCCGGCTCCTCGGGCTGGTGCGAATATTTCAATGTCCGTATGTGCCAAACCGTTGGTTTGTGACACACCTTTACGCGTCTCTCGCTCGCTGCGCTCGCACGAAAGCTATAGACTAACCTAAAACCAATCCATATTGCGTTCAGTATTTCATATGATGGCGACATATTTCAAATTTGCGAACGTGTCGGATCGGTTGTGAGGTTGGACTAGATTTTTACGAGCGAGCGGAGCGAGCGAGCAACGGTCACAATTTCCAAGCTATACATATACCATATATTGCCTTGCATATATTTCGTCCTAGTACCTAATTTTGTCATCCATTTCGGACATCACATTGCACTGTACTATGTGGAAAAGGTACTAATTATGTGAAACTGTTGGTAAACCGTAAACATTTGTCAGAAGGCAATAGGATAATGACTTTCGGCTCCTCGGGCTGGTGCGAATATTTCAATGTCCGTATGTGCCAAACCGTTGGTTTGTGACACACCTTTACGCGTCACTCGCTCGCTGCGCTCGCACGAAAGCTATAGCCTAACCTAAAACCAATCCATCTTCCGTTCATTATTCGATATGCTGGCGACATATTTCAAATTTGCGAACGTGTCGGATCGGTTGTGAGGGTGGACTAGATTTTTACGAGCGAGCGGAGCGAGCGAGCAACCGTCACAAACTCCAAGCTATACATATACCATATATTGCCTTGCATATATTTCGTGCTAGTACCTAATTTTGTCAGCCATTTCGGACATCACATTGCACTGTACTATGAGGAAACGGTACTAATTTTGTGAAACTATTGGTAAACCGTAAACAGTTGTCAGAAGGCAATAGGATAAAGACTTCCGGCTCCTCGGGCTGGTGCGAATATTTCAATGTCCGTATGTGCTAAACCGTTGGTTTATGTCACACCTTTACGCATCTCTCGCTCGCTGCGCTCGCTCGAAAACTATAGCCTAACCTAAAACCAATCCACCTTGCGTTCATTATTCGATATGATGGCGACATATTACAAATTTGCGAACGTGTCGGATCGGTTGTGAGGTTGGACTAGATTTTTACGAGCGAGCGGAGCGAGTGAGCAACGGTCACAATTTCCAAGCTATACATATACCATATATTGCCTTGCATATATTTCGTGCTAGTACCTAATTTTGTCAGCCATTTCGGACATCACATTGCACTGTACTATGTGGAAATAGTACTAATTATGTGAAGCTATTCATAAACTGTAAACATGTGTCGGTAGGCAATAGGATAAAGACTTCCGGCTCCTCGGGCTGGTGCGAATATTTCAATGTCCGTATGTGCCAAACCGTTGGTTTATGACACACCTTTACGCGTCTCTTGCTCGCTGCGCTCGCTCGAAAACTATAGCCTAACCTAAAACCAATCCATATTGCGTTGAGTATTTCATATGATGGCGACATATTTCAAATTTGCGAACGTGTCCGATCGGTTGTGAGGTTGGACTCGATTTTTACGAGCGACCGGAGCGAGCGAGCAACGGTCACAATTTCCAAGCTATACATATACCATATATTGCCTTGCATATACTTCGTGCTAGTACCTAACTTTGTCAGCCATTTCGGACATCACATTGCACTGTACTATGTGGAAATAGTACTATTTATGTGAAACTATTCATAAACTGTAAACATGTGTCGGTAGGCAACAGGATAAATACTTCCGGCTCCTCGGGCTGGTGCGAATATTTCAATGTCCGTATGTGCCAAACCGTTGGTTTGTAACACACCTTTACGCGTCTCTCGCTCGCTGCGCTCGCACGAAAGCTATAGCCTAACCTAAAACCAATCCATATTGCGTTCAGTATTTCATATGATGGCGACATATTTCAAATTTGCGAACTTGTCCGATCGGTTGTGAGGTTGGACCAAATTTTTACGAGCGAGCGGAGCGAGCGAGCAACGGTCACAATTTCCAAGCTATACATATACCATATATTGCCTTGCATATATTTCGTGCTAGTACCTAATTTTGTCATCCATTTCGGACATCACATTGCACTGTACTATGTGGAAATGGTACTATTTATGTGAAACTATTCATTTACTGTGAACATGTGTCGGTAGGCAATAGGATAAATACTTCCGGCTCATCGGGCTAGTGCGAATATTTCAATGTCGGTATGTGCCAAACCGTTGGTTTATAACACAAATTTACGCGTCTCTCGCTCGCTGCGCTCGCTCGAAAACTATAGCCTAACCTAAAACTAATCCATCTTGCGTTCATTATTCGATGTGATGGCGACATATTTCAAATTTGCGATCGTGTCGGATCGGTTGTGAGGTTGGGCTAGATTTTTACGAGCGAGCGGAGTGAGCGAGCAACCGTCACAATTTCCAAGCTATACATATACCATATATTGCCTTGCATATATTTCGTGCTAGTACCTAATTTTGTCAGCCATTTCGGACATCACATTGCACTGTACTATGAGGAAACGGTACTAATTTTGTGAAGCTACTCATAAACTGTAAACATGTGTCGGTAGGCAATAGGATAAAGACTTCCGGCTCCTCGGGCTGGTGCGAATATTTCAATGTCCGTATGTGCCAAACCGTTGGTTTGTGACACACCTTTACGCGTCTCTCGCTCGCTGCGCTCGCACGAAAGCTATAGCCTAACCTAAAACCAATCCATCTTCCGTTCATTATTCGATATGGTGGCGACATATTTCAAATTTCCGACCGTGTCGGATCGGTTGTGAGGTTGGACTAGATTTTTACGAGCGAGCGGAGCGAGCGAGCAACGGTCACAATTTCCAAGCTATACATATACCAATTATTGCCTTGCATATATTTCGTGCTAGTACCTAATTTTGTCAACCATTTCGGACATCACATTGCACTGCACTATGTGGAAATAGTACTATTTATGTGAAGCTATTCAGAAACTGTAAACATGTGTCGGTAGGCAATAGGATAAATACTTCCGGCTCCTCGGGCTGGTGCGAATATTTCAATGTCCGTATGTGCCAAACCGTTGGTTTGTAACACACCTTTACGCGTCTCTCGCTCGCTGCGCTCGCACGAAAGCTATAGCCTAACCTAAAACCAATCCATATTGCGTTCAGTATTTCATATGATGGCGACATATTTCAAATTTGCGAACTTGTCCGATCGGTTGTGAGGTTGGACCAAATTTTTACGAGCGAGCGGAGCGAGCGAGCAACGGTCACAATTTCCAAGCTATACATATACCATATATTGCCTTGCATATATTTCGTGCTAGTACCTAATTTTGTCATCCATTTCGGACATCACATTGCACTGTACTATGTGGAAATGGTACTATTTATGTGAAACTATTCATTTACTGTGAACATGTGTCGGTAGGCAATAGGATAAATACTTCCGGCTCATCGGGCTAGTGCGAATATTTCAATGTCGGTATGTGCCAAACCGTTGGTTTGTGACACACCTTTACGCGTCACTCGCTCGCTGCGCTCGCACGAAAGCTATAGCCTAACCTAAAACCAATCCATCTTCCGTTCATTATTCGATATGCTGGCGACATATTTCAAATTTGCGAACGTGTCGGATCGGTTGTGAGGGTGGACTAGATTTTTACGAGCGAGCGGAGCGAGCGAGCAACCGTCACAAATTCCAAGCTATACATATACCATATATTGCCTTGCATATATTTCGTGCTAGTACCTAATTTTGTCAGCCATTTCGGACATCACATTGCACTGTACTATGAGGAAACGGTACTAATTTTGTGAAGCAACTCATAAACTGTAAACATGTGTCGGTAGGCAATAGGATAAAGACTTCCGGCTCCTCGGGCTGGTGCGAATATTTCAATGTCCGTATGTGCCAAACCGTTGGTTTGTGACACACCTTTACGCGTCTCTCGCTCGCTGCGCTCGCACGAAAGCTATAGACTAACCTAAAACCAATCCATATTGCGTTCAGTATTTCATATGATGGCGACATATTTCAAATTTGCGAACGTGTCGGATCGGTTGTGAGGTTGGACTAGATTTTTACGAGCGAGCGGAGCGAGCGAGCAACGGTCACAATTTCGAAGCTATACATATACCATATATTGCCTTGCATATATTTCGTGCTAGTACCTAATTTTGTCATCCATTTCGGACATCACATTGCACTGTACTATGAGGAAACGGTACTAATTTTGTGAAACTATTGGTAAACCGTAAACAGTTGTCAGAAGGCAATAGGATAAAGACTTCCGGCTCCTCGGGCTGGTGCGAATATTTCAATGTCCGTATGTGCTAAACCGTTGGTTTATGACACACCTTTACGCATCTCTCGCTCGCTGCGCTCGCTCGAAAACTATAGCCTAACCTAAAACCAATCCACCTTGCGTTCATTATTCGATATGATGGCGACATATTACAAATTTGCGAACGTGTCGGATCGGTTGTGAGGTTGGACTAGATTTTTACGAGCGAGCGGAGCGAGTGAGCAACGGTCACAATTTCCAAGCTATACATATACCATATATTGCCTTGCATATATTTCGTCCTAGTACCTAATTTTGTCATCCATTTCGGACATCACATTGCACTGTACTATGTGGAAAAGGTACTAAGTATGTGAAACTGTTGGTAAACCGTAAACATTTGTCAGAAGGCAATAGGATAATGACTTTCGGCTCCTCGGGCTGGTGCGAATATTTCAATGTCCGTATGTGCCAAACCGTTGGTTTGTGACACACCTTTACGCGTCACTCGCTCGCTGCGCTCGCACGAAAGCTATAGCCTAACCTAAAACCAATCCATCTTCCGTTCATTATTCGATATGCTGGCGACATATTTCAAATTTGCGAACGTGTCGGATCGGTTGTGAGGGTGGACTAGATTTTTACGAGCGAGCGGAGCGAGCGAGCAACCGTCACAAATTCCAAGCTATACATATACCATATATTGCCTTGCATATATTTCGTGCTAGTACCTAATTTTGTCAGCCATTTCGGACATCACATTGCACTGTACTATGAGGAAACGGTACTAATTTTGTGAAGCAACTCATAAACTGTAAACATGTGTCGGTAGGCAATAGGATAAAGACTTCCGGCTCCTCGGGCTGGTGCGAATATTTCAATGTCCGTATGTGCCAAACCGTTGGTTTGTGACACACCTTTACGCGTCTCTCGCTCGCTGCGCTCGCACGAAAGCTATAGACTAACCTAAAACCAATCCATATTGCGTTCAGTATTTCATATGATGGCGACATATTTCAAATTTGCGAACGTGTCGGATCGGTTGTGAGGTTGGACTAGATTTTTACGAGCGAGCGGAGCGAGCGAGCAACGGTCACAATTTCGAAGCTATACATATACCATATATTGCCTTGCATATATTTCGTGCTAGTACCTAATTTTGTCATCCATTTCGGACATCACATTGCACTGTACTATGAGGAAACGGTACTAATTTTGTGAAACTATTGGTAAACCGTAAACAGTTGTCAGAAGGCAATAGGATAAAGACTTCCGGCTCCTCGGGCTGGTGCGAATATTTCAATGTCCGTATGTGCTAAACCGTTGGTTTATGACACACCTTTACGCATCTCTCGCTCGCTGCGCTCGCTCGAAAACTATAGCCTAACCTAAAACCAATCCACCTTGCGTTCATTATTCGATATGATGGCGACATATTACAAATTTGCGAACGTGTCGGATCGGTTGTGAGGTTGGACTAGATTTTTACGAGCGAGCGGAGCGAGTGAGCAACGGTCACAATTTCCAAGCTATACATATACCATATATTGCCTTGCATATATTTCGTCCTAGTACCTAATTTTGTCATCCATTTCGGACATCACATTGCACTGTACTATGTGGAAAAGGTACTAATTATGTGAAACTGTTGGTAAACCGTAAACATTTGTCAGAAGGCAATAGGATAATGACTTTCGGCTCCTCGGGCTGGTGCGAATATTTCAATGTCCGTATGTGCCAAACCGTTGGTTTGTGACACACCTTTACGCGTCACTCGCTCGCTGCGCTCGCACGAAAGCTATAGCCTAACCTAAAACCAATCCATCTTCCGTTCATTATTCGATATGCTGGCGACATATTTCAAATTTGCGAACGTGTCGGATCGGTTGTGAGGGTGGACTAGATTTTTACGAGCGAGCGGAGCGAGCGAGCAACCGTAACAAATTCCAAGCTATACATATACCATATATTGCCTTGCATATATTTCGTGCTAGTACCTAATTTTGTCAGCCATTTCGGACATCACATTGCACTGTACTATGAGGAAACGGTACTAATTTTGTGAAGCAACTCATAAACTGTAAACATGTGTCGGTAGGCAATAGGATAAAGACTTCCGGCTCCTCGGGCTGGTGCGAATATTTCAATGTCCGTATGTGCCAAACCGTTGGTTTGTGACACACCTTTACGCGTCTCTCGCTCGCTGCGCTCGCACGAAAGCTATAGACTAACCTAAAACCAATCCATATTGCGTTCAGTATTTCATATGATGGCGACATATTTCAAATTTGCGAACGTGTCGGATCGGTTGTGAGGTTGGACTAGATTTTTACGAGCGAGCGGAGCGAGCGAGCAACGGTCACAATTTCCAAGCTATACATATACCATATATTGCCTTGCATATATTTCGTCCTAGTACCTAATTTTGTCATCCATTTCGGACATCACATTGCACTGTACTATGTGGAAAAGGTACTAATTATGTGAAACTGTTGGTAAACCGTAAACATTTGTCAGAAGGCAATAGGATAATGACTTTCGGCTCCTCGGGCTGGTGCGAATATTTCAATGTCCGTATGTGCCAAACCGTTGGTTTGTGACACACCTTTACGCGTCACTCGCTCGCTGCGCTCGCACGAAAGCTATAGCCTAACCTAAAACCAATCCATCTTCCGTTCATTATTCGATATACTGGCGACATATTTCAAATTTGCGAACGTGTCGGATCGGTTGTGAGGGTGGACTAGATTTTTACGAGCGAGCGGAGCGAGCGAGCAACCGTCACAAACTCCAAGCTATACATATACCATATATTGCCTTGCATATATTTCGTGCTAGTACCTAATTTTGTCAGCCATTTCGGACATCACATTGCACTGTACTATGAGGAAACGGTACTAATTTTGTGAAACTATTGGTAAACCGTAAACAGTTGTCAGAAGGCAATAGGATAAAGACTTCCGGCTCCTCGGGCTGGTGCGAATATTTCAATGTCCGTATGTGCTAAACCGTTGGTTTATGTCACACCTTTACGCATCTCTCGCTCGCTGCGCTCGCTCGAAAACTATAGCCTAACCTAAAACCAATCCACCTTGCGTTCATTATTCGATATGATGGCGACATATTACAAATTTGCGAACGTGTCGGATCGGTTGTGAGGTTGGACTAGATTTTTACGAGCGAGCGGAGCGAGTGAGCAACGGTCACAATTTCCAAGCTATACATATACCATATATTGCCTTGCATATATTTCGTGCTAGTACCTAATTTTGTCAGCCATTTCGGACATCACATTGCACTGTACTATGTGGAAATAGTACTAATTATGTGAAGCTATTCATAAACTGTAAACATGTGTCGGTAGGCAATAGGATAAAGACTTCCGGCTCCTCGGGCTGGTGCGAATATTTCAATGTCCGTATGTGCCAAACCGTTGGTTTATGACACACCTTTACGCGTCTCTTGCTCGCTGCGCTCGCTCGAAAACTATAGCCTAACCTAAAACCAATCCATATTGCGTTGAGTATTTCATATGATGGCGACATATTTCAAATTTGCGAACGTGTCCGATCGGTTGTGAGGTTGGACTCGATTTTTACGAGCGACCGGAGCGAGCGAGCAACGGTCACAATTTCCAAGCTATACATATACCATATATTGCCTTGCATATACTTCGTGCTAGTACCTAACTTTGTCAGCCATTTCGGACATCACATTGCACTGTACTATGTGGAAATAGTACTATTTATGTGAAACTATTCATAAACTGTAAACATGTGTCGGTAGGCAACAGGATAAATACTTCCGGCTCCTCGGGCTGGTGCGAATATTTCAATGTCCGTATGTGCCAAACCGTTGGTTTGTAACACACCTTTACGCGTCTCTCGCTCGCTGCGCTCGCACGAAAGCTATAGCCTAACCTAAAACCAATCCATATTGCGTTCAGTATTTCATATGATGGCGACATATTTCAAATTTGCGAACTTGTCCGATCGGTTGTGAGGTTGGACCAAATTTTTACGAGCGAGCGGAGCGAGCGAGCAACGGTCACAATTTCCAAGCTATACATATACCATATATTGCCTTGCATATATTTCGTGCTAGTACCTAATTTTGTCATCCATTTCGGACATCACATTGCACTGTACTATGTGGAAATGGTACTATTTATGTGAAACTATTCATTTACTGTGAACATGTGTCGGTAGGCAATAGGATAAATACTTCCGGCTCATCGGGCTAGTGCGAATATTTCAATGTCGGTATGTGCCAAACCGTTGGTTTATAACACAAATTTACGCGTCTCTCGCTCGCTGCGCTCGCTCGAAAACTATAGCCTAACCTAAAACTAATCCATCTTGCGTTCATTATTCGATGTGATGGCGACATATTTCAAATTTGCGATCGTGTCGGATCGGTTGTGAGGTTGGGCTAGATTTTTACGAGCGAGCGGAGTGAGCGAGCAACCGTCACAATTTCCAAGCTATACATATACCATATATTGCCTTGCATATATTTCGTGCTAGTACCTAATTTTGTCAGCCATTTCGGACATCACATTGCACTGTACTATGTGGAAACGGTACTAATTTTGTGAAGCTACTCATAAACTGTAAACATGTGTCGGTAGGCAATAGGATAAAGACTTCCGGCTCCTCGGGCTGGTGCGAATATTTCAATGTCCGTATGTGCCAAACCGTTGGTTTGTGACACACCTTTACGCGTCTCTCGCTCGCTGCGCTCGCACGAAAGCTATAGCCTAACCTAAAACCAATCCATCTTCCGTTCATTATTCGATATGGTGGCGACATATTTCAAATTTCCGACCGTGTCGGATCGGTTGTGAGGTTGGACTAGATTTTTACGAGCGAGCGGAGCGAGCGAGCAACGGTCACAATTTCCAAGCTATACATATACCAATTATTGCCTTGCATATATTTCGTGCTAGTACCTAATTTTGTCAACCATTTCGGACATCACATTGCACTGCACTATGTGGAAATAGTACTATTTATGTGAAGCTATTCAGAAACTGTAAACATGTGTCGGTAGGCAATAGGATAAATACTTCCGGCTACTCGGGCTGGTGCGAATATTTCAATGTCCGTATGTGCCAAACCGTTCGTTTATGACACACCTTTACGCGTCTCTCGCTCGCTGCGCTCGCTCGAAAACTATAGCCTAACCTAAAACCAATCCATATTGCGTTCAGTATTTCATATGATGGCGACATATTTCAAATTTGCGAACTTGTCCGATCGGTTGTGAGGTTGGACCAAATTTTTACGAGCGAGCGGAGCGAGCGAGCAACGGTCACAATTTCCAAGCTATACATATACCATATATTGCCTTGCATATATTTCGTGCTAGTACCTAATTTTGTCATCCATTTCGGACATCACACTGCACTGTACTATGTGGAAATGGTACTATTTATGTGAAACTATTCATTTACTGTAAACATGTGTCGGTAGGCAACAGGATAAAGACTTCCGGCTCCTCGGGCTGGTGCGAATATTTCAATGTCCGTATGTGCCAACCGTTGGTTTGTGACACACCTTTACGCGTCTCTCGCTCGCACGAAAGCTATAGCCTAACCTAAAACCAATCCATCTTCCGTTCATTATTCGATATGGTGGCGACATATTTCAAATTTGCGAACGTGTCGGATCGGTTGTGAGGGTGGACTAGATTTTTACGGGCGAGCGGAGCGATCGAGCAACGGTCACAACATCAAAGCTATACAAATGCCATATATTGCCTTGCATCTATTTCGTGTTATTACCTAATTTTGTCAGCCATTTCGGACATCACATTATACTGTACTATGTGGAAATAGTACTATTTATGTGAAACTATTGGTAAACTGAAAACATTCGTCAGTAGCAATAGGATAAAGACTTCCGGCTCCTCGGGCTGGTGCGAATATTTCAATGTCCGTATGTGCCAAACCGGTGGTTTATGACACACCTTTACGCGTCTCTCGCTCGCTGCGCTCGCTCGAAAACTATAGCCTAACCTAAAACCAATCCATATTGAGTTGAGTATTTCATATGATGGCGACATATTTCAAATTTGCGAACGTGTCCGATCGGTTGTGAGGTTGGACTAGATTTTAACGAGCGAGCGGAGCGAGCGAGCAACGGTCACAATTTCCAAGCTATACATATACCATATATGGCCTTGCATATATTTCGTGCTAGTACCTAATTTTGTCATCCATTTCGGACATCACATTGCACTGTACTATGTGGAAATAGTACTATTTATGTGAAACTATTCATAAACTGTAAACATGTGTCGGTAGGCAATAGGATAAATACTTCCGGCTCATCGGGCTGGTGCGAATATTTCAATGTCCGTATGTGCCAAACCGTTGGTTTATGACACACCTTTACGCGTCTCTCGCTCGCTGCGCTCGCTCGAAAACTATAGCCTAACCTAAAACCAATCCATATTGAGTTGAGTATTTCATATGATGGCGACATATTTCAAATTTGCGAACGTGTCCGATCGGTTGTGAGGTTGGACTAGATTTTTACGAGCGAGCGGAGCGAGCGAGCAACCGTCACAATTTCCAAGCTATACATATACCATATATTGCCTTGCATATATTTCGTGCTAGTACCTAATTTTGTCATCCATTTCGGACATCACATTGCACTGTACTATGTGGAAATAGTACTATTTATGTGAAACTATTCATAAACTGTAAACATGTGTCGGTAGGCAATAGGATAAATACTTCCGGCTCATCGGGCTGGTGCGAATATTTCAATGTCCGTATGTGCCAAACCGTTGGTTTATGACACACCTTTACGCATCTCTCGCTCGCTGCGCTCGCTCGAAAACTATAGCCTAACCTAAAACCAATCCACCTTGCGTTCATTATTCGATATGATGGCGACATATTACAAATTGGCGAACGTGTCGGATCGGTTGTGAGGTTGGACTAGATTTTTACGAGCGAGCGGAGCGAGTGAGCAACGGTCACAATTTCCAAGCTATACATATACCATATATTGCCTTGTATATATTTCGTGTTAGTACCTAATTTTGTCAGCCATTTCGGACATCACATTGCACTGTACTATGTGGAAATAGTACTAATTATGTGAAGCTATTCATAAACTGTAAACATGTGTCGGTAGGCAATAGGATAAAGACTTCCGGCTCCTCGGTCTGGTGCGAATATTTCAATGTCCGTTATGTGCCAAACCGTTGGTTTGTGACACACCTTTACGCGTCTCTCGCTCGCTGCGCTCGCACGAAAGCTATAGCCTAACCTAAAACCAATCCATATTGCGTTCAGTATTTCATATGATGGCGACATATTTCAAATTTGCGAACTTGTCCGATCGGTTGTGAGGTTGGACCAAATTTTTATGAGCGAGCGGAGCGAGCGAGCAACGGTCACAATTTCCAAGCTATACATATACCATATATTGCCTTGCATATATTTCGTGCTAGTACCTAATTTTGTCAGCCATTTCGGACATCACATTGCACTGTACTATGTGGAAATAGTACTATTTATGTGAAACTATTCGTAAACTGTAAACATGTGTCTGTAGACAACAGGATAAAGACTTCCGGCTCCTCGGGCTGGTGCGAATATTTCAATGTCCGTATGTGCCAACCGTTGGTTTGTGACACACCTTGAAGCGTCTCTCGCTCGCACGAAAGCTATAGCCTAACCTAAAACCAATCCATCTTCCGTTCGTTATTCGATATGGTGGCGACATATTTCAAATTTGCGAACGTGTCGGATCGGTTGTGAGGGTGGACTAGATTTTTACGAGCGAGCGGAGCGAGCGAGCAACGGTCACAACATCAAAGCTATACAAATGCCATATATTGCCTTGCATATATTTCGTGTTATTACCTAATTTTGTCAGCCATTTCGGACATCACATTGTACTGTACTATGTGGAAATAGTACTATTTACGTGAAACTATTGGTAAACTGTAAACATTCGTCAGTAGCAATAGGATAAAGACTTCCGGCTCCTCGGGCTGGTGCGAATATTTCAATGTTCGTATGTGCCAAACCGTTGGTTTATGACACACCTTTACACGTCTCTCGCTCGCTGCGCTCGCTCGAAAACTATAGCCTAACCTAAAACCAATCCACATTGAGTTGAGTATTTCATATGATGGCGACATATTTCAAATTTGCGAACGTGTCCGATCGGTTGTGAGGTTGGACTAGATTTTTACGAGCGAGCGTAGCGAGCGAGCAACGGTCACAATTTCCAAGCTATACATATACCATATATTGCCTTGCATATACTTCGTGCTAGTACCTAATTGTGTCATCCATTTCGGACATCACATTGCACTGTACTATGTGGAAATAGTACTATTTATGTGAAACTATTCATAAACTGTAAACTTGTGACGGTAGGCAATAGGATAAATACTTCCGGCTCATCGGGCTGGTGCGAATATTTCAATGCCCGTATGTGCCAAACCGTTGGTTTATGACACACCTTTACGCATCTCTCGTTCGCTGCGCTCGCTCGAAAACTATAGCCTAACCTAAAACCAATCCACCTTGCGTTCATTATTCGATATGATGGCGACATATTACAAATTTGCGAACGTGTCGGATCGGTTGTGAGGTTGGACTAGATTTTTACGAGCGAGCAGAGCGAGTGAGCAACGGTCACAATTTCCAAGCTATACATATACCATATATTGCCTTGCATATATTTCGTGCTAGTACCTAATTTTGTCAGCCATTTCGGATATCACATTGCACTGTACTATGTGGAAATAGTACTAATTATGTGAAGCTATTCATAAACTGTAAACATGTGTCGGTAGGCAACAGGATAAATACTTCCGGCTCCTCGGGCTGGTGCGAATATTTCAATGTCCGTATGTGCCAAACCGTTGGTTTGTAACACACCTTTACGCGTCTCTCGCTCGCTGCGCTCGCACGAAAGCTATAGCATAACCTAAAACCAATCCATATTGCGTTCAGTATTTCATATGATGGCGACATATTTCAAATTTGCGAACGTGTCGGATCGGTTGTGAGGGTGGACTAGATTTTTACGAGCGAGCGGAGCGAGCGAGCAACGGTCACAACATCAAAGCTATACAAATGCCATATATTGCCTTGCATATATTTCGTGTTATTACCTAATTTTGTCAGCCATTTCGGACATCACATTGCACTGTACTATGTGGAAATAGTTCTATTTACGTGAAACTATTGGTGAACTGTAAACATTCGTCAGTAGCAATAGGATAAAGACTTCCGGCTCCTCGGGCTGGTGCGAATATTTCAATGTCCGTATGTGCCAAACCTTTGGTTTATGACACACCTTTACGCGTCTCTCGCTCGCTGCGCTCGCTCGAAAACTATAGCCTAACCTAAAACCAATCCATATTGAGTTGAGTATTTCATATGATGGCGACATATTTCAAATTTGCGAACGTGTCCGATCGGTTGTGAGGTTGGACTAGATTTTTACGAGCGAGCGGAGCGAGCGAGCAACGGTCACAATTTCCAAGCTATACATATACCATATATTGCCTTGCATATATTTCGTGCTAGTACCTAATTTTGTCATCCATTTCGGACATCACATTGCACTGTACTATGTGGAAATAGTACTATTTATGTGAAACTATTCATAAACTGTAAACATGTGTCGGTAGGCAATAGGATAAATACTTCCGGCTCATCGGGCTGGTGCGAATATTTCAATGTCCGTATGTGCCAAACCGTTGGTTTATGACACACCTTTACGCATCTCTCGCTCGCTGCGCTCGCTCGAAAACTATAACCTAACCTAAAACCCATCCACCTTGCGTTCATTATTCGATATGATGGCGACATATTTCAAATTTGCGAACGTGTCGGATCGGTTGTGAGGTTGGACTAGATTTTTATGAGCGAGCGGAGCGAGCGAGCAACGGTCACAATTTCCAAGCTATACATATACCATATATTGCCTTGCATATATTTCGTGCTAGTACCTAATTTTGTCAGCCATTTCGGACATCACATTGCACTGTACTATGAGGAAACGGTACTAATTTTGTGAAACTATTGGTAAACCGTAAACAGTTGTCAGAAGGCAATAGGATAAAGACTTCCGGCTCCTCGGGCTGGTGCGAATATTTCAATGTCCGTATGTGCTAAACCGTTGGTTTATGACACACCTTTACGCATCTCTCGCTCGCTGCGCTCGCTCGAAAACTATAGCCTAACCTAAAACCAATCCACCTTGCGTTCATTATTCGATATGATGGCGACATATTACAAATTTGCGAACGTGTCGGATCGGTTGTGAGGTTGGACTAGATTTTTACGAGCGAGCGGAGCGAGTGAGCAACGGTCACAATTTCCAAGCTATACATATACCATATATTGCCTTGCATATATTTCGTGCTAGTACCTAATTTTGTCAGCCATTTCGGACATCACATTGCACTGTACTATGTGGAAATAGTACTAATTATGTGAAGCTATTCATAAACTGTAAACATGTGTCGGTAGGCAATAGGATAAATACTTCCGGCTCATCGGGCTGGTGCGAATATTTCAATGTCCGTATGTGCCAAACCGTTGGTTTATGACACACCTTTACGCATCTCTCGCTCGCTGCGCTCGCTCGAAAACTATAGCCTAACCTAAAACCAATCCACCTTGCGTTCATTATTCGATATGATGGCGACATATTACAAATTGGCGAACGTGTCGGATCGGTTGTGAGGTTGGACTAGATTTTTACGAGCGAGCGGAGCGAGTGAGCAACGGTCACAATTTCCAAGCTATACATATACCATATATTGCCTTGCATACATTTCGTGTTAGTACCTAATTTTGTCAGCCATTTCGGACATCACATTGCACTGTACTATGTGGAAAAGGTACTAAGTATGTGAAACTGTTGGTAAACCGTAAACATTTGTCAGAAGGCAATAGGATAATGACTTTCGGCTCCTCGGGCTGGTGCGAATATTTCAATGTCCGTATGTGCCAAACCGTTGGTTTGTGACACACCTTTACGCGTCACTCGCTCGCTGCGCTCGCACGAAAGCTATAGCCTAACCTAAAACCAATCCATCTTCCGTTCATTATTCGATATGCTGGCGACATATTTCAAATTTGCGAACGTGTCGGATCGGTTGTGAGGGTGGACTAGATTTTTACGAGCGAGCGGAGCGAGCGAGCAACCGTCACAAATTCCAAGCTATACATATACCATATATTGCCTTGCATATATTTCGTGCTAGTACCTAATTTTGTCAGCCATTTCGGACATCACATTGCACTGTACTATGAGGAAACGGTACTAATTTTGTGAAGCAACTCATAAACTGTAAACATGTGTCGGTAGGCAATAGGATAAAGACTTCCGGCTCCTCGGGCTGGTGCGAATATTTCAATGTCCGTATGTGCCAAACCGTTGGTTTGTGACACACCTTTACGCGTCTCTCGCTCGCTGCGCTCGCACGAAAGCTATAGACTAACCTAAAACCAATCCATATTGCGTTCAGTATTTCATATGATGGCGACATATTTCAAATTTGCGAACGTGTCGGATCGGTTGTGAGGTTGGACTAGATTTTTACGAGCGAGCGGAGCGAGCGAGCAACGGTCACAATTTCCAAGCTATACATATACCATATATTGCCTTGCATATATTTCGTGCTAGTACCTAATTTTGTCATCCATTTCGGACATCACATTGCACTGTACTATGAGGAAACGGTACTAATTTTGTGAAACTATTGGTAAACCGTAAACAGTTGTCAGAAGGCAATAGGATAAAGACTTCCGGCTCCTCGGGCTGGTGCGAATATTTCAATGTCCGTATGTGCTAAACCGTTGGTTTATGACACACCTTTACGCATCTCTCGCTCGCTGCGCTCGCTCGAAAACTATAGCCTAACCTAGAACCAATCCACCTTGCGTTCATTATTCGATATGATGGCGACATATTACAAATTGGCGAACGTGTCGGATCGGTTGTGAGGTTGGACTAGATTTTTACGAGCGAGCGGAGCGAGTGAGCAACGGTCACAATTTCCAAGCTATACATATACCATATATTGCCTTGTATATATTTCGTGTTAGTACCTAATTTTGTCAGCCATTTCGGACATCACATTGCACTGTACTATGTGGAAATAGTACTAATTATGTGAAGCTATTCATAAACTGTAAACATGTGTCGGTAGGCAATAGGATAAAGACTTCCGGCTCCTCGGTCTGGTGCGAATATTTCAATGTCCGTTATGTGCCAAACCGTTGGTTTGTGACACACCTTTACGCGTCTCTCGCTCGCTGCGCTCGCACGAAAGCTATAGCCTAACCTAAAACCAATCCATATTGCGTTCAGTATTTCATATGATGGCGACATATTTCAAATTTGCGAACTTGTCCGATCGGTTGTGAGGTTGGACCAAATTTTTATGAGCGAGCGGAGCGAGCGAGCAACGGTCACAATTTCCAAGCTATACATATACCATATATTGCCTTGCATATATTTCGTGCTAGTACCTAATTTTGTCAGCCATTTCGGACATCACATTGCACTGTACTATGTGGAAATAGTACTATTTATGTGAAACTATTCGTAAACTGTAAACATGTGTCTGTAGACAACAGGATAAAGACTTCCGGCTCCTCGGGCTGGTGCGAATATTTCAATGTCCGTATGTGCCAACCGTTGGTTTGTGACACACCTTGAAGCGTCTCTCGCTCGCACGAAAGCTATAGCCTAACCTAAAACCAATCCATCTTCCGTTCGTTATTCGATATGGTGGCGACATATTTCAAATTTGCGAACGTGTCGGATCGGTTGTGAGGGTGGACTAGATTTTTACGAGCGAGCGGAGCGAGCGAGCAACGGTCACAACATCAAAGCTATACAAATGCCATATATTGCCTTGCATATATTTCGTGTTATTACCTAATTTTGTCAGCCATTTCGGACATCACATTGTACTGTACTATGTGGAAATAGTACTATTTACGTGAAACTATTGGTAAACTGTAAACATTCGTCAGTAGCAATAGGATAAAGACTTCCGGCTCCTCGGGCTGGTGCGAATATTTCAATGTTCGTATGTGCCAAACCGTTGGTTTATGACACACCTTTACACGTCTCTCGCTCGCTGCGCTCGCTCGAAAACTATAGCCTAACCTAAAACCAATCCATATTGAGTTGAGTATTTCATATGATGGCGACATATTTCAAATTTGCGAACGTGTCCGATCGGTTGTGAGGTTGGACTAGATTTTTACGAGCGAGCGTAGCGAGCGAGCAACGGTCACAATTTCCAAGCTATACATATACCATATATTGCCTTGCATATACTTCGTGCTAGTACCTAATTGTGTCATCCATTTCGGACATCACATTGCACTGTACTATGTGGAAATAGTACTATTTATGTGAAACTATTCATAAACTGTAAACTTGTGACGGTAGGCAATAGGATAAATACTTCCGGCTCATCGGGCTGGTGCGAATATTTCAATGCCCGTATGTGCCAAACCGTTGGTTTATGACACACCTTTACGCATCTCTCGTTCGCTGCGCTCGCTCGAAAACTATAGCCTAACCTAAAACCAATCCACCTTGCGTTCATTATTCGATATGATGGCGACATATTACAAATTTGCGAACGTGTCGGATCGGTTGTGAGGTTGGACTAGATTTTTACGAGCGAGCAGAGCGAGTGAGCAACGGTCACAATTTCCAAGCTATACATATACCATATATTGCCTTGCATATATTTCGTGCTAGTACCTAATTTTGTCAGCCATTTCGGATATCACATTGCACTGTACTATGTGGAAATAGTACTAATTATGTGAAGCTATTCATAAACTGTAAACATGTGTCGGTAGGCAACAGGATAAATACTTCCGGCTCCTCGGGCTGGTGCGAATATTTCAATGTCCGTATGTGCCAAACCGTTGGTTTGTAACACACCTTTACGCGTCTCTCGCTCGCTGCGCTCGCACGAAAGCTATAGCATAACCTAAAACCAATCCATATTGCGTTCAGTATTTCATATGATGGCGACATATTTCAAATTTGCGAACGTGTCGGATCGGTTGTGAGGGTGGACTAGATTTTTACGAGCGAGCGGAGCGAGCGAGCAACGGTCACAACATCAAAGCTATACAAATGCCATATATTGCCTTGCATATATTTCGTGTTATTACCTAATTTTGTCAGCCATTTCGGACATCACATTGCACTGTACTATGTGGAAATAGTTCTATTTACGTGAAACTATTGGTGAACTGTAAACATTCGTCAGTAGCAATAGGATAAAGACTTCCGGCTCCTCGGGCTGGTGCGAATATTTCAATGTCCGTATGTGCCAAACCTTTGGTTTATGACACACCTTTACGCGTCTCTCGCTCGCTGCGCTCGCTCGAAAACTATAGCCTAACCTAAAACCAATCCATATTGAGTTGAGTATTTCATATGATGGCGACATATTTCAAATTTGCGAACGTGTCCGATCGGTTGTGAGGTTGGACTAGATTTTTACGAGCGAGCGGAGCGAGCGAGCAACGGTCACAATTTCCAAGCTATACATATACCATATATTGCCTTGCATATATTTCGTGCTAGTACCTAATTTTGTCATCCATTTCGGACATCACATTGCACTGTACTATGTGGAAATAGTACTATTTATGTGAAACTATTCATAAACTGTAAACATGTGTCGGTAGGCAATAGGATAAATACTTCCGGCTCATCGGGCTGGTGCGAATATTTCAATGTCCGTATGTGCCAAACCGTTGGTTTATGACACACCTTTACGCATCTCTCGCTCGCTGCGCTCGCTCGAAAACTATAACCTAACCTAAAACCCATCCACCTTGCGTTCATTATTCGATATGATGGCGACATATTTCAAATTTGCGAACGTGTCGGATCGGTTGTGAGGTTGGACTAGATTTTTATGAGCGAGCGGAGCGAGCGAGCAACGGTCACAATTTCCAAGCTATACATATACCATATATTGCCTTGCATATATTTCGTGCTAGTACCTAATTTTGTCAGCCATTTCGGACATCACATTGCACTGTACTATGAGGAAACGGTACTAATTTTGTGAAACTATTGGTAAACCGTAAACAGTTGTCAGAAGGCAATAGGATAAAGACTTCCGGCTCCTCGGGCTGGTGCGAATATTTCAATGTCCGTATGTGCTAAACCGTTGGTTTATGACACACCTTTACGCATCTCTCGCTCGCTGCGCTCGCTCGAAAACTATAGCCTAACCTAAAACCAATCCACCTTGCGTTCATTATTCGATATGATGGCGACATATTACAAATTTGCGAACGTGTCGGATCGGTTGTGAGGTTGGACTAGATTTTTACGAGCGAGCGGAGCGAGTGAGCAACGGTCACAATTTCCAAGCTATACATATACCATATATTGCCTTGCATATATTTCGTGCTAGTACCTAATTTTGTCAGCCATTTCGGACATCACATTGCACTGTACTATGTGGAAATAGTACTAATTATGTGAAGCTATTCATAAACTGTAAACATGTGTCGGTAGGCAACAGGATAAATACTTCCGGCTCCTCGGGTTGGTGCGAATATTTCAATGTCCGTATGTGCCAAACCGTTGGTTTGTGACACACCTTTACGCGTCTCTCGCTCGCTGCGCTCGCACGAAAGCAATAGCCTAACCTAAAACCAATCCATATTGCGTTCAGTATTTCATATGATGGCGACATATTTCAAATTTGCGAACGTGTTGGATCGGTTGTGAGGTTGGACTAGATTTTTACGAGCGAGCGGAGCGAGCGAGCAACCGTTACAATTTCCAAGCTATACATATACCATATATTGCCTTGCATATATTTCGTCCTAGTACCTAATTTTGTCATCCATTTCGGACATCACATTGCACTGTACTATGTGGAAAAGGTACTAATTATGTGAAACTGTTGGTAAACCGTAAACATTTGTCAGAAAGCAATAGGATAATGACTTTCGGCTCCTCGGGCTGGTGCGAATATTTCAATGTCCGTATGTGCCAAACCGTTGGTTTGTGACACACCTTTACGCGTCACTCGCTCGCTGCGCTCGCACGAAAGCTATAGCCTAACCTAAAACCAATCCATCTTCCGTTCATTATTCGATATGCTGGCGACATATTTCAAATTTGCGAACGTGTCGGATCGGTTGTGAGGGTGGACTAGATTTTTACGAGCGAGCGGAGCGAGCGAGCAACCGTCACAAACTCCAAGCTATACATATACCATATATTGTCATGCATATATTTCGTGCTAGTACCTAATTTTGTCATCCATTTCGGACATCACATTGCACTGTACTATGTGGAAATAGTACTATTTATGTGAAACTATTCATAAACTGTAAACATGTGTCGGTAGGCAATAGGATAAATACTTCCGGCTCATCGGGCTGGTGCGAATATTTCAATGTCCGTATGTGCCAAACCGTTGGTTTATGACACACCTTTACGCATCTCTCGCTCGCTGCGCTCGCTCGAAAACTATAGCCTAACCTAAAACCAATCCACCTTGCGTTCATTATTCGATATGATGGCGACATATTACAAATTGGCGAACGTGTCGGATCGGTTGTGAGGTTGGACTAGATTTTTACGAGCGAGCGGAGCGAGTGAGCAACGGTCACAATTTCCAAGCTATACATATACCATATATTGCCTTGCATACATTTCGTGTTAGTACCTAATTTTGTCAGCCATTTCGGACATCACATTGCACTGTACTATGTGGAAATAGTACTAATTATGTGAAGCTATTCATAAACTGTAAACATGTGTCGGTAGGCAATAGGATAAAGACTTCCGGCTCCTCGGTCTGGTGCGAATATTTCAATGTCCGTTATGTGCCAAACCGTTGGTTTGTGACACACCTTTACGCGTCTCTCGCTCGCTGCGCTCGCACGAAAGCTATAGCCTAACCTAGAACCAATCCATATTGCGTTCAGTATTTCATATGATGGCGACATATTTCAAATTTGCGAACTTGTCCGATCGGTTGTGAGGTTGGACCAAATTTTTACGAGCGAGCGGAGCGAGCGAGCAACGGTCACAATTTCCAAGCTATACATATACCATATATTGCCTTGCATATATTTCGTGCTAGTACCTAATTTTGTCAGCCATTTCGGACATCACATTGCACTGTACTATGTGGAAATAGTACTATTTATGTGAAACTATTCGTAAACTGTAAACATGTGTCGGTAGACAACAGGATAAAGACTTCCGGCTCCTCGGGCTGGTGCGAATATTTCAATGTCCGTATGTGCCAACCGTTGGTTTGTGACACACCTTGAAGCGTCTCTCGCTCGCACGAAAGCTATAGCCTAACCTAAAACCAATCCATCTTCCGTTCGTTATTCGATATGGTGGCGACATATTTCAAATTTGCGAACGTGTCGGATCGGTTGTGAGGGTGGACTAGATTTTTACGAGCGAGCGGAGCGAGCGAGCAACGGTCACAACATCAAAGCTATACAAATGCCATATATTGCCTTGCATATATTTCGTGCTAGTACCTAATTTTGTCAGCCATTTCGGACATCACATTGCACTGTACTATGAGGAAACGGTACTAATTTTGTGAAGCAACTCATAAACTGTAAACATGTGTCGGTAGGCAATAGGATAAAGACTTCCGGCTCCTCGGGCTGGTGCGAATATTTCAATGTCCGTATGTGCCAAACCGTTGGTTTATGACACACCTTTACGCGTCTCTTGCTCGCTGCGCTCGCTCGAAAACTATAGCCTAACCTAAAACCAATCCATATTGCGTTGAGTATTTCATATGATGGCGACATATTTCAAATTTGCGAACGTGTCCGATCGGTTGTGAGGGTGGACTAGATTTTTACGAGCGAGCGGAGCGAGCGAGCAACGGTCACAAATTCCAAGCTATACATATACCATATATTGCCTTGCATATATTTCGTGCTAGTACCTAATTTTGTCAGCCATTTCGGACATCACATTGCACTGTACTATGAGGAAACGGTACTAATTTTGTGAAACCATTGGTAAACCGTAAACAGTAGTCAGAAGGCAATAGGATAAAGACTTCCGGCTCCTCGGGCTGGTGTGAATATTTCAATGTCCGTATGTGCCAAACCGTTGGTTTGTGACACACCTTTACGCGTCTCTCGCTCGCTGCGCTCGCACGAAAACTATAGCCTAACCTAAAACCAATCCACCTTGCGTTCATTATTCGATATGATGGCGACATATTACAAATTTGCGAACGTGTCGGATCGGTTGTGAGGTTGGACTAGATTTTTACGAGCGAGCGGAGCGAGCGAGCAACGGTCACAATTTCCAAGCTATACATATACCATATATTGCCTTGCATATATTTCGTGCTAGTACCTAATTTTGTCAACCATTTCGGACATCACATTGTACTGTACTATGTGGAAATAGTACTATTTATGTGAAACTATTGGTAAACTGTAAACATTCGTCAGTAGCAATAGGATAAAGACTTCCGGCTCCTCGGGCTGGTGCGAATATTTCAATGTCCGTATGTGCCAAACCGTTGGTTTATGACACACCTTTACGCGTCTCTCGCTCGCTGCGCTCGCTCGAAAACTATAGCCTAACCTAAAACCAATCCATATTGCGTTGAGTATTTCATATGATGGCGACATATTACAAATTTGCGAACGTGTCGGATCGGTTGTCAGGTTGGACTAGATTTTTACGAGCGAGCGGAGCGAGTGAGCAACGGTCACAATTTCCAAGCTATACATATACCATATATTGCCTTGCATATATTTCGTCCTAGTACCTAATTTTGTCATCCATTTCGGACATCACATTGCACTGTACTATGTGGAAAAGGTACTAATTATGTGAAACTGTTGGTAAACCGTAAACATTTGTCAGAAGGCAATAGGATAATGACTTTCGGCTCCTCGGGCTGGTGCGAATATTTCAATGTCCGTATGTGCCAAACCGTTGGTTTGTGACACACCTTTACGCGTCACTCGCTCGCTGCGCTCGCACGAAAGCTATAGCCTAACCTAAAACCAATCCATCTTCCGTTCATTATTCGATATGCTGGCGACATATTTCAAATTTGCGAACGTGTCGGATCGGTTGTGAGGGTGGACTAGATTTTTACGAGCGAGCGGAGCGAGCGAGCAACCGTAACAAATTCCAAGCTATACATATACCATATATTGCCTTGCATATATTTCGTGCTAGTACCTAATTTTGTCAGCCATTTCGGACATCACATTGCACTGTACTATGAGGAAACGGTACTAATTTTGTGAAGCAACTCATAAACTGTAAACATGTGTCGGTAGGCAATAGGATAAAGACTTCCGGCTCCTCGGGCTGGTGCGAATATTTCAATGTCCGTATGTGCCAAACCGTTGGTTTGTGACACACCTTTACGCGTCTCTCGCTCGCTGCGCTCGCACGAAAGCTATAGACTAACCTAAAACCAATCCATATTGCGTTCAGTATTTCATATGATGGCGACATATTTCAAATTTGCGAACGTGTCGGATCGGTTGTGAGGTTGGACTAGATTTTTACGAGCGAGCGGAGCGAGCGAGCAACGGTCACAATTTCCAAGCTATACATATACCATATATTGCCTTGCATATATTTCGTCCTAGTACCTAATTTTGTCATCCATTTCGGACATCACATTGCACTGTACTATGTGGAAAAGGTACTAATTATGTGAAACTGTTGGTAAACCGTAAACATTTGTCAGAAGGCAATAGGATAATGACTTTCGGCTCCTCGGGCTGGTGCGAATATTTCAATGTCCGTATGTGCCAAACCGTTGGTTTGTGACACACCTTTACGCGTCACTCGCTCGCTGCGCTCGCACGAAAGCTATAGCCTAACCTAAAACCAATCCATCTTCCGTTCATTATTCGATATGCTGGCGACATATTTCAAATTTGCGAACGTGTCGGATCGGTTGTGAGGGTGGACTAGATTTTTACGAGCGAGCGGAGCGAGCGAGCAACCGTCACAAACTCCAAGCTATACATATACCATATATTGCCTTGCATATATTTCGTGCTAGTACCTAATTTTGTCAGCCATTTCGGACATCACATTGCACTGTACTATGAGGAAACGGTACTAATTTTGTGAAACTATTGGTAAACCGTAAACAGTTGTCAGAAGGCAATAGGATAAAGACTTCCGGCTCCTCGGGCTGGTGCGAATATTTCAATGTCCGTATGTGCTAAACCGTTGGTTTATGTCACACCTTTACGCATCTCTCGCTCGCTGCGCTCGCTCGAAAACTATAGCCTAACCTAAAACCAATCCACCTTGCGTTCATTATTCGATATGATGGCGACATATTACAAATTTGCGAACGTGTCGGATCGGTTGTGAGGTTGGACTAGATTTTTACGAGCGAGCGGAGCGAGTGAGCAACGGTCACAATTTCCAAGCTATACATATACCATATATTGCCTTGCATATATTTCGTGCTAGTACCTAATTTTGTCAGCCATTTCGGACATCACATTGCACTGTACTATGTGGAAATAGTACTAATTATGTGAAGCTATTCATAAACTGTAAACATGTGTCGGTAGGCAATAGGATAAAGACTTCCGGCTCCTCGGGCTGGTGCGAATATTTCAATGTCCGTATGTGCCAAACCGTTGGTTTATGACACACCTTTACGCGTCTCTTGCTCGCTGCGCTCGCTCGAAAACTATAGCCTAACCTAAAACCAATCCATATTGCGTTGAGTATTTCATATGATGGCGACATATTTCAAATTTGCGAACGTGCCCGATCGGTTGTGAGGTTGGACTAGATTTTTACGAGCGACCGGAGCGAGCGAGCAACGGTCACAATTTCCAAGCTATACATATACCATATATTGCCTTGCATATACTTCGTGCTAGTACCTAACTTTGTCAGCCATTTCGGACATCACATTGCACTGTACTATGTGGAAATAGTACTATTTATGTGAAACTATTCATAAACTGTAAACATGTGTCGGTAGGCAACAGGATAAATACTTCCGGCTCCTCGGGCTGGTGCGAATATTTCAATGTCCGTATGTGCCAAACCGTTGGTTTGTAACACACCTTTACGCGTCTCTCGCTCGCTGCGCTCGCACGAAAGCTATAGCCTAACCTAAAACCAATCCATATTGCGTTCAGTATTTCATATGATGGCGACATATTTCAAATTTGCGAACTTGTCCGATCGGTTGTGAGGTTGGACCAAATTTTTACGAGCGAGCGGAGCGAGCGAGCAACGGTCACAATTTCCAAGCTATAAATATACCATATATTGCCTTGCATATATTTCGTGCTAGTACCTAATTTTGTCATCCATTTCGGACATCACATTGCACTGTACTATGTGGAAATGGTACTATTTATGTGAAACTATTCATTTACTGTAAACATGTGTCGGTAGGCAATAGGATAAATACTTCCGGCTCATCGGGCTGGTGCGAATATTTCAATGTCGGTATGTGCCAAACCGTTGGTTTATAACACAAATTTACGCGTCTCTCGCTCGCTGCGCTCGCTCGAAAACTATAGCCTAACCTAAAACTAATCCATCTTGCGTTCATTATTCGATGTGATGGCGACATATTTCAAATTTGCGATCGTGTCGGATCGGTTGTGAGGTTGGGCTAGATTTTTACGAGCGAGCGGAGTGAGCGAGCAACCGTCACAATTTCCAAGCTATACATATACCATATATTGCCTTGCATATATTTCGTGCTAGTACCTAATTTTGTCAGCCATTTCGGACATCACATTGCACTGTACTATGAGGAAACGGTACTAATTTTGTGAAGCTACTCATAAACTGTAAACATGTGTCGGTAGGCAATAGGATAAAGACTTCCGGCTCCTCGGGCTGGTGCGAATATTTCAATGTCCGTATGTGCCAAACCGTTGGTTTGTGACACACCTTTACGCGTCTCTCGCTCGCTGCGCTCGCACGAAAGCTATAGCCTAACCTAAAACCAATCCATCTTCCGTTCATTATTCGATATGCTGGTGACATATTTCAAATTTGCGAACGTGTCGGATCGGTTGTGAGGGTGGACTAGATTTTTACGAGCGAGCGGAGCGAGCGAGCAACGGTCACAAATTCCAAGCTATACATATACCATATATTGCCTTGCATATATTTCGTGCTAGTACCTAATTTTGTCAGCCATTTCGGACATCACATTGCACTGTACTATGTGGAAAAGGTACTAATTATGTGAAACTGTTGGTAAACCGTAAACATTTGTCAGAAGGCAATAGGATAATGACTTTCGGCTCCTCGGGCTGGTGCGAATATTTCAATGTCCGTATGTGCCAAACCGTTGGTTTGTGACACACCTTTACGCGTCACTCGCTCGCTGCGCTCGCACGAAAGCTATAGCCTAACCTAAAACCAATCCATCTTCCGTTCATTATTCGATATGCTGGCGACATATTTCAAATTTGCGAACGTGTCGGATCGGTTGTGAGGGTGGACTAGATTTTTACGAGCGAGCGGAGCGAGCGAGCAACCGTCACAAACTCCAAGCTATACATATACCATATATTGCCATGCATATATTTCGTGCTAGTACCTAATTTTGTCAGCCATTTCGGACATCACATTGCACTGTACTATGTGGAAATAGTACTAATTATGTGAAGCTATTCATAAACTGTAAACATGTGTCGGTAGGCAATAGGATAAAGACTTCCGGCTCCTCGGGCTGGTGCGAATATTTCAATGTCCGTATGTGCCAAACCGTTGGTTTATGACACACCTTTACGCGTCTCTCGCTCGCTGCGCTCGCTCGAAAACTATAGCCTAACCTAAAACCAATCCATATTGCGTTGAGTATTTCATATGATGGCGACATATTTCAAATTTGCGAACGTGTCCGATCGGTTGTGAGGGTGGACTAGATTTTTACGAGCGAGCGGAGCGAGCGAGCAACGGTCACAAATTCCAAGCTATACATATACCATATATTGCCTTGCATATATTTCGTGCTAGTACCTAATTTTGTCAGCCATTTCGGACATCACATTGCACTGTACTATGAGGAAACGGTACTAATTTTGTGAAACCATTGGTAAACCGTAAACAGTTGTCAGAAGGCAATAGGATAAAGACTTCCGGCTCCTCGGGCTGGTGTGAATATTTCAATGTCCGTATGTGCCAAACCGTTGGTTTGTGACACACCTTTACGCGTCTCTCGCTCGCTGCGCTCGCACGAAAACTATAGCCTAACCTAAAACCAATCCACCTTGCGTTCATTATTCGATATGATGGCGACATATTACAAATTTGCGAACGTGTCGGATCGGTTGTGAGGTTGGACTAGATTTTTACGAGCGAGCGGAGCGAGCGAGCAACGGTCACAATTTCCAAGCTATACATATACCATATATTGCCTTGCATATATTTCGTGCTAGTACCTAATTTTGTCAACCATTTCGGACATCACATTGTACTGTACTATGTGGAAATAGTACTATTTATGTGAAACTATTGGTAAACTGTAAACATTCGTCAGTAGCAATAGGATAAAGACTTCCGGCTCCTCGGGCTGGTGCGAATATTTCAATGTCCGTATGTGCCAAACCGTTGGTTTATGACACACCTTTACGCGTCTCTCGCTCGCTGCGCTCGCTCGAAAACTATAGCCTAACCTAAAACCAATCCATATTGCGTTGAGTATTTCATATGATGGCGACATATTTCAAATTTGCGAACGTGTCGGATCGGTTGTGAGGTTGGACTACATTTTTACGAGCGAGCGGAGCGAGCGAGCAACGGTCACAATTTCCAAGCTATACATATACCATATATTGCCTTGCATATATTTCGTGCTAGTACCTAATTTTGTCAACCATTTCGGACATCACATTGTACTGTACTATGTGGAAATAGTACTATTTATGTGAAACTATTGGTAAACTGTAAACATTCGTCAGTAGCAATAGGATAAAGACTTCCGGCTCCTCGGGCTGGTGCGAATATTTCAATGTCCGTATGTGCCAAACCGTTGGTTTGTGACACACCTTTACGCGTCACTCGCTCGCTGCGCTCGCACGAAAGCTATAGCCTAACCTAAAACCAATCCATCTTCCGTTCATTATTCGATATGCTGGCGACATATTTCAAATTTGCGAACGTGTCGGATCGGTTGTGAGGGTGGACTAGATTTTTACGAGCGAGCGGAGCGAGCGAGCAACCGTCACAAATTCCAAGCTATACATATACCATATATTGCCTTGCATATATTTCGTGCTAGTACCTAATTTTGTCAGCCATTTCGGACATCACATTGCACTGTACTATGAGGAAACGGTACTAATTTTGTGAAGCAACTCATAAACTGTAAACATGTGTCGGTAGGCAATAGGATAAAGACTTCCGGCTCCTCGGGCTGGTGCGAATATTTCAATGTCCGTATGTGCCAAACCGTTGGTTTGTGACACACCTTTACGCGTCTCTCGCTCGCTGCGCTCGCACGAAAGCTATAGACTAACCTAAAACCAATCCATATTGCGTTCAGTATTTCATATGATGGCGACATATTTCAAATTTGCGAACGTGTCGGATCGGTTGTGAGGTTGGACTAGATTTTTACGAGCGAGCGGAGCGAGCGAGCAACGGTCACAATTTCCAAGCTATACATATACCATATATTGCCTTGCATATATTTCGTGCTAGTACCTAATTTTGTCATCCATTTCGGACATCACATTGCACTGTACTATGAGGAAACGGTACTAATTTTGTGAAACTATTGGTAAACCGTAAACAGTTGTCAGAAGGCAATAGGATAAAGACTTCCGGCTCCTCGGGCTGGTGCGAATATTTCAATGTCCGTATGTGCTAAACCGTTGGTTTATGACACACCTTTACGCATCTCTCGCTCGCTGCGCTCGCTCGAAAACTATAGCCTAACCTAAAACCAATCCACCTTGCGTTCATTATTCGATATGATGGCGACATATTACAAATTTGCGAACGTGTCGGATCGGTTGTGAGGTTGGACTAGATTTTTACGAGCGAGCGGAGCGAGTGAGCAACGGTCACAATTTCCAAGCTATACATATACCATATATTGCCTTGCATATATTTCGTCCTAGTACCTAATTTTGTCATCCATTTCGGACATCACATTGCACTGTACTATGTGGAAAAGGTACTAATTATGTGAAACTGTTGGTAAACCGTAAACATTTGTCAGAAGGCAATAGGATAATGACTTTCGGCTCCTCGGGCTGGTGCGAATATTTCAATGTCCGTATGTGCCAAACCGTTGGTTTGTGACACACCTTTACGCGTCACTCGCTCGCTGCGCTCGCACGAAAGCTATAGCCTAACCTAAAACCAATCCATCTTCCGTTCATTATTCGATATGCTGGCGACATATTTCAAATTTGCGAACGTGTCGGATCGGTTGTGAGGGTGGACTAGATTTTTACGAGCGAGCGGAGCGAGCGAGCAACCGTCACAAACTCCAAGCTATACATATACCATATATTGCCTTGCATATATTTCGTGCTAGTACCTAATTTTGTCAGCCATTTCGGACATCACATTGCACTGTACTATGAGGAAACGGTACTAATTTTGTGAAACTATTGGTAAACCGTAAACAGTTGTCAGAAGGCAATAGGATAAAGACTTCCGGCTCCTCGGGCTGGTGCGAATATTTCAATGTCCGTATGTGCTAAACCGTTGGTTTATGTCACACCTTTACGCATCTCTCGCTCGCTGCGCTCGCTCGAAAACTATAGCCTAACCTAAAACCAATCCACCTTGCGTTCATTATTCGATATGATGGCGACATATTACAAATTTGCGAACGTGTCGGATCGGTTGTGATGTTGGACTAGATTTTTACGAGCGAGCGGAGCGAGTGAGCAACGGTCACAATTTCCAAGCTATACATATACCATATATTGCCTTGCATATATTTCGTGCTAGTACCTAATTTTGTCAGCCATTTCGGACATCACATTGCACTGTACTATGTGGAAATAGTACTAATTATGTGAAGCTATTCATAAACTGTAAACATGTGTCGGTAGGCAATAGGATAAAGACTTCCGGCTCCTCGGGCTGGTGCGAATATTTCAATGTCCGTATGTGCCAAACCGTTGGTTTATGACACACCTTTACGCGTCTCTTGCTCGCTGCGCTCGCTCGAAAACTATAGCCTAACCTAAAACCAATCCATATTGCGTTGAGTATTTCATATGATGGCGACATATTTCAAATTTGCGAACGTGTCCGATCGGTTGTGAGGTTGGACTAGATTTTTACGAGCGAGCGGAGCGAGCGAGCAACGGTCACAATTTCCAAGCTATACATATACCATATATTGCCTTGCATATACTTCGTGCTAGTACCTAACTTTGTCAGCCATTTCGGACATCACATTGCACTGTACTATGTGGAAATAGTACTATTTATGTGAAACTATTCATAAACTGTAAACATGTGTCGGTAGGCAACAGGATAAATACTTCCGGCTCCTCGGGCTGGTGCGAATATTTCAATGTCCGTATGTGCCAAACCGTTGGTTTGTAACACACCTTTACGCGTCTCTCGCTCGCTGCGCTCGCACGAAAGCTATAGCCTAACCTAAAACCAATCCATATTGCGTTCAGTATTTCATATGATGGCGACATATTTCAAATTTGCGAACTTGTCCGATCGGTTGTGAGGTTGGACCAAATTTTTACGAGCGAGCGGATCGAGCGAGCAACGGTCACAATTTCCAAGCTATACATATACCATATATTGCCTTGCATATATTTCGTGCTAGTACCTAATTTTGTCATCCATTTCGGACATCACATTGCACTGTACTATGTGGAAATGGTACTATTTATGTGAAACTATTCATTTACTGTAAACATGTGTCGGTAGGCAATAGGATAAGTACTTCCGGCTCATCGGGCTGGTGCGAATATTTCAATGTCGGTATGTGCCAAACCGTTGGTTTATAACACAAATTTACGCGTCTCTCGCTCGCTGCGCTCGCTCGAAAACTATAGCCTAACCTAAAACTAATCCATCTTGCGTTCATTATTCGATGTGATGGCGACATATTTCAAATTTGCGATCGTGTCGGATCGGTTGTGAGGTTGGGCTAGATTTTTACGAGCGAGCGGAGTGAGCGAGCAACCGTCACAATTTCCAAGCTATACATATACCATATATTGCCTTGCATATATTTCGTGCTAGTACCTAATTTTGTCAGCCATTTCGGACATCACATTGCACTGTACTATGAGGAAACGGTACTAATTTTGTGAAGCTACTCATAAACTGTAAACATGTGTCGGTAGGCAATAGGATAAAGACTTCCGGCTCCTCGGGCTGGTGCGAATATTTCAATGTCCGTATGTGCCAAACCGTTGGTTTGTGACACACCTTTACGCGTCTCTCGCTCGCTGCGCTCGCACGAAAGCTATAGCCTAACCTAAAACCAATCCATCTTCCGTTCATTATTCGATATGCTGGTGACATATTTCAAATTTGCGAACGTGTCGGATCGGTTGTGAGGGTGGACTAGATTTTTACGAGCGAGCGGAGCGAGCGAGCAACGGTCACAAATTCCAAGCTATACATATACCATATATTGCCTTGCATATATTTCGTGCTAGTACCTAATTTTGTCAGCCATTTCGGACATCACATTGCACTGTACTATGAGGAAACGGTACTAATTTTGTGAAACCATTGGTAAACCGTAAACAGTTGTCAGAAGGCAATAGGATAAAGACTTCCGGCTCCTCGGGCTGGTGTGAATATTTCAATGTCCGTATGTGCCAAACCGTTGGTTTGTGACACACCTTTACGCGTCTCTCGCTCGCTGCGCTCGCACGAAAGCTATAGCCTAACCTAAAACCAATCCATCTTCCGTTCATTATTCGATATGGTGGCGACATATTTCAAATTTCCGACCGTGTCGGATCGGTTGTGAGGTTGGACTAGATTTTTACGAGCGAGCGGAGCGAGCGAGCAACGGTCACAATTTCCAAGCTATACATATACCAATTATTGCCTTGCATATATTTCGTGCTAGTACCTAATTTTGTCAACCATTTCGGACATCACATTGCACTGCACTATGTGGAAATAGTACTATTTATGTGAAGCTATTCAGAAACTGTAAACATGTGTCGGTAGGCAATAGGATAAATACTTCCGGCTACTCGGGCTGGTGCGAATATTTCAATGTCCGTATGTGCCAAACCGTTCGTTTATGACACACCTTTACGCGTCTCTCGCTCGCTGCGCTCGCTCGAAAACTATAGCCTAACCTAAAACCAATCCATATTGCGTTGAGTATTTCATATGATGGCGACATATTTCAAATTTGCGAACGTGTCCGATCGGTTGTGAGGTTGGACTAGATTTTTACGAGCGAGCGGAGCGAGCGAGCAACCGTCACAATTTCCAAGCTATACATATACCAAATATTGCCTTGCATATATTTCGTCCTAGTACCAAATTTTGTCATCCATTTCGGACATCACATTGCACTGTACTATGTGGAAAAGGTACTAATTATGTGAAACTGTTGGTAAACCGTAAACATTTGTCAGAAGGCAATAGGATAATGACTTTCGGCTCCTCGGGCTGGTGCGAATATTTCAATGTCCGTATGTGCCAAACCGTTGGTTTGTGACACACCTTTACGCGTCACTCGCTCGCTGCGCTCGCACGAAAGCTATAGCCTAACCTAAAACCAATCCATCTTCCGTTCATTATTCGATATGCTGGCGACATATTTCAAATTTGCGAACGTGTCGGATCGGTTGTGAGGGTGGACTAGATTTTTACGAGCGAGCGGAGCGAGCGAGCAACCGTCACAAACTCCAAGCTATACATATACCATATATTGCCATGCATATATTTCGTGCTAGTACCTAATTTTGTCAGCCATTTCGGACATCACATTGCACTGTACTATGTGGAAATAGTACTAATTATGTGAAGCTATTCATAAACTGTAAACATGTGTCGGTAGGCAATAGGATAAAGACTTCCGGCTCCTCGGGCTGGTGCGAATATTTCAATGTCCGTATGTGCCAAACCGTTGGTTTATGACACACCTTTACGCGTCTCTCGCTCGCTGCGCTCGCTCGAAAACTATAGCCTAACCTAAAACCAATCCATATTGCGTTGAGTATTTCATATGATGGCGACATATTTCAAATTTGCGAACGTGTCCGATCGGTTGTGAGGGTGGACTAGATTTTTACGAGCGAGCGGAGCGAGCGAGCAACGGTCACAAATTCCAAGCTATACATATACCATATATTGCCTTGCATATATTTCGTGCTAGTACCTAATTTTGTCAGCCATTTCGGACATCACATTGCACTGTACTATGAGGAAACGGTACTAATTTTGTGAAACCATTGGTAAACCGTAAACAGTTGTCAGAAGGCAATAGGATAAAGACTTCCGGCTCCTCGGGCTGGTGTGAATATTTCAATGTCCGTATGTGCCAAACCGTTGGTTTGTGACACACCTTTACGCGTCTCTCGCTCGCTGCGCTCGCACGAAAACTATAGCCTAACCTAAAACCAATCCACCTTGCGTTCATTATTCGATATGATGGCGACATATTACAAATTTGCGAACGTGTCGGATCGGTTGTGAGGTTGGACTAGATTTTTACGAGCGAGCGGAGCGAGCGAGCAACGGTCACAATTTCCAAGCTATACATATACCATATATTGCCTTGCATATATTTCGTGCTAGTACCTAATTTTGTCAACCATTTCGGACATCACATTGTACTGTACTATGTGGAAATAGTACTATTTATGTGTAACTATTGGTAAACTGTAAACATTCGTCAGTAGCAATAGGATAAAGACTTCCGGCTCCTCGGGCTGGTGCGAATATTTCAATGTCCGTATGTGCCAAACCGTTGGTTTATGACACACCTTTACGCGTCTCTCGCTCGCTGCGCTCGCTCGAAAACTATAGCCTAACCTAAAACCAATCCATATTGCGTTGAGTATTTCATATGATGGCGACATATTTCAAATTTGCGAACGTGTTGGATCGGTTGTGATGTTGGACTAGATTTTTACGAGCGAGCGGAGCGAGCGAGCAACCGTCACAATTTCCAAGCTATACATATACCATATATTGCCTTGCATATATTTCGTGCTAGTACCTAATTTTGTCATCCATTTCGGACATCACATTGCACTGTACTATGTGGAAAAGGTACTAAGTATGTGAAACTGTTGGTAAACCGTAAACATTTGTCAGAAGGCAATAGGATAATGACTTTCGGCTCCTCGGGCTGGTGCGAATATTTCAATGTCCGTATGTGCCAAACCGTTGGTTTGTGACACACCTTTACGCGTCACTCGCTCGCTGCGCTCGCACGAAAGCTATAGCCTAACCAAAAACCAATCCATCTTCCGTTCATTATTCGATATGCTGGCGACATATTTCAAATTTGCGAACGTGTCGGATCGGTTGTGAGGGTGGACTAGATTTTTACGAGCGAGCGGAGCGAGCGAGCAACCGTCACAAATTCCAAGCTATACATATACCATATATTGCCTTGCATATATTTCGTGCTAGTACCTAATTTTGTCAGCCATTTCGGACATCACATTGCACTGTACTATGAGGAAACGGTACTAATTTTGTGAAGCAACTCATAAACTGTAAACATGTGTCGGTAGGCAATAGGATAAAGACTTCCGGCTCCTCGGGCTGGTGCGAATATTTCAATGTCCGTATGTGCCAAACCGTTGGTTTGTGACACACCTTTACGCGTCTCTCGCTCGCTGCGCTCGCACGAAAGCTATAGACTAACCTAAAACCAATCCATATTGCGTTCAGTATTTCATATGATGGCGACATATTTCAAATTTGCGAACGTGTCGGATCGGTTGTGAGGTTGGACTAGATTTTTACGAGCGAGCGGAGCGAGCGAGCTACGGTCACAATTTCCAAGCTATACATATACCATATATTGCCTTGCATATATTTCGTGCTAGTACCTAATTTTGTCATCCATTTCGGACATCACATTGCACTGTACTATGAGGAAACGGTACTAATTTTGTGAAACTATTGGTAAACCGTAAACAGTTGTCAGAAGGCAATAGGATAAAGACTTCCGGCTCCTCGGGCTGGTGCGAATATTTCAATGTCCGTATGTGCTAAACCGTTGGTTTATGACACACCTTTACGCATCTCTCGCTCGCTGCGCTCGCTCGAAAACTATAGCCTAACCTAAAACCAATCCACCTTGCGTTCATTATTCGATATGATGGCGACATATTACAAATTTGCGAACGTGTCGGATCGGTTGTGAGGTTGGACTAGATTTTTACGAGCGAGCGGAGCGAGTGAGCAACGGTCACAATTTCCAAGCTATACATATACCATATATTGCCTTGCATATATTTCGTCCTAGTACCTAATTTTGTCATCCATTTCGGACATCACATTGCACTGTACTATGTGGAAAAGGTACTAATTATGTGAAACTGTTGGTAAACCGTAAACATTTGTCAGAAGGCAATAGGATAATGACTTTCGGCTCCTCGGGCTGGTGCGAATATTTCAATGTCCGTATGTGCCAAACCGTTGGTTTGTGACACACCTTTACGCGTCACTCGCTCGCTGCGCTCGCACGAAAGCTATAGCCTAACCTAAAACCAATCCATCTTCCGTTCATTATTCGATATGCTGGCGACATATTTCAAATTTGCGAACGTGTCGGATCGGTTGTGAGGGTGGACTAGATTTTTACGAGCGAGCGGAGCGAGCGAGCAACCGTAACAAATTCCAAGCTATACATATACCATATATTGCCTTGCATATATTTCGTGCTAGTACCTAATTTTGTCAGCCATTTCGGACATCACATTGCACTGTACTATGAGGAAACGGTACTAATTTTGTGAAGCAACTCATAAACTGTAAACATGTGTCGGTAGGCAATAGGATAAAGACTTCCGGCTCCTCGGGCTGGTGCGAATATTTCAATGTCCGTATGTGCCAAACCGTTGGTTTATGACACACCTTTACGCGTCTCTTGCTCGCTGCGCTCGCTCGAAAACTATAGCCTAACCTAAAACCAATCCATATTGCGTTGAGTATTTCATATGATGGCGACATATTTCAAATTTGCGAACGTGTCCGATCGGTTGTGAGGTTGGACTAGATTTTTACGAGCGAGCGGAGCGAGCGAGCAACGGTCACAATTTCCAAGCTATACATATACCATATATTGCCTTGCATATACTTCGTGCTAGTACCTAACTTTGTCAGCCATTTCGGACATCACATTGCACTGTACTATGTGGAAATAGTACTATTTATGTGAAACTATACATAAACTGTAAACATGTGTCGGTAGGCAACAGGATAAATACTTCCGGCTCCTCGGGCTGGTGCGAATATTTCAATGTCCGTATGTGCCAAACCGTTGGTTTGTAACACACCTTTACGCGTCTCTCGCTCGCTGCGCTCGCACGAAAGCTATAGCCTAACCTAAAACCAATCCATATTGCGTTCAGTATTTCATATGATGGCGACATATTTCAAATTTGCGAACTTGTCCGATCGGTTGTGAGGTTGGACCAAATTTTACGAGCGAGCGGAGCGAGCGAGCAACGGTCACAATTTCCAAGCTATACATATACCATATATTGCCTTGCATATATTTCGTGCTAGTACCTAATTTTGTCATCCATTTCGGACATCACATTGCACTGTACTATGTGGAAATGGTACTATTTATGTGAAACTATTCATTTACTGTAAACATGTGTCGGTAGGCAATAGGATAAATACTTCCGGCTCATCGGGCTGGTGCGAATATTTCAATGTCGGTATGTGCCAAACCGTTGGTTTATAACACAAATTTACGCGTCTCTCGCTCGCTGCGCTCGCTCGAAAACTATAGCCTAACCTAAAACTAATCCATCTTGCGTTCATTATTCGATGTGATGGCGACATATTTCAAATTTGCGATCGTGTCGGATCGGTTGTGAGGTTGGGCTAGATTTTTACGAGCGAGCGGAGTGAGCGAGCAACCGTCACAATTTCCAAGCTATACATATACCATATATTGCCTTGCATATATTTCGTGCTAGTACCTAATTTTGTCAGCCATTTCGGACATCACATTGCACTGTACTATGAGGAAACGGTACTAATTTTGTGAAACCATTGGTAAACCGTAAACAGTTGTCAGAAGGCAATAGGATAAAGACTTCCGGCTCCTCGGGCTGGTGTGAATATTTCAATGTCCGTATGTGCCAAACCGTTGGTTTGTGACACACCTTTACGCGTCTCTCGCTCGCTGCGCTCGCACGAAAGCTATAGCCTAACCTAAAACCAATCCATCTTCCGTTCATTATTCGATATGGTGGCGACATATTTCAAATTTCCGACCGTGTCGGATCGGTTGTGAGGTTGGACTAGATTTTTACGAGCGAGCGGAGCGAGCGAGCAACGGTCACAATTTCCAAGCTATACATATACCAATTATTGCCTTGCATATATTTCGTGCTAGTACCTAATTTTGTCAACCATTTCGGACATCACATTGCACTGCACTATGTGGAAATAGTACTATTTATGTGAAGCTATTCAGAAACTGTAAACATGTGTCGGTAGGCAATAGGATAAATACTTCCGGCTACTCGGGCTGGTGCGAATATTTCAATGTCCGTATGTGCCAAACCGTTCGTTTATGACACACCTTTACGCGTCTCTCGCTCGCTGCGCTCGCTCGAAAACTATAGCCTAACCTAAATCCAATCCATATTGCGTTGAGTATTTCATATGATGGCGACCTATTTCAAATTTGCGAACGTGTCCGATCGGTTGTGAGGTTGGACTAGATTTTTACGAGCGAGCGGAGCGAGCGAGCAACGGTCACAATTTCCAAGCTATACATATACCATATATTGCCTTGCATATATTTCGTGCTAGTACCTAACTTTGTCAGCCATTTCGGACATCACATTGCACTGTACTATGTGGAAATAGTACTATTTATGTGAAACTATTCATAAACTGTAAACATGTGTCGGCAGGCAACAGGATAAATACTTCCGGCTCCTCGGGCTGGTGCGAATATTTCAATGTCCGTATGTGCCAAACCGTTGGTTTGTAACACACCTTTACGCGTCTCTCGCTCGCTGCGCTCGCACGAAAGCTATAGCCTAACCTAAAACCAATCCATATTGCGTTCAGTATTTCATATGATGGCGACATATTTCAAAT